>NC_069499.1:222737401-223069901 GCF_027579735.1 Bombina bombina
GGGGGGGCGCATAGGCCTCGGGAACAAGTAATTAGGCCTCAACCAGTGGTGATTGGACCAGAACAGGCGAGGGAATCCGGAGCAGCTCAGCCAGCTACGGCACCCAGGCCCACAGGTGAGGGTGCTACAAGAATAGTGAGTGTGGATGGTAGTGAGCATGTTGGAGGAAATGTGCAGCAGGCTTTGGTGAGCGGTTTAAAGGAGTTATTGGCAAAATTTGAAAAGCAACCGGAAGCTCAGGGAGGGAATGTTGCGTTAGCCTGGAGTGGGGGTTCGGGAAGTGGGGCTCCTGTACCAGGAGTGGTTGCAGAGACGGGAAGTGTGGCTCTTGCTGCAGTAGGGGTGTCGGGATCGGGTGATAGCGGTCAAGTAGCTGGGGGGACCAAAGGGCAGAAAAAAGACGTGGCTTCGTCGGGGGGACATTGTGAAAGTTCCAGAGAGCGCGATGAGAAGACCATGTTTATGCTCAATCGGACCGCTGGGGATTCATTTGACGCAAGATATAAAAGAAAAAATATGGAAACGGGAATTTTTGGAGCTGTTTTCATTATTACCGCTCGAACAGATGATGGAGATCAAGGAGGATACAAGGATAAGGAGAAGAAAGAAGAGGATGAACGCAAGAAACGTTACCGTAAGCTACCCAAAACACTTTCAAACTGGTCGAGAGCATTTTGTATTTTAGCGGCTGTAATTGGTGAGAAGTTTCCGGATCAGTGTTCAGCTCTTTTTTGCTATTATGACGAGATAGCAGGGGCTTACCGCACATACGGGTGATTGGCGTGGTGGCGTTATGACGAACAATTTCATCAGCGCTTGGCTGTAAGGTCGGAGATGCGTTGGGATGACCGAGATATGGGGATCTGGTTGGAGTTGATGACTCCGATGCGTGGGTCCTTTCGTGGTTTCGGGGGAGGAAATGCTTGGGGTAACAGCCCATCCGGGGGGTCTCTGGGGGAGGCGCGGCTGTTAGGATTTGCTAAGTTCTTTTAGAAAACACTACTACAACAGCTTACTGCTAATGTAGGACCACTCAGTCTCACACCTTACCTCGGATTCCCACAGATTGAACTTAAGGGAACCCTGATATGCTCATTGATCTGAGGGTCACTACAGCAGGGTAGCTGAGTGAAAACGGAACCTTCACGCAACAATGACTGCTAGCAGCAGAAAGGAGAGTAATTCTTAGAGGAATGTAACTTCAACAGTAGTGAAAGAGTTAATTACTGCAGGTGCCTTGCTTCACTCACACAAGCAGTGTAAAATAGTTTATGCAGCAGGCTTTAGCAAACACACCAAAATTCACACAGTACTTTGCTATCTGAATGAAAAGATTAAGCTGAGGGCATTATGTAAACCATAATTTGATAATGAATATTAGTTATTTCCAAACTTGTTCAATGAAAGCATATGAAGCTGTGTTAATCTCATGAAACAGGTAAAGTTGAAGTTATACAAACAGTTATTTGCAAGCAGATATGAAGGTGAATTGTGATAAAGACTGAAGTATGCTTAGGAAGTCCGTTTATGAGAAATGGTAGCAATATGAATCTTTGTCACAGTTATTTGTATACAAGTTAGTAAGTAGAAGAAATAGTTTAGTGCATATTTGTCATCTGAAGCGTATATGAATCCCCAGCAGGTGAGAGTTACACAGTTAATATGGCAAGCTTGAGTATAATGAAGTTGCAGTAGTACACACAGTTCATATAATGCAATATATACAGACCAATATTACAGGAGATGGCAAATGAGCAGAGTAATACTGTTACCAGACAGCAAACAGTCCCAGCGGTATCACAGCGAGTCTGACAGAGAACCGCGGCGGGAGAATGTCGGGCGTGACGTCACACGCTGCAGGGAGTAACTTCAATACAGGAGAGAGACAGAGAAGTCTCTGACTGGAATAAACGGTGAAAATCTTCAGGCACAAAAGAGCATCTGCAGGTTGATTCAAGCATGCAGAAACTCAGGGTGAGTTTGGAGAGCAATGAAGTGAAATACAGAGTTGTATAAACGGCTAGGTCTCTTCAGAAGCAGCTTGTCACTGAGCAACAAATTACCAAGCAATGAGTTCTGTTGGAAGGAGCCTTAAATAGGGCTAGTGAGTTCACTTTCTTAAAGGTACAGCATGAAATGAGATAAATCCCTGACAGGACACCCCCCCCCCAAGGAGCCGCTCCGCGGATCAAGGACCAGGACGATCAGGATTCCTACGATGAAACAAGGAGACAAGACGGGGAGCAGAGACATTAGTGGAAGGTTCCCAAGAGTCCTCCTCCGGACCAAACCCTTTCCAACTGACAAGATATTGAAGTTGATTATGATGGTAACGAGAGTCTAGGATAGACTCAATCTCATACTGCATGCCATCAATAACTGAAGGATCCACCGTGTCATTCTGAGTCGTGTCTCTGATTGTACTGTACGGTTTCAAGAGAGAAACGTGGAATGTGGGATGTATCTTTAGAGAATCTGGTAGCTGAAGTGTTACAGCATTAACATTGACGACCTTTTGTATTGGATAAGGCCCTAAATATAGAGAAGCGAGTTTTTTAGAAGGAACTTGTAACCTTAAATGTTTAGTGCTTAACCAGACTTTGTCGCCAATCTTGTAATCTGGGGGCTTGGATCTACGTAGATCATAGTGGTGTTTCTGAACAGCTTGAGCTTCTTGTAAGACTTGTTTCAATGTTGTGAAATTAGTGGCAATGGTGTTAACAAGATCATTGACTATAGGCATGTCGGAATTGTTGGTCCGATTTGGGTAATATGAAGGATGAAATCCATAGTTGATGTAAAATGGTGTCATTTTAGTTGACGAATTTACAGCATTATTATGGGCAAATTCGGCAGTAGCAAGTAGAGAATGCCAGTTATCTTGTTGTTGGGTGCAGTAGCAACGAAGGTACTGCTCTAATGTTTGATTTGTCCTTTCTGTTTGACCATTCGTTTGTGGATGATAAGCGGTACTCAAACGTTTGGAAATGTTGAGAGAGGAGCACAGTTGATTCCAAAACCTTGAAGTGAATTGCGTACCTCTATCTGTGGTAATTGACTCAGGTAGACCATGTAATTTCACAATGTGATTCAGAAAAAGTGAGGCAGTTTCTGAAGCTGTAGGCAATCCTCTATGTGGTAGGAAATGTGCCATTTTAGAAAATAAGTCCACTACTACTAATATGGTGTTATAATTAGCAGATGAAGGTAGATCAACAATGAAATCCATAGCAATCGCTGCCCAAGGTCTATCTGGTACTGGTAAGGAGAGAAGGTAACCATAGGGACTCTTATGCTGATGTTTCTTAGTTGTACATACCACACAGGATTCAATGTACTGTTGAATAGTATCATGCATCTTAGGCCACCAATAATTCCTTTTAATCAAATGAGCAGTTTTATGAACTCCAGGATGACCAGCCAACAAGGAGTCGTGGGCAAAGGTAAGTACCTCATTCCTGAGAGAAGGAGGTATATATAATAGAGTGCCATGGTAGTATAAGTTGTCCGAATGTTTTAGTACATCCAATTGATCCAAAGATGAATCATACCTTAGATGTTCTTGTAGAGTGGTTTTAAAATCAGTTGTTAGACAAATAATTCTATCCGAAGGTATGATAGATGAAGGAGAAACCACATCCATAGGACGAGGGTCTTTTCTAGAATGAGCATCGGCTTTCATATTTTTGGATCCTGGTCTATAAGTTATAACATAATCAAAATGAGAAAAGAACAAACTCCATCGAACCTGGCGAGCAGTAAGGGTCTTGTTTGATTTTAAATATTCTAAATTACGGTGATCAGTATAGATGGTGATTGGATATGTTGCACCCTCCAGGAGGTGTCGCCAAAACTCCAAAGCTGATTTGATTGCAAGAAGTTCCTTATCACCAATTCCATAATTAATCTCCGCTGAACTCATGGTTCTAGAATAGTAGGAGACAGGATGCAAAGGTTCTTTATCAGAATGTCTTTGAGATAAAACAGCCCCCACAGCAAACTCAGAAGCATCAACTTCCAGCGTAAATTGACATGTGGGATCTGGAAATTGTAAAATAGGGGCTGAGACAAATTTACTTTTTAGAATATTAAAGGAATGATCAGCATCTTGATTCCAAACAAACTTAACTTGCTTACGTGTTAGCGTAGTGAGAGGTCTGACAATAAGAGAGAAATCTTTGATGAACTTTCTATAAAAGTTCGCAAAGCCAAGGAATCTTTGAACATCTTTTTTATTACGTGGAATAGGCCAGTTAGTGATAGCGTCCACTTTGCTTGACTCCATTGAAATTCCAGCTGGTGAGATGCAATATCCAAGGAATGATATGGTGTTTGTGTTAAAAATACACTTTTCAAGCTTTGCATAGAGATGGTGTGCCCTTAAACGTGTTAATACTTGTTTGACATGTACAATGTGAGCCTGTAGAGAATTTGAATAAACCAAAATGTCATCCAAGTATACGACAATACAGACATCTAACAAATCATGAAAGACATTATTTATAAAACATTGAAATGTCGCTGGGGCATTGCACAACCCAAAGGGCATTACAGTGTATTCATACAAACCGTATCTAGTACGGAATGCAGTTAACCATTCATCCCCTGCCCTCATCCTGATCAAATTATAGGCACCTCTGAGGTCTAGTTTAGTAAAAACTGTGGCACCTTGTAAGCGTTCAATAAGTTCAGGTATGAGGGGCAGGGGGTATCTGTTCTTTTTTGTGCATTTGTTCAACTGCCTATAATCGATGATAGGCCTAAGACTGCCATCTTTATTTTTTACAAAGAACATTGCTGCAGCTGCAGAGGAGGTGGAAGGTCTAATAAACCCTTTTTTCAAGTTGTCATCTAAATATTCTTTTAAATGATTTAACTCTGGCTGTGACAACGGATATATATGACCGTATGGTATGGAGCTTCCAGGTATAAGATCAATAGGACAGTCATAGTCTCTGTGTGGAGGTAAGGACTCAGCCTCTTTTTTATCAAAAACATCAGCAAACTCACTATAGCATTCTGGTAACTTATGTTCAGTGATTTGACAAAGTGTGTGTACCCCAAAACAGGATTGCTTACAATAATTTGAATCGAAAACCACTGATGCTGTAGACCACGAAATAGTGGGGTTATGTTTTATTAACCAATTCAATCCAAGAATTAGTGGATAAACAGAAGATGGAAGGACATCAAATGAAATAAGCTCTGTGTGACCTGAAGGGGTAACCACTTTGAGTGGGATAGTGTGGTGAGTTATGGGACCAGAGCTAAAGAATGAACCGTCAACCAAACGAATAGCTAGTGCAACATTCTTTTTTATTAGTGGTATGTGATTATTAACAACAAAAGTGTTATCAGCAAAATTCCCAGAAGCCCCAGAGTCAATTATGGCCTGCACGTTTATCTTCTGATGGGACCACTGTAAGGAGACATAAATAGATAGATGAGATTTTATGCTGTTAACCAAATTAACTGTATGGTCATTAGATGAAGTCTTACCCTTCTTTTGTCGAATCAGAGAGGGACAGTCCCTAACTCCATGGTTCTTTTCAGCACAGTATAAACATAAGTTTAGAAGCTTACGCCTTGCTTTCTCTTCAGGTCTTAAGGGTCCCCTAAGAACTGCAACATCCATGGGTTCTTCTATGGATCTAGTGGATACTGTGGAAGGAGTTGAGTGATAATAATTGGGAGTCCTTCTGGTGGTATTCTCCGAATAAGATCTTTCTGACTTCCTTTCCCTAAGTCGACAATCTATGCCAATAGAGAGAGTCATCAAGGCATCCAAGTCCTCTGGAATCACACCCCTTGCCAACTCATCCTTAACTGCATCATTGAGCCCCAAACGGAACTGATTGCGTAGAGCAGGAATATTCCAAAGGGTGTCAGGAGCCCATCTTTTGAATTCAGTAATGTAATCTTCTACCATTCTTTTGCCCTGCCTTAAAGATCTAATGGCAGTTTCAGCAGTATTTTTTTATTGTGATCTTCATATAAGAGAGACATAGCAGAAAAAAAATGTTCTAGGGAATTTAGGATGGGATCATCTTTTTCATAAAAAGCATTGGCCCATGACCTGGCCTCACCTCTGAGAAATGAAATTACAGTTAGAACTCTAATCCTGTCAGTTGGGTATGACTTAGGTTTCAAAGTAAAAAGCAGAGTGCAGGAATTCCTGAAATCCCTGAACATAGATCTGTCCCCAGAGAACTTTTCAGGCGGACTAACAATGGGTTCTGGGGTTGACTCAACATTAGGAGTTTTGTTAGCAAGGTGATCATTAATAAAAAAAATTATATTCTGATTCTCTAATTGAATATCCCTTAAGCCTTGAATCATGTGATCCATACTCTGAGCTAGAGAACCAACTCTCCTGGACAGTTCACTTATATCCATGATTTTAGCTGTTAGTAGTATTCTTTTTTTTTTTTAAGGCTTGGTAATATGTTAGGATTTGCTAAGTTCTTTTAGAAAACACTACTACAACAGCTTACTGCTAATGTAGGACCACTCAGTCTCACACCTTACCTCGGATTCCCACAGATTGAATTTAAGGGAACCCTGATATGCTCATTGATCTGAGGGTCACTACAGCAGGGTAGCTGAGTGAAAACGGAACCTTCACGCAACAATGACTGCTAGCAGCAGAAAGGAGAGTAATTCTTAGAGGAATGTAACTTCAACAGTAGTGAAAGAGTTAATTACTGCAGGTGCCTTGCTTCACTCACACAAGCAGTGTAAAATAGTTTATGCAGCAGGCTTTAGCAAACACACCAAAATTCACACAGTACTTTGTTATCTGAATGAAAAGATTAAGCTGAGGGCATTATGTAAACCATAATTTGATAATGAATATTAGTTATTTCCAAACTTGTTCAATGAAAGCATATGAAGCTGTGTTAATCTCATGAAACAGGTAAAGTTGAAGTTATACAAACAGTTATTTGCAAGCAGATATGAAGGTGAATTGTGATAAAGACTGAAGTATGCTTAGGAAGTCCGTTTATGAGAAATGGTAGCAATATGAATCTTTGTCACAGTTATTTGTATGCAAGTTAGTAAGTAGAAGAAATAGTTTAGTGCATATTTGTCATCTGAAGCGTATATGAATCCCCAGCAGGTGAGAGTTACACAGTTAATATGGCAAGCTTGAGTATAATGAAGTTGCAGTAGCACACACAGTTCATATAATGCAATATATACAGACCAGTATTACAGGAGATGGCAAATGAGCAGAGTAATACTGTTACCAGACAGCAAACAGTCCCAGCGGTATCACAGCGAGTCTGACAGAGAACCGCGGCGGGAGAATGTCGGGCGTGACGTCACACGCTGCAGGGAGTAACTTCAATACAGGAGAGAGACTGAGAAATCTCTGACTGGAATAAACAGTGAAAATCTTCAGGCACAAAAGAGCATCTGCAGGTTGATTCAAGCATGCAGAAACTCAGGGTGAGTTTGGAGAGCAATGAAGTGAAATACAGAGTTGTATAAACGGCTAGGTCTCTTCAGAAGCAGCTTGTCACTGAGCAACAAATTACCAAGCAATGAGTTCTGTTGGGAGGAGCCTTAAATAGGGCTAGTGAGTTCACTTTCTTAAAGGTACAGCATGAAATGAGATAAATCCCTGACAGCGGCAGTGGCCATTAGGAAAGGATTGTGCTTCCAGTACAATGAAGGCGTGTGTAAGTTCGGTAACGGATGCAAATACAAGCATGCATGTTCCGGTTGTGAAGGAACCCACCCTTGGACCAAATGTTTCAAGAAAGGTGGCAGTGGAAAGGCAGGAGAGGTTTCTTTTAAGGGCCAAGACCCCAGTGAGGGTAAGAAGGATGGTGCCTTGGCTAGAGCGATTTGCTAAGGTGAGAGGGAAAGAGAGGGATGCAGAGTTGTTATTAACGGGGTTCAGTTCTGGTTTTTGGATTCCTTTTGAGGAAGGGGGGGGCTTGTCAAATTTCGGGGAATTTAAAGTCTGCTAAAGAATTTCCGGAGGTTGTTCGAGGTAAATTAGTCAAGGAAGTTGCATTGGGCAGAATGGCAGGGCCTTTCAGTCACCCGCCATTTAAGAATTTGAGGGTTTCTCCATTGGGGGTGGTCCCCAAAAAAGTGGCTGGTCAGTTTCGTCTGATCCACCATCTGTCTTTCCCGAAAGGTTCGTCGGTAAATGATGGTATAGATCCTGATGTGTCTGCGGTGAGGTATGCGTCATTTGATCAGGCTGTTAGGTTGGTGTCGGCAGCGGGTGTGGGTGCTTTGTTGGGGAAGGTGGACGTGGAAGCAGCCTTTCGGCTTTTACCTGTACATCCGGTGTGTCATCACTTATTGGGCTGTTATTTTGATGGGGCCTTTACGTGGATTTGTGTCTGCCAATGGGTTGTTCCATATCATGTGCGTATTTTGAAAAGTTTAGCACTTTTGTGGAATGGGTCGTCAGGCAAGTATCAGGTTTGAAGTCAATGGTGCATTACCTTGACGATTTCCTTTTTGTTGGTAGGGCAGGGGAGGAAGATTGTGCGCAGCTGATGGAACACTTCTTTAAGGTGGCATCTGATTTTGGCATTCCTATAGCTCATGAAAAGACTGAAGGCCCTCAGACAGTTTTGAGTTTTTTGGGCATTGAAATTGATTCTGTGAATATGGAATGCCGTTTGCCTTTGGACAAGGTGGTTGACTTAAAAAATTGCATTCAGAGCTGTTTAAAAAAGAAAAAACTCATGCTTAAAGAAGTTCAATCGCTAGTAGGCAAGCTAAATTTTGCCTGCAGGATTATTCCGGTTGGTAGAGTTTTCTGTAGGAAGTTGTCTTTAGCGACAGCGGGTGTGAAGAAACCGTCCCATTGGATTCGGTTGGGTAGGGAACTAAAAGAGGATTTAAAAATGTGGATGGTTTTTCTGGAGGATTTTAATGGATGTGAGATAATGCAAGGTTTGGCATTCTCGAATTATGATCTTCATTTGTATACTGATGCAGCTGGTTCCGTGGGGTATGGTGCGTTTTTTCAGGGGCATTGGTCTGCAGGGTTATGGCCGGTGGAGTGGAAACAAGCTGGTCTCAATAAGAATTTGTTTTTTCTGGAATTGTTCCCATTGGTGGTTGCAGTAAAAGTGTGGAAAGATCTGCTTAGGGAACAAAAAGGTGGTTTTCCTCACGGATAACTTGGGAGTTGTATTTGCAATTAATAGACTTACATCTAGCTCATTGCCAGTGGTGCGACTTTTGAGGTTGTTTGTGTTGGACTGTATGCAAATGAATGTTTTATTTCGTGCTGTTCATGTTCCAGGTTGTCAGAATGTCATTGCTGATAGTCTTTCTCGCTTTCAGTGGGAAAGGTTCTGGGAAGTGGCTCCAGAAGCGGAGAAGGAGGGTGTTGGATGTCCGCCAGAGCTGTGGGATCTGAACTTCTGGATCTAATCCGTTTTGCCAGGGGAGCACTAGCTCAAGGTACCTGGGTGGCATATGCATCTGTGTGGAGGCATTGGTTTCAATATGTGTCTGGAAGTAGAATGGGGTCTGCCAAAGAGAGGTGGAATAGTGATTTCTTGGCATGGGTGGGTGAATGGGGAAGTTTGGGATGGTCAAAGTCAAAAGTTCAAAAGTCTATTGCAGCTATGAGTTTCCTTTTTAAGTTGTTGGGATTGCAGGATTTGACAAAGATGTTTGTCATTCGGTTGGCTGTAAGGGGTTTATGTAAAGGTCAGGTGTGTAATGACAGGAGACGTCCGGTGGTATTTGATACCTTGAGACAGATATTAGGTTCTTTGAGAGTTGAATGTTCGTCTAAGTTTGAATTTCTTTTATTTCGGGCTGCTTTTGTGTTGGCCTTTTTTGGTGCTTTTCGTATATCCGAATTAGTTGGAGCAAATAGGCATGATTCTGGAGGTTTGTGGGCCCGAGATGTATCTATCAAGGATAAGGTGTTGTGGGTGTGGTTGAGGAAATCGAAGAAGGATCAAAAAGGGTTGGGAAGGTGGATCCAGATTAAAAAGACTAAAGGGAGTTGTTGTCCAGTGTTGGTATTGGAGGCCTTTTTGGAGGTGCGCCCAGTTGGTTTTTTGCCTTTATTTGTGCATCAAGATGGTTCAAGTCTCTCGCATTTTCAGTTTTTGGCTGTGTTTAGAAAGGTGTTGACAAGTTTGGGCTATGTGGCTGAGGAGTTTGGCACTCATTCTTTTCGGATTGGGGCGGCGACGGAGGCGGCCAATTTAGGTTTGGGTGAGAGTGTGATTAAGAGAATTGGTGGCTGGAAGTCTGGTTGTTTTAAGTCTTATGTCAGGCCTGATATGAGAGTTTAGGTTGTATTTTTGTCTTGACAGGTCCAGTACATTGTTGGATTGTGGGGCATTCTTACATTTATTGGGCCCGGAAGGCAGCGGCAAGTACAGATCAGGGCACACAGCTGAAGATGAATGAGGAGACAGTGAGGTTGAGGTGGTTTGGGACTAGAGGATTGAGGTGGGATCAATTGTTAAAAAAGATTTTTGATTATGCTAGGCTATTTCGGCCTCCAGCGATTCTAATTGTACATGCAGGTGGGAATGATTTAGGTTTTCTATCCCAGAAGGATTTGCTGGACAGAATTAAGAGGGATTTGGTTAGGTTGCGGGAGTTGTTCCCTGATATGGCAATAATATGGTCTGACATTGAACCCAGGTCAGTTTGGAGAGCAGCATGGGATGTGAAGAAGCTGGAGGCCTCTAGAAAAAAGGTGAATAGATCAATTAGTAGTTTTGTTTGTAGGATTGGGGGGTTTGGCATTCGCCATGTTGAATTTGAAGGGGAGACTGGGCGTTGTTTCTTTTTAAAGGATGGTGTGCATTTAAATGAGGTGGGGCTCCACCTCTTTAACTTTAACATCAAAGAAGCAGTGTTAAAGGCCTTAGCCCGGGTGGGGTAGGCACACGGTGGCGTGCTGTGGCTGGGTGATTTAGATCTGGAGGTTAAGTAAGCTGGTACCTCCCTAAAGAGGCGGGAGAGTTTTGGGGGGATGTATCTGGTTGTAAACCGGGGGAAGGTACATCTCGGTGCTCTTGCACCTTATGTTTTAAAGTTAGAAGTTTATGATTAATATAATTGTTGAATTTATGAATGTTATTTAAAATTATTTAAATAAATGCGGGCTGCGGCCTTTACACCCATCCTTGTGTTGTATTGAATTATTTATTTAGATAAGGCATAATGTATAGCCTATATAGGGGTCAGGACTCCCTGGAGGAAAGAAGTTGACGGAGGGGAATGTGACCCCTATTCTGGCGAATGGAGCCGTCTGCTGATGGGGGCGGAGCCAAGTAACGGTTACTTGGTGCTTGGGCGGGAATATTCCAGTCCTCTGTAGCTTATACAGACGCAAGGGAAAATTTCCCTCCCTCCCTCCCTGTTTGTTGTGTTTGTCGCAGTAGGCTTGGTGTTTTGTTGGTATGTCGGGGTGATTTAGATCTGGAGGTTAAGTAAGCTGGTACCTCCCTAAAGAGGCGGGAGAGTTTTGGGGGGATGTATCTGGTTGTAAACCGGGGGAAGGTACATCTCGGTGCTCTTGCACCTTATGTTTTAAAGTTAGAAGTTTATGATTAATATAATTGTTGAATTTATGAATGTTATTTAAAATTATTTAAATAAATGCGGGCTGCGGCCTTTACACCCATCCTTGTGTTGTATTGAATTATTTATTTAGATAAGGCATAATGTATAGCCTATATAGGGGTCATGAACAGTTCAGTAGGCAATTGACACTGACGCTTCTCATACAGCGACCTTCTTCTTGTCAGACAGGTAAAAACACATGTGTTTCCCAGTGTATTCTGAATACCGTAGTACCTTCACCCCGTGTCGCTCATAAGCACTGCTCACCACTTCCCGGTCTTGCCTGTAAACATCTCAGGTACGCATAAGGAGAAATATCAAATTATGCTTCTGGGTTAAGGGTAATCGAAAACGCTGTAATTTCAAACAGCGTGGAAGTCAGCTCCAGCCGAATAACAACCTAACCCAGAAGTATAATTTGACATTTCTCCCTATGTGTACCTAAGATGTTTACAGGCAAGACCGGGAAGTGGTGAGCGGTGCTTATGAGCGACACAGGGTGAAGGTACTATGGCATTCAGAATACAGGTAACACTGGAAAACACATGTGTTTTTACCTGTCTGACAAGAAAAAGGTCGCTGTATGAGAAGTGTCAGTGTCAATTCCCTGCTGAACTGTTCATTCTTTGGTCCCATTGGCATTTGTTCAGCTTACTTGGTTGTTGAAATGAGTGGCTGGGACAGAATTCAAGGCTGACTGGTCACATTTATGACCCTATAAGTGTCTATAAACCCGCTTGAATTGAATCTACCCTGTCGCATAGGGAGTGAAAAAGGAGGACCCAGTGACCCAGTTTGTTGGGGTATTTGAATTTCCAACTCATGTATATTTCAAATAACTTTTACTTTGGAACTGTTTTCTAAATAGTGAAATCACGGACGCTCTCTTTTTTTGATTATTGGGATCCCTGATTGCTTCTCTGGGTAACGAATGAAGGGCATATGCTATTTACCTTAGACCATTTATCATATGGTTTGTTTATTTATTTTGTTTTCTTTTTTGCATATTGTTTTACATTATAATAAATTAGTGTGTTATATATCTGATATCCGTGCATGTGTGTTTTTTGAGACTCTGGTAGCTCTTATAGGCTTAATATGGGGTTGCTGGCTAAGGTTTACTAATTGTGCTCTTTTTCTTTGTATATATTAACTTCTAAACCTCCGTGCACCTGGGTACCCACGTCAGCATTGGAGTACGGGGGTCCTGGACCATAGCCATTATTTCCATTGTTAGCTGGTACAAATTTTGTGAAATATATATATATATATATATATATATATATATACACATACAGGGAGTGCAGAATTATTAGGCAAGTTGTATTTTTGAGGATTAATTTTATTATTGAACAACAACCATGTTCTCAATGAACCCAAAAAACTCATTAATATCAAAGCTGAATAGTTTTGGAAGTAGTTATTAGTTTGTTTTTAGTTATAGCTATTTTAGGGGGATATCTGTGTGTGCAGGTGACTATTACTGTGCATAATTATTAGGCAACTTAACAAAAAACAAATATATACCCATTTCAATTATTTATTTTTACCAGTGAAACCAATATAACATCTCAACATTCACAAATATACATTTCTGACATTCAAAAACAAATCAGTGACCAATATAGCCACCTTTCTTTGCAAGGACACTCAAAAGCCTGCCATCCATGGATTCTGTCAGTGTTTTGATCTGTTCACCATCAACATTGCGTGCAGCAGCAACCACAGCCTCCCAGACACTGTTCAGAGAGGTGTACTGTTTTCCCTCCTTGTAAATCTCACATTTGATGATGGACCACAGGTTCTCAATGGGGTTCAGATCAGGTGAACAAGGAGGCCATGTCATTAGATTTTCTTCTTTTATACCCTTTCTTGCCAGCCACGCTGTGGAGTACTTGGACGCGTGTGATGGAGCATTGTCCTGCATGAAAATCATGTTTTTCTTGAAGGATGCAGACTTCTTCCTGTACCACTGCTTGAAGAAGGTGTCTTCCAGAAACTGGCAGTAGGACTGGGAGTTGAGCTTGACTCCATCCTCAACCCGAAAAGGCCCCACAAGCTCATCTTTGATGATACCAGCCCAAACCAGTACTCCACCTCCACCTTGCTGGCGTCTGAGTCGGACTGGAGCTCTCTGCCCTTTACCAATCCAGCCACGGGCCCATCCATCTGGCCCATCAAGACTCACTCTCATTTCATCAGTCCATAAAACCTTAGACAAATCAGTCTTGAGATATTTCTTGACCCAGTCTTGACGTTTCAGCTTGTGTGTCTTGTTCAGTGGTGGTCGTCTTTCAGCCTTTCTTACCTTGGCCATGTCTCTGAGTATTGTACACCTTGTGCTTTTGGGCACTCCAGTGATGTTGCAGCTCTGAAATATGGCCAAACTGGTGGAAAGTGGCATCTTGGCAGCTGCACGCTTGACTTTTCTCAGTTCATGGGCAGTTATTTTGCGCCTTGGTTTTTCCACACACTTCTTGCGACCCTGTTGACTATTATGAATGAAACGCTTGATTGTTCGATGATCACGCTTCAGAAGCTTTGCAATTTTAAGAGTGCTGCATCCCTCTGCAAGATATCTCATTATTTTTTACTTTTCTGAGCCTGTCAAGTCCTTCTTTTGACCCATTTTGCCAAAGGAAAGGAAGTTGCCTAATAATTATGCACACCTGATATAGGGTGTTGATGTCATTAGACCACACCCCTTCTCATTACAGAGATGCACATCACCTAATATGCTTAATTGGTAGTAGGCTTTCAAGCCTATACAGCTTGGAGTAAGACAACATGCATAAAGAGGATGATGTGGTCAAAATACTCATTTGCCTAATAATTCTGCACTCCCTGTATATATATATACACACACATATTGTATGTAATTTTCTTTTATCAAAAATAAACCTAATCTAATACCCCTATAAAAATAACCCCCCCAAATAAAAACACCCCCTAATCTAACAAAAAACTACCTATAGCCCTTAAAAGAGTCTTTTGTAGGGCATTGCCCTAAGTTAAACATCTCTTTTACCTAAAACAAATACAAAGTACCCCCTAAAAGAGCAATTAAAGGGGCAATTGTATGGGCATTGCCCTTAAAAGGGCATTCAGCTCTTTTACAGCCCAAAAAACCCTAATTTAAAAAAAAGCCTCCCCCCCAAAAAAAAAAGTCTAAGTCTAAGCCCCAAATAGGTATATACCATTCTTGAAGTCCGATGGAGAAGGTTTTCTTCCAGACGGCTCCATCATCTTCTATCTTCATCTGGAGCGAAGGCGGAGCGGAGGTGCAGAGCTAACTTCCCCCATGCGGCAGTCCTCAGCTCTTTTGCTGCCCATCTATAACATAATCATTTGTTGCCGCCGTCAGTTGCGCGTGCAGCCTGCAGCCTCAAGACATCTTCAGGAGCTCCAGCTCTCAGCTGTAACATGAAATACAAAAAAACTGAATGAGCCTCCTAGTGCAATAAAAAAAAATGGTGACAATAATGTGTTTAAAATAAATGTCACAGTGATCATAACAATATTCTAGAGCAGCGATCGTCAACCAGTGGTCCATGGACCACGAGAAGATGTTGGTGGTCCTTAACACCATCAAGCAGGAATTAATCTCCTCTGATGGTGTCACCCCCTGGCTGGACATCAGTGAAAACCGACAGAGGAGTAGTTAAATTACTATCTCCCTACGCACGTTGTGTAGTACTGCACAACTTGCGTAATTTTTAACTCCTCCCGCCCGGCGGGCTGCTCAGAGGAAGATGCTTCCATTCTAAAACCAGCAGAAGTTGGTATAGTCTTAATTTTTTTCCCCTCATATTTAATTTATTTTATTCCCTTTACCTGTATCTTTGTAGTGGTTTTCCAAATTCCTTCAGATGGACTTACATCACTGTGTCTTCCTCCTCTCCATCTTATTTTTCTTTAATTAAATATTAATTGTTTTTCATTCTAGTAATTTTCCCACACACAAAGCCATTCAACCTAAATTCCAGTAATTGCCATCCAGCAGATTAGCCATGTCCCACCAGTATTATAGTAATTGCCAGTAACATCAGTGGTGGTTAGCTCACAACCTTATTGAGAGCTTTCTGATTTAAACTTAATTTATGACTCCAATGTCTGTCCATGATCATAAGTAGTTTTGAATAATTCCTAACTGGGGAGGTAACCTGAAAGTCTTGTGGTCCTTAAACATAATTCTTTTTTCCCCACTGTCTGTCTCTCTGTTTCCAGCTTGTGAAAGCTCAGTATGCCTATCTGACACTTTTTAAGTGCTTGGAATATTGTGAGTATAATGTGATTTCTCTTGTACATATCTTTTACCTACCTGAGTGATACTGCACTATTTGTGGCGCCTTCTCTTCTTTTATCTTTGTGCTACTCAGCTGTAACATAAGAGCTGAGAGCTGGAGCTCCAGAAGCTTCAGGCATCTGCTGCGCGATCGGTGCTCCGCCTCCATATGAGG
The DNA here is from genome assembly GCF_027579735.1 of Bombina bombina. NCBI lineage: Eukaryota > Metazoa > Chordata > Amphibia > Anura > Bombinatoridae > Bombina > Bombina bombina. The sequence goes on from NC_069499.1 coordinate 222,753,439, forward strand.
CCAGATGCCTGATCGCTACAGAAGGTAACACTGTGTGTGGGTCACAGTCTGTAAAAATCTTCTGCTGGTGCCGGCGGGAGGTGTGGGCAGGAGGCGGGTGGAGATAGGGGGAGGGAAGGGGAGGGAGTGCCCTACTACAGAAAAAAAAGAACAGGGAGGGATAGGGTAGCTACAAAGGGAAGGGGAGGGAGTGCCCTACTTCAGAAAAAAAAGGACAGGGAGGGATTGGGAAGCTACACTACAGAAAAGGGGTTTGGGGGTGGGACCACTGCACTACAGAAAAAAAAAAAGAATAAAAAAAAAAGAAGGGGTTTATAGGTACTGGCAACTGCCAGTACCTAAAATGGCGGCAATAGAGGGGGGGGGAAGGGTTAGAGAACTGTTTGAGGGGGATCGAGGGATAGGGGCATCTGTTGCCGCTCTACAAATACCTAATAATAATAATAACAACATCAACGGGATAGGGACAAAGGAATAGGGACAGAGGGGTAGGGACAGAACACCCAACCCCCCAAAAAACCCCTAAGTCTAACCCCAAAATAGGTACTCACAGTTCTTGTAGTCCGGCGGTGAAGGTCTTCTTCCAGGCGGCGACATTTTCATCCAACGTAAGCACAGGGACATCTTCTATCTTCATCCAGAGGGAAGGTGGCGCAGAATGGAGGTGACCACAAAGCAGGACCGACGATTGTGGAGCAGGACCGGTGTGGAGGATCCTCTTTATGCGGTCGCAGCCACATACTGAATATTGAATGCAAGGCACCCCATTTAGGTACCTTGCATTCCTATTTGCTGAAATTTTGAAATCAGCCAGTAGGATGAGCGCTACTGAAATCTTATTGGCTGTTCAAATAGCCAATAGGATTTCAGTAGCTCTCATCCTATTGGCTGATTTCAAAAATCAGCTAATAGGAATGCAAGGTACCCCAATATAAATGGGGTACCTTGCATTCAATCTTCAGTGTGTGGCAGCGACCGTATGAAGAGGATCCTCCACGCTGGATGGCTCCATGGCCGGCATTCTTACTCCACACCGCCTTCATCGTGGATGAAGATAGAAGAGGTCCCCGCACTGGAAGAAGATGTCACCGCCTGGAAGAAGACCTTCTCCGCTGGACTTTAGGAACTGTGAGTACCTATTTCGGGGTTAGACTTTTTTTTGTGGGGGTTTTTTTTTTTAGGTGCAACAAAAGAGCTGATGGGGGTAATTGGTACTTTATTTAGGTTAAAAGAGCTGATCTCTATAGGGCAATGCCTCACAAAAGGCCCTTTTTAGGGCTCTTGTTAGTTTAGTTTTAGTGGGTTATTTCTAGATTAGGGCTTTTTTATTTTAATGGGCAGCAAAGAGCTGATTGTCCTTTTAAGGGCTGTTGGTATATACCAGGTTATAGAATTATTATTCTTTAAAATAACCTCCAATTAAAATGTATATACGAAACAATTGAAATGAATATTTATTCCTAAATTCTTTATATTAGTTAAATTTATATACACATAGATCAATTATGTATCAACTATGTACGCTTATTTCATTACAATACTCTATACCAGTGTTTTTCAACCAGTGTGCCGTGGCACACTAGTGTGCCGTGAGAGATCCTCAGGTGTGCCACGGCAGACTGACAACAGTGTGACATATTTTTTTAAACTTTGCTTGTTTTTTACTCCCAGTGCAGGGGTAGTTTATAGGAGGCATGGCATAACAGCACAATACATACAGTATGTGTGTGCTTGTGTGTATGTATTTATATATATGCTGTATTAGGCTACAATGTGTGATTTTTTTTAAATTTTGGAATGGTGGTGTGCCACAGGATTTTTTAATGTAAAAAAGTGTGCCACGGCAAAAAAAAGGTTAAAAATCACTGCTCTATACAACAGATCATAAAAGATGTACCTTTAAAATTAACTTTACTCACAATGAATCACATTAAAATACCACAATAAAATTCCAGAATATGGACCGCTAACTTAACAGTGTTTAGTTAAACAATATAACAAGATACTTCACACAAATCTTACTGAATAGATTTACTTATTACATTTAAGATAACTTTCAGACAAGTATAATTAAGCTACTTAGCCCACAAATGGTTCTATATAACTTCAAATAAAAACACCAGAAATTGTATATATTATTAATGCAAACAGTCAACTTATATGACAATATGTTTGACCTGAAATAACCTCTTATTTAGCTACAATAAGGCAAATTCTAATTATATATATATATATATATATATATATATATATATATAGCAATAACTGTAATTAATTTATGATATTAAAATACAAAATTATTTCTAAACAATAATTAATACTAGTATACTTACTACCCTTGGTCTAATTAATATTAAATACAAGAATAAATTCTCCTTTTAAATTACAACTACAATATAATTATGGTTTTAGAATACCTTTGTTTAAAATGTTACAAATATAGAGCAGCCATACTTTACCACATAACCAATTGAGTGTTCAGCTTCCAGAATTTCTTGTGGGTCTTCTAAGAAGAACTTAGTTCACTATTATAAGGATACAGGCCTCAAGATTCTTATCTTCCTTTGTCCAAGAAAGTGTCCCAAAATTGCAGCGAATATACTTGGCACAAAACCTGTGTATTTTTCTCTCTGAAAGTTATGCTTCTTTGAGTCTGCCCCTTGTCTAGTGTGTGTGGGTTCTAATTCAAGATAAAAACCCCTCCTTCTTTTCTTTCATTATTCCCACAAAAGTTTGATAGGACCTCGGAGCTGAACATATCATTGGCTATTTAGCAAATGCCTCCCTGAGCAGCCAAATATCTTTTGGTTGTAATACAATTTCTGAACTATAGGTGGCAGCAGAAAACCAGAAATGCACTTTCATTATCAATATTGTTAACAGTCTTGTATCTAACCTTTACATTTTTTATTAAATATACTTTAATTTCCAGTATTAATAAACTTATCTGGTCAACATATATATCCCATTTTAATATAATTGAAAATGTACAATTTGAGATCAAACACAAGTATATTATCAATTCTGATTTAAAATATGCTTTTTTGAGTCTCATTCCTTTTCAATATAAATATAGCCCACATCTTTGTATATCTCTTGATAGTGTTATTTCGAACGCATAAAAAACACAATTTATATATAATTTCTGGAACAATTTACTGCTTTCTCCTCGATCTGAAATGAAAGAAACAATGTTGCTATTCATTTTGAAATGAGTAGACATTTTAAATCCATAAATGTAGCTATTATTTATATTTAATTTTATACAAACAGACAATCTCATATCCATTTATTTGTACATATTATTTGGACAGCCTGAGGCACATATTGAATATTTGAAAACTATATAGATAATTTGTCCAAACTTCAAATCCTCAAGACATCTATGCTTTCAATTAACACATGATGTAAAAGAATTTATTTTGTCTGGGGAAGATGTTTATTGAAAACTCAGCATGTACCAATTTGTATCGAAGTGTGAATGGTCACTTTCCTTGCAAATCTGGTTCTTTTCTGCATACACTTAAGCCGCAAAAGAGTTAAACACTGTAGACCGACTATCTCATTACAGGGGTCCATCAATTTCACTAATTGAAACAAATGTTTCCCCTTTGCTCCCTCCTAGATGTCTTGAGAAGTGAGGGGTCAGTGGTGAACTTCAACTTCACACCTTAGGCAGGAAACCTTTGAAAACAACTCCTTTGTTCTCTGATGTTCTGTCATTAGGAAAAAGAGGTTTGTCTGTTGTGGCCATAGCCCACTCAATTCATGTCAATAAAGATCTTAGCTGACATAAAATATCAAAATTTATTTGATACATATGTAGTTTATTTAATGCTATTCATAGGTACCCTGACAGGGCAATGCCCATACAAATGCCCCTTTAGGGCAATAGGTAGCTTAGGTTTTTTTTGTAACAGCGACAGACGCGTTACAAATGCTTTTATAGTATAGATATGTGTATATATGTATTTACAGACATATATACACATAAATACAAATACATACTGTATGTATAAACAGGGGTGGAAAAATATCACTATGGTTTACTAGTCAGGGGTTAAAAGCTACTACCCCAGAGGGTAAAGTTAGCAGTCCACTCAATGTTAAAGTTTCTAAGTTGTCCGCTGCAAATTCAAAGTCGTCCAGGACCTCTGGAAATTATACAGTCATTGCCAAAAATATTGGCACCCCTTCATTTCTGACAGATAATGCACCACTTCGGCCAGAAAATTGTTGTAATTACAAATGTTTAGGCATTCTTATGTTTATTTCTTTTTGTTTGTATCTGTATGACCAACAAAAGTTGAGAAAAAAAGCCAAATCTGACACATTCCACGCAAAACTCCAAAAATGGATCGGACAAAATTATTGGCACCTTCTCAAAATTGCATTCCAAGTTTGTGTTGCTCCTGTTATTTGTAATTAAACTGACCTGTATCAATTAACAGGTTCTGGCAATATAGAAATCACACCGGCAACCAGTTAAAATGGTGAAAATTGACTCAACCTTTCTGTTGTGTGTCTCTGTGTGCCACACTGAGCATGGAGAAGAGAAAGAGCAGCAAAGAATTGTCTCAGGATTTGAGAACAAAAATTGTGGAAAAGCAGAGATCTTAATGTTCTATTGTGGAAAATTGTGGAAAAGCAGAGATCTTAATGTTCTACGCGTTTCGGCAGACTAAACTGCCTTTGATAAAGGCAGTTTAGTCTGCCAAAACATGTAGAATTTGCTTACTATCGGTGGGCACCATTCACTGCTGCTTTTGCACTTTATCAGGTTCATCTCTATCTCTACAATACTATTTGAGTTAGACATATGAATAATTCCTGTGTGCTTTCATTCTGTTCTATGTTTTGAGCTATTTCTATCAGGTTCATTGTTTGTTATAAATCCACCTGAACAAACCACCTGAACAAAGCATACGAAAAAATCCTGAAGGCTCCTGCACCTACAAACATTGTGTTGTCTTTATAACATTTCTTTCAGCTGTTTCATCTATCATCCTAAAATCCTAAGGAGACAGAAAAATAAAAGGATCCGTTGTCAGAAACAACCCGACATATGAACATTCTTTATAAGTAAGCTGAATCTGTAGAGTGATACAAAGTTTCTTCGGTGACAGATATTCAAACGGATACAAAATATCTTTCTTCTGGTAATCATTGGACCATTCTAATCGGTCAGGTGACGTGACGTCACAAACAATTGCTCTCTTTCACAGTTTTCTCTAACAGACATATCACCGGGTCTGTAACCTTGCTCCGTTCCCGGTTCCAGGACTATCAAATAATAGTCTGTGCACAGCGAATCTTATTTGCATCTGGACGCAAGTATTGCCTATATCTGTTTGTTACTGAATGTTATATCTTTGTCAATGCGCTATGTTATAAGCAATTGCTATTATTATAACATTTGTTTGCATACTGGTTTGCTAGTAACCCTTATTTACTAGTTTTTTTTTGTTTTTTTTTAAAGAGCTTTATTGAAGTGAAAGTGATACATAAAGGATCGCCAGTGCGGGAATGCAGTGCCGCACGACGAATATAAGGGAACAAAAAAAACCTTATACAGCAGAATAATGATAGTCAACATACACTTCTACACAAGTTCACTCTCACTCTGTTGACCAACGTCCAGAGCGAGAGTTTCAAAGATTTAAATTTTCAAGTTTTGTGATAAGAACAGTATAGTCTAATCCATTTTACTGAATGCGCCCTACCCGGGGAGGGAGGGCGAGGAAGAGAGAAAGGAAAGTAATAGGGGAGAAGAAAAGAGGTAGCGGGGGAAGAGAAAGAGAGAGAGGAGAGAGAAAAAAAAGGGGAAAAAGGAATTCCCGCGATCACGACCCAACGATAGTCATGCGTTGGGTAATAGGTTAATTGAAATGCCACTTTAAATTGTACTTTAAATTGTACCGTGCCATATTGCTCTCATCAGCTCATAGGTGTCTAACTTATGTATTTTCAAGTAATTATATCTCTCCATGAGTAGGACTTCCTCCACCTGTGAGCGCCATTCCTCCACAGTGGGGGGATCCTGTGCTTTCCATCTTTTGGGTATCAATTTTTTGGCGCTGGTGATTAGAATTAGCAATAAAGCAAGGGGTGCCTGACTTTGTGTTTTAGGTAGTGTGAGGAAGAGCAAGAATTCCGGGGAGCGTGGGACACTAATGTTTAAGGTTTCATCAACCCTGTCCAGTACCCCCGACCAAAAGGACCGCATCTTAGGGCAAGACCACCAGATGTGTAAAAGAGTGCCGTGCTCCCCACAACCTCTCCAGCACAGCGGGCTCGAGGATGGAAATATCTTGTGAATTCTAGTGGGTGTCATATACAATCTGCCCAGAAATTTTAAATGTGTCTCCTGTATAGTCGAGGACACTGATAACCTCTTTGTGAGCGGAAATCCCCTCGTCCATGACTCACAGTCTATCTCCGAGCCCAACTCCCTCACCCAGCCCGTAACATATATGGGGAGCAAATCGGGCTCCTAGATGATCACAATCTTGTACAGAACCAAGATCAAATGTCTCAAAACTCCCCCGTTGATGCAGAGCTTTTCGAAAGGCGTAAGTGCCCTTCCTAGCTCATGTTTATGATTGTGTCTAGAAATTTAATTTATCAATTGGTTATAGTGTAGCCATGAAGCGAATATCTAGGGTTGAATTTCTATTAGTTTATTTTGCGAGGTAATCTTGCCATTCTCAACCACCCCTTGTACCGATCCCTCCCGCATGTTATAAGGGTTAATCTTCCGATAACCTACTGAATGATATGGGAGCTCAGGGTTTTCAAAGACAGGCATCATTGGGGAGTGTCTGGAGGAAATGTGAGTAAATGTTGCTACTGTCGCGTCCCAGAGACTAAAAGTGTCCGCTAGTAGAGTATATTTAGATAAGATTTTGGGTCTGAGAGAAGGGGATAACCATTCGAGGGAGCCCACATTATTAACTTTAAGTATTTGTCTATCTAGCAGGATCCAGGCCTTATGCTCATTGTTTTGCGACCATTCCACTATCCTTTGCAAACCTACTGCCTTTCTATATGAGGATATGTCTGGCAAGCCCAACCCCCCTCTGTCTCTCGGGAGAAACATGCTTCGTCTTGATATTCTAGGTCTATGATTAGACCAGATGAACTGGTCAATCATGCTTTGTAGAGGATTTATATACCCCCTAGGAAGTGCTATTGGTAGGGTTTGAAGGAGATACAAAATACGTGGCAGGATGTTCATCTTGACCACCCCTATTTTTCCCAGCCAAGAGATATATTTATTCCTCTACGAGGAAAGATCCACTGCAATATCGTTCCGAAGGGGGATATAATTAGTTTTATAGAGGTCCGAGGGGTCTGGTGTTAAATAGATACCAAGATATTTCAATCTGTTCTTCGCTAAAGTGAGGCCATGATCTCTCTGCAAAGAATGTACTACCTCTAGGTTGGCATTTATATTTAACAATTCTGACTTGTTTAGGTTTAGAAGAAAGTTAGAAGCTTTACCATACAGTCTAAGTTCCTGCAATAGCTCGGGAATAGAGTCCTGCGGATTGGTAACCGTGTATAGGACATTGTCAGCGTACAACGCCTGCTTGTACTCTGTGTTATCTACCCTGATCCCCAATATATTGGTATTAGATCTAATCTTTTGTGCCAGAACTTCGATGGACAGGGCAAAAAGTAGTGGGGACAGGGGGCATCCCTGCCTAGTGCCATTACTGATGTCAAATGATTGAGAAAGGGTACCGTTAATTCTAATTTTGGCATTAGGGTTCGAGTATAATGCAAAGATGGTATTAACAAAAAAAAACCAAAGCCCATCCTTTCCAGCACACAGCGCAGAAAAGGCCATCCTACCCTATCGAATGCCTTCTCCGCATCCGTGGAGAAGAGCACCGTGGGGATATTGGAAACTCTGGCATGGGCGATCAGCTGTGTGACTAACAGTATTGTCCCTAGCCTCGCGGCCCGGTACAAAACCCACCTGGTCTTTATTGATCAGATATGGCACAAATCTATTGAGACGCGTTACCAGAATTTTGGCCAGCAGTTTCATATCGGAGTTAATGAGGGAAATGGGTCTATAGTGTCCAGGGGAGTCACCGGTCTTCCCCTGTTTGGGGAGAACCGTGATATGGGCCTCTAGTAGTATGCGAGACAAGGTGGGGTTATCTCCAATCTCGTGAAACAAGTCTAGAATTGGGCCAGCTAGGATATCCTTGAATTTTTGATAGTAGGCAGATGAGAAACCATCAGGTCCCGGACTTTTGCCCTTCGGGCAATCCTTTTTAGCCTCATATAATTCTTCTACCATTATCGGAGCATTTAAGGAATCAGATTCCTCTTTTGTCAGGGTGGGGAGTTCTATATTCCTCAGGTAGGAGTCTATAAATACTTTTTGTTGTTTAACAGGATCCTCCTGTGAGGATGCCGAAGGGTGACAGTGTATGTTGTATAAAGAATGATAATATTTATGAAATTCTGCAGCTATCCGTGTGCTGCTATGTACGGAGCGTCCGTCTGGGGTTTTAATAGAGTGTATGTAGGATTGGAATTGTCTTTTTTTAAGGGTTCTAGCCAGCACTTTTCCCGGTTTATTCCCTCCCTCATAGTAATGCTGTTTTAAAAATAATGCTTGTTTTTGATGTAATTCGGCCAGATGTTTTTGGAGTTCCAACCTTGTATCTTTCAACAGCTTTTTATTTTCAGAATCATGGGGGTTAGTTTTATGTTTTTTTTCTAATTCACCAATCTTTCCCTGAAGTTCCTGGTATTTAATTCTAATTTGTTTATTGAGAAGGGCCTTATGCTTAATCAAGACCCCCCTTATCACACTTTTATGGGCTTCCCAAACTATTGCCTTTGATGAAGAGGGGTATGCATTATTCCTAAAGTATTCCTTAAGATCTTTGTGGATATCACTGAAAATAATAGGATTATCCAGAAGAGTCTCGTCTAATCTCCAGATTTGTTGAGTGACTGAGATATCTGGCCACAAGACTGAACAAGTTACCAGGGCATGGTCTGACCAAGTAATATGGCCTATGGAGCTCTGATGGGTGATTGAGAGGCCGCAGGAGTCCGTGTATACGTAGTCAATTTGTGAGTAACTATTGTGTGGGATTGACTAAAAAGTGTAATCTTTTGTTGTGGGGTAGAGTGTGCGCCAGATATCATGTAGGGCTACCTTTCTGAGGGTTTCGTTTACCTGAGTGATTGTGGTGGCTGGCGTACATGTGGCTCCCCGAGAGGTGTCCATAACTAACTGGGTCTGAAACTAAATTAAAATCCCCTGCCAGGTAAATAATCCCTCTGGAGTGTTCCAGGAGGAGATCAGTGATCTTTTTCATAAATATCTCCTGCCCATGGCTGGGAGAGTACACAGATGCTAGAGTGATAAAATTACCAAAAAGTGTCCCCACCAGAATCAGATAGCGGCCATTAGGATCTCTCTCTATGTGTGTCAATGAGAAAGGGACTGTGCAGTGAAATAATATGCCCACGCCCCCCTTCTTACTCTGTCCTGATGCAAAATAAGCTGTAGGGTATCTAACATTGTGCCACTTGGGTTCTTTACCTTTTTTGTAATGCGTTTCCTGCACCAGGATGACATGGCTATTTAGCTTACTTAGTTCTTTAAAGGCTATAGAACGCTTTCCTGGGTCATTAAGGCCCTTTGCGTTTATAGTAGTAAGGTTGAGTGAGTGATCTTTGAATTTGCTAGACTTCAACTGGGCCGCCATCTCAGGAGGGAAGGAGGGGAGGGAGAGAGAAAAAAAAAAAAAAAGGGGGGGAAAGAGAAGGGAGAGAAGAAAGAGAGACTAGAGGATAGTGTAGGAAGTCAAAGGAGAGTTTAAAGAATTATGCCCCCAGGGGGTGATGTCCCCAGGGACAACTATACAATATAAGAAAGCTAGGAAGTAGTGTAGAGACCAAGAATATTCTCGGCTGCACACATTATTTACAAATTTTTAACAACTGAATTGCAAAACTCAAACAATAATAAGAAAACAATCAAATAGAAAAGGGGAAAAGCCCCAACACTGACGTTAGTTATTAAACAATAGTGTTCATATAGCACATTTCTAAAGTAGATACCTTGGCTAAATGGCTGAGATGTGGTGTAGAATAGTTAAACTCGGGAGGAGATCAGTGACCTATTTTCTAGAGTGAGACCGCCCCAGAACCTGTAATAACTACCCTCTTATGTTGTGATTTAAAGATCTATTAAACATCAACTAACTACAGCTTGCTCCCCCTCTGTCCTAGTTTAGTTGGTTCTCCGACTTGTTACTCTCCTAAAAGGGACCAACCTTTAAGACCCCTATGGATTAACATTCAATCTGGAGGCTATATCTATGTGCAAACATGGTGGGGCTAGTATGCAATAACATTTCACAAACCATAACAGTACAGCAAGAAAAATAATTAAGAAACAAACATTTATAACGATATTTCTAAACTCCAATAACCTGATCACATTATGTACCATCGAGGGAAGGAGCATCCCCACATCAAGGAAGCAGCGCATTAATCCCCATTCACTTAGCAATACAGTAAACAACTAATAACTCTGCAGCATAGACAAATTATTAACAGTCTAAAGTTCTGTTGACTGCACATAATGTATTTATCCTAAGTCAATTCTCTTATTCCCCCCCAAAAAAGGCAGTCTATTGTTGGGATGCATAGACATTATTATACGTTACCCAGGGAATTCCTCCGGAGAGTGGGCGTTCGGTGGGCGATGGAAAGACAAGCCATCCCCCTGCAGGGCCCTGGTGGATGAACTTGGCTGGATTGAAAGACTCTCAAAAAAAACTCTCTCATCCATGCCAGGTCTGTAGATCGCAGTCTTGTTGTTGGAAGATGCGATGATCGAGACAGGAAAGCCCCATTTGTATTGTATCTTGCAGTTCCGTAAGATGGTGGTGATATGACCCAGTTCCCTCCTCTTTTGGAGGGTTACAGGTGACAAATCAGTGAAGACCTGTATTTCTTCTCCCACATGTGTGATAGGATGTTTTCTTCGTGCACATTGCAGTATCGCTTCTTTATCTTTAAAACTCAGGAACTTCACAATAATATCTCTAGGGGGGCCTTGCTTGGAGGCCTGGGCCTAAGCGCTCTATGTGCCCTCTCTATTGGTATATCAGGGGACGTGGGGGAATCTTTTATGAATGTAAACAAGGCTTGAAGGTACCCTTCTATGTTTTGGAGAGCGACTGTCTCCGACACTCCCCTGAATCGCAGATTGTTCCTCCGGCCCCTGTTGTCAATATCTTCTAGTTTGTCGTTTAAATACTGCAGATTATCAGCCTGATTTTGTATGTCCAGGGTATGTTGTTGGATAGTGGGAGACATCTCATTAGAATTATTTTCCACCACTGATACTCTCTTCTCCAATGCTGAAATGTCCTTCCTCAGATCCCCAAACAGGCTTCTGATCTCAGCGAGAACTCCCTGTATATCTGCTTTAGATGATAAATGTGATATATCCTCCTTAGTAAGAAAAGAAGCATCAGTGCTGCTAGCCTTTGAAGTTGCCCCATCCTGTGAACCTGCTAATTCAGCCATAATTCCCTCTGGTGTGTCTCTTGCAGGGTCAAAAGGCTTTAGGTAGTGGTTCATAGACTTGGTGCTACTGGGTTTTCACCTTTGGGCATTCTTTTAACAGGCATAACCTTGTAGCATGAGGGGTTAAGCCAATTAATGCCAGGGTATTTGAAATGACAAAATGCAGAAAATCCAGATCTTAAACAAACAGCAGCTAATGAATCATATGGGTAAGAGCAGTATAAATGACTTATGGGAGAATATAGCCTCTTTTAAGCAGCAAACTACATTATCAGGTCTAATAGAGTAAAAGGTCTGCTCTATCAGATGTCCGCTAACGTGATCAGGGCCGTTACCCTGTGTTTATAAGGTCCCAAGTCTATCAACAATATGCAGTGCAAGGAAGAGGCCTCTGCTTTTTGGTATGCCTGCTGTTTATGGATCACAGCTTATGGACACACAAGGGGCCTATTCCCGTGGAGATAGTGTAAAAAAAAAAGGCTTAGGCGTGTACAAAAAGTAATGGCCTCACAGAAGATTCCCCTTTTACAGATCTTTACTTGTATTTGTGAAGCGCAGTCAGCGCAGCTTACCCCTCCGATTTTCAGAGTGACTCATGCACTGCGATGCTAGTCGGGCCGCAAGGGAGCTTCTCCCGGCACAGTATCAGTAAGGGAGCCACGTGGAGTACCGCTCCAGGATCAGCGCTACCGCTTGGGGTTATTACCATGCGTGGGGACTCCTATCGCCACGGCATCCGCTATCGAGTGAGAGAGGGTAGGTAGGTGATGTGATGTCTAGTCTCCGTTAATGCCTACCCAGACCTGCAGGTATACAATCGTTGCTCCAGTGAAGTGTCGGAGGCCCGTGCCTGCTCCCCACATGGGAGGTCCCTTAGGCCGTTCACTCATTTTTTTATATTACTGCAGTATGATCCGCTTAGTTTGTGAATCCCATAGGGCTCTTCATGTGTCTGTGTCACACTCCCAGCCACCTAAATATAGTAAAAGTAAGCTTTTAGTGCTATTTTAAGCCAAATTGTCTGTCTGGTTGCAGGAGCCCAGCTAATGTGTGACCATCTCCCTGCGTGGTCAGGCTCCGCCCCTATTTACTAGTTTTTAGTAATATTGTTTTCCTTACATTATTATTAATTTTTTAACTATAGTTTTAAGACCTGATGCCGGCATCGTCATATATAGAATCATTTTTTAGTTCCAAATCTGTTTTATAATTTGTTTGCATATTGCTGATATATATTAAATGTCCTACTTTTACCAATTCGTTTTTTCACACTAATCATTATTTCTCCAACATTGGTGTGTCCGGTCCACGGCGTCATCCTTACTTGTGGGATATTCTCTTCCCCAACAGGAAATGGCAAAGAGTCCCAGCAAAGCTGGCCATATAGTCCCTCCTAGGCTCCGCCCACCCCAGTCATTCTCTTTGCCGTTGCACAGGCAACATCTCCACGGAGATGGTTAAGAGTTTTTTTGGTGTTTAAATGTAGTTTTTATTCTTCTATCAAGTGTTTGTTATTTTAAAATAGTGCTGGTATGTACTATTTACTCTGAAACAGAAAAGGATGAAGATTTCTGTTTGTAAGAGGAAGATGATTTTAGCAGACAGTAACTAAAATCGATTGCTGTGTCCACATAGGACTGTTGAGATGAAGTAACTTCAGTTGGGGGAAACAGTTAGCAGACTTTTCTGCTTAAGGTATGACTAGCCATATTTCTAACAAGACTGTGTAATGCTGGAAGGCTGTCATTTCCCCTCATGGTGACCGGTAAGCCATTTTCTTAGTCAAACAAACAGAATAAAGGGCTTATTATGGGCTAAAAAACTGGTAGACATTTTTATGGGCTAAATCGATTGCTTTATTTGTGCATATTATTCAGATTTAGGCTAACATTTGACATTTATAATCTTGGGGAACGCTTATAAAACGGCAGGCACTGTATTGGACACCTTTTTCAGTCAGGGGGCCTTTCTAGTTATAGACTGAGCCTCATTTTCGCGCCATTAATGCGCAGTTGTTTTTTGAGAGCAGGGCATGCAGATGCATGTGTGAGGATCTAAGAATCTCTGAAAAAGCTTTTAGAAGGCGTCATTTGGTATCGTATTCCCCTCAGGGCTTGGTTGGGTCTTAGCAAAGACTATAGCTGGGATTGTATAGGGGTTAAATTGAAAAACGGCTCCGGTTCCGTTATTTTAAGGGTTAAAGCTCTGAAATTTGGTGTGCAATACTTTTAAGGCTTTAAGACACTGTGGTGAAATTTTGGTAATTTTTGAACAATTCCTTCATACTTTTTCACATATTCAGTAATAAAGTGTTTTCTGTTTGAAATTTAAAGTGACAGTAACGGTTTTATTTTAAAAGTTTTTTGTGCTTTGTTGACAAGTTTAAGCCTGTTTAACATGTCTGTACCTTCAGATAAGCTATGTTCTATATGTATGAAAGCCAATGTGTCTCCCCATTTAAATTTATGTGATAATTGTGCCATAGCGTCCAAACAAAGTAAGGACAGTACTGCCACAGATAATGATATTGCCCAAGATGATTCCTCAAATGAGGGGAGTAAACATGATACTACATCATCTCCTACTGTGTCTACACCAGTTTTGCCATGCAACAATTAACGGCTGTAATGGATAACTCCATAGCAAATCTTTTATCCAAAATGCCTACTTATCAGAGAAAGCGCGATTGCTCTGTTTTAAACACTGAAGAGCAAGAGGACGCTGATGATAATTGTTCTGTCATACCCTCACACCAATCTGAAGGGGCCATGAGGGAGGTTTTGTCTGATGGAGAAATTTCAGATTCAGGAAACATTTCTCATCAAGCTGAACCTGATGTTGTGACATTTAAATTTAAATTAGAACATCTCCGTGCACTGCTTAAGGAGGTGTTATCTACTCTGGATGATTGTGACAATTTGGTCATTCCAGAGAAATTATGCAAGATGGACAGGTTCCTAGAGGTTCCGGTGCCCCCCGACGCTTTTCCTATACCCAAGCGGGTGGCGGACATAGTAAATAAGGAGTGGGAAAAACCCGGCATACCTTTTGTTCCTCCCCCTATATTTAAGAAATTATTTCCTATGGTCGACCCCAGAAAGGACTTATGGCAGACAGTCCCCAAGGTCGAGGGGGCAGTTTCTACTCTAAACAAATGCACTACTATTCCTATTGAAGATAGTTGTGCTTTCAAAGATCCTATGGATAAAAAATTGGAAGGTTTACTTAAAAAGATTTTTGTACAGCAAGGCTACCTTCTACAACCAATTTCATGCATTGTTCCTGTCACTACAGCAGCGTGGTTCTGGTTCGAGGAACTAGAAAAGTCGCTCAGTAGAGAAACTCCATATGAGGAGGTTATGGACAGAGTTCACGCACTTAAATTGGCTAACTCTTTTATTTTAGATGTCCCACAAGTAAGGATGACGCCGTGGACCGGACACACCGTTGGAGAAAGTAATTTATCAGGTAAGCATAAATTCTGTTTTTAATCCATATTATTTTTATCCACATTATTATTTTAATTTGGTTAGCTCCTCACAGAGCGCTTATCGCACTTTTCACTTTAAATCTTTTTTGTCTATATTCTGAGATTATATAGACTACATAGGGATTTAAGCCTACACCAAGTAGTTAGCACTCACACCACCTTCTTCTTTGTTGTATCAGTTGGAAAAAGAACCCATTTCCGATCTGGGAGACCTGGAGCAGTTGGAAGAGTGATCCAAAATTCCAATAGAGATGTGTAAATAACTTATTGATGGTTACAGGAAGCGATTGATTTCAGTTATTTTTTCCAAGGGGTGTGCTACCAAATATTAAATTGAGGGTGCCAATAATTTTGTCCAGTCCATTTTTGGAGTTTTGCGTGGAACGTGTCAGATTTGTTTTTTTTTTCTCCACTTTTTTATGTCATAACAATACAAAACAAAAGAAATATATATGAGAATGCCTAAACATTTGTAATTGCAACAATTTTCTGGGTGAAGTGGTGCATTATCTGACAGAAATGCAGGGGTGCCAATATTTTTGGCCATGACTGTATATAAGTTCATTGGAGCCCATTGCAGTTAAGTAGATGAAAACATGTAAAAGCATATTTTATGCGATATCAATTTTTAATAAAGTGTTATAATGTGTTTGTAATGTAAATATTTCACATTCCAATGTTCTGCACATATAATATATTCTATGTATTTATAAATATTTATTCGTAAATACATCTGTATATATCTATACCTATATATAATCATCTATATATAGGTATAAATATATATTGTACCAAAAAACATCATTATTTATATAGAAATGTGGAGAACATTGGAATGTGAAATATTCATATTTTCATGTCGGTTTAGTGCACATTAAAATATGCAATAGGTTTTGTGTATGTATAGGGTGTTTTTTCACACTTTTTTGGCTCCATTGACTACCATTGTTGGAATACGTGAATGTGCAGGCAATGTTTTCTAACTTCGGCTTTTTGCGCTCGTCGGTTTAGAGCATGAGTTTCAACTTATAATATGAACGCAATCCAATGCATGCAAAAAGCTTACTTCTAGCGCAGTTAACGCTGGGGCGGAAGCTTTAAATAGCGCTCCACTTGTAATTTAACCCAAAATGTTTTAAAGGGATACTAAACCCAATTGTTTCCTTTCTTGATTAAGGTAGAGCATGCAATTTTAAGCAACTTTATAATTTACTCTTATTATCAATTTTTCTTTGTTCTTTTTCCATCTTTATTTGAAAAAGCAGGAATGTAAGCTTAGGAGCTGACCCATTTTTAGTTCAGCACCCTGGGTTGAGCTTGCTGATTGGTGGCTACATTTAGACACCAATCAGCAAGCACTACCCTTGTGCTAAACCAAAAATGATCCGGCTCCTAAGCTTATATTCTGGCTTTTTCAAATAGCAAAGAAAAATTAACTATTGGAGTAAGTTAGAAAGTTTTGTGGGTTAGTATCCCTGTAACCTGTTAACGACTGAGGACGTGCCAGGCACGTCCTACAAAAATGGGTCCTTAATAACCAAGGACATGCCTGACACTTCCTCAGGGGTTTGAAGCGCTGGAAGTGATTGTGATTGCTTTCATTCGCTTTCAGGGTATTGCAGTGATGCCTCGATATTAAGCATCCACTCTGTGGCCCTCTCTGCATCAGCCAGCGATAGTGCCGATGGTTGGTGGGTGGGAGTCATAGCAGGGAGGTGAGTGGACAGCCCATCGCTGGAGCAGTTCCGGACAGTGGGGAACTGCGTTCCGCCAGTGTGCGGGGCGCGTGTGCGCTTCAGATCTCAGTCAGCAAGTGTAAGGAAAGGTGGGAGAGGAAGGGGGAATAAATGTTGGGAAAGGGATCTGGGAGGGGGATCAGGTGGGAGGCTGATCTCTACACTAATGCTACAATTTACCCTACAAGCTACCTTATTAACCCCTTCACTGCTGGGCATAGTAGAAGTGTGGTGCGCAGCTGCAATTAGCAGCCTTCTAATTATCAAAAAGCAATGCCAAAGTCATATATGTCTGCTATTTCTAAACAAAGGGGATCCCAGAGAAGCATTTACAACCATTTGTGCCATAATTGCACAAGCCGTTTGTAAATAATTTCAGTGAGAAACCTAAAGTTTGTGGAAAAGTGAACAATTGTTTTTATTTGATTGCATTTGGCTGTAAAATGGTGACATGAAATATACCAAAATGGGCCTAGATCAATACTTTGGGTTGTCTACTAAAAAAAATATATATATACATGTGAAGGGTTTTTTGTTTTTTTTTTTGTTTTTTTTTAGGGATTCCAGATATCAGTGTAACATTGTAACTATCGCTAATTTTGAGAAAATTTTTTTTATTTGGAAATAGCAAAGTGCTACTTATAGTTAATGCCCTATAACTTGCAAAAAAAGCAAAGAACATGTAAACCTTGGGTATTTCTAAATTCAGGACAAAATGTAGAAACTATTTAGCATGGGTGTTTTTTTGGTGGTTGTAGATGTGTTACAGATTTTCGGGGAAAAAGTTAGAAAAAGTGTTTGTTTTTTAAAATATTTTTTTTATAGTAAATTATATGGTATGATGAAAATTATAGTATCTATAGAAAGTCCATTTAATGGCGAGAAAAACGGTATATGAATATTTGTGGGTACAGTAAACGAGTAAGAGGAAAATTACAGCTAAACACAAAGCACAGCAGAAATGTAAAAATAACTCTGGTCCTTAAAGGGACATAAAATCCAAATGTTTTCTTTTATGATTCAGATAGAGAATACAATTTTAAATTTACTTCTATTATCTAATTTGTTTCATTCTCTTGGTATCATTTGCTGAAGGAGCAGCAATGCACTAATGGTTTCTAACTGAACGCATTGGTGAAAAAATCACAATCTATATATATTTACAGCCACCAATCAACAGCTAGAACCTAGGTTCTTTGCTTCTGAGATAAACCTTTCAACAAAGGATAACAAGAGAAGGAAGCAAATTAAATGATAGAAGTAAATTGGAAAGTTGTTTAAAATTGTATTCTCTATCTGAATCATGAAATATTTTTGGCGGTTTCATGTCCCTTTAAGGGCAAGAAAATTGAAAAATGTTCTGGTCACTAAGGGGTTAAGAAAATTCTAGCATTAGCAAAGTTGTGTCTACACAAATAATACGACCATATTTTTTTCTATTGTATTGTAGCACATTCACAAACTCTTGTTAGTTTGTAGTATTTTATGCAAATGCAAATGTATTGAGCTTATTCAACAGTAGTAAATAACTACTTCGTTCTCTATAGCGTGTACTACAGTTCATCTTGCTTGGAATCTAGTCAAGAAACATAATTACTTGTTAAAATGCAGTGTACATAAATGTATTTTTGGCAATTCATTTTCATTACCTTTAGAAAATTGGCTGTCTCATATCAAGCTGAGTTCCTTTCCCAGACTGAGAAACTTAAGAAGTACAAAATGTTAATGTAGGTTGAATAAGCTTAAATTTTGTTTCCTACTAAGAAGCAGTGAATTGGTGAAGACCTTCAGCTGTTTTGTTGAATAAATCCAGCTGTTGTCCATTACAGGTCTCTACCCACATCCGGTTTCAAGCTAAATTTCAAAATAGCATTCCTGTAACATTCCTCATTAGCTTCAAGTCTTTCTCTTTCTTACTTTACTAGTCTCTCCAGAATGATTCATTTATTTGGCTTGCATATTTGAGCCCCTGGAGAAATTGTTTCATTAGCAATTCTATCTTTAGATAATGGGCGTCAGAGACTGTACTCACATATGACCCATGAGATTTAACTTCTTTGAATAATGCCAGCTGTTTTTACTTAAAGTGAAAGAGAAAAAAAAAAAAAAAAGCAATTTCTTGAGATCATCCAGCCTGGGATACTGAGGGATAAAAAAAGGAAAAGAAGAACTAAGAATCCTTAAAAAAAAGTGTAAAGCATCAAACGCACACTTATAAATCAAAAACATCAAAATGAGGGCTACTAAAATGACTGATCATCTAAAAAACAAATGTTTTATGGAAATACTTCATTTATGTAAAGCTTTTTTTCTGTCTTTTTATAATAAATGCTTCATAAATTAATCTCTGAATTGCAAACAGAACCCCATCTGTGTACAAAATACATTTTTAAAGATCAATATTTCCTTCTGTTAGCAAAATATGTGAAATTTTGTAGTCCAGGGACAAACCCATTAAAAAGTCTCTTGAGTTTTTTTTTACCTTATCTCCTTTGCTGTGCCTAGTTAGAGAACAGTATCAATAAGCTCCAGCACATATCAAATAATCACTGGGAAGCATGTATGGGAATCAGGGTTTTGATTTAACAAAATGCTTTCCAGCTGTTGAAAACTAAATTTTTCATGCAAACAATTTTTAAATTACAGCAAAAATAGGTACATATAAATAGAAGTGCATTGAAATTATTTATTGCTATTAATTATTAGGTTTAAAATAAATTAAATTTGAATAACTCAGAGCATTTAAGGGTGAATCTTTTCAAATTATTTATCTACAAAAGCTCCCATAGATTTTAAAGGGAAAGGAAACCCCAACATTTTATTTCATGATTTGCATAGAACATACAGTTTTAAACAACTTTCCAATTTACTTACATTATCATATTTGCTTTATTCTCTTGTTATCCTTTGCTGAAGGAAAAACATTGCACTACTCACAAGAGAACCTGCAGTCCGTATTTATCAAGTAGCAATCATCAAACCGCTGCTTCCCTAACCTCTTCTCCAATTCTTAGGTGGAGAATTTCAATCTCCCCGGTCTCGTCCAACCAGGGAAATTGACAGTTCCTGCCCGCGCGTGATTGGCTGTTCGCTGGCAGGGGGCAGCATTGCACAAGATCACAAAATAGCGCTCTAGTGCAATGCTGAATTCCGGCAGCGTAATTCAGCCCGCCAGAGGCAAGCTGCGGCGGACAGGTGCGCATATGTCCACCCCTGTCCACCATCGCTTGATAAATCGAGCCCATAATGTTCATGGTACATCATTCATGTTCCTACTTCAATATGGGATAGAGGCTGGAATGTTCTTTCATGTATAAGAAAGGGCAGCAGTCACCTTTATGTAATTTGTTTTGTCAGATACAAAGTAAAGCAAAAACATTTACGACTAGATTTAGAGTTTTGTCGGTAACGACCCGCATTGCTAACACTGGCTTTTTTTCCCCCGCACCTTTTAAATACCGCTGGTATTTAGAGTTCACAGAAGGGCTGCGTTAGGCTCCAAAAAGGGAGCGTATAGCATATTTACCGCCATTGCAACTCTCAATACGAGCGGTGCTTACGGACGCGGCCAGCTTAAAAAACGTGCTCGTGCACGATTCCCCCATAGGAAACAATGGGGCAGTTTGAGCTGAAAAAAAACCTAACACCTGCAAAAAAGAAGCGTTCAGCTCTTAACGCAGCCCCATTGTTTCCTATGGGGAAACAGTTTCTAAGTCTGCACCTAACACCCTAACATGTACCCCGAGTCTAAACACCCCTAACCTTACACTTATTAACCCCTAATCTGCCGCCCCCGCTATCGCTGACCCCTGCATATTTTTTTTAACCGCTAATCTGCCGCTCCGTACACCGCTGCAAGCTACATTATCCCTATGTACCCCTAATCTACTGCCCCTAACACCGCCCTCCCCTATATTATATTTATTAACCCCTAATCTGCCCCCACAACGTCGCCGCCAGCTACCTACAATAATTAACCCCTAATCTGCCAACCGGACCTCACCGCTACTATAATAAATGTATTAACCACTAATCCGCCTCACTAACCCTATAATAAATAGTATTAACCCCTAATCTGCCCTCCCTAACATCGCTGACACCTAACTTAAAGTATTAACCCCTAATCTGCCGACCGGACCTCACCGCTACTCTAATAAATGTATTAACCCCTAAAGCTAAGTCTAACCCTAACACTAACACCCCCTAAGTTAAATATAATTTAAATCTAACTAAATAAATTAACTCTTATTAAATAACTTATTCCTATTTAAAGCTAAATACTTACCTGTAAAATAAACCCTAATATAGCTACAATATAAATTATAATTATATTGTAGCTATTTTAGGAATAATATTTATTTTACAGGCAACTTTGTAATTATTTTAACCAGGTACAATAGCTATTAAATAGTTAATAACTATTTAATAGCTACCTAGATAAAATAATTACAAAATTACCTGTAAAATAAATCCTTATCTAAGTTACAATTAAACCTAACACTACACTATCAATAAATTAATTAAATAAAATACCTACAATTATCTACAATTAACTCTAACACTACACTATCAATAAATTAATTACATGAAATACCTACAAATAAATAAACTAACTAAAGTGCAAAAAATAAAAACAGCTAAGTTACAAAAAATAAAAAAATTAATTACAAACATAATAAAAATATTACAACAATTTTAAGCTAATTACACCTACTCTAAGCCCCCTAATAAAATAACAAAGCCCCCCAAAATAAAAAAATGCCCTACCCTATTCTAAAATTAAAATAGAAAAGCTCTTTTACCTTACCAGCCCTTAAAAGGGCCTTTTGCGGGGCATGCCCTTAAGAATTCAGCTCTATTGCCTGTAAAAAAAAAACATACAATACCCCCCCCAACATTACAACCCACCACCCACATACCCCTAATCTAACCCAAACCCCCCTTAAATAAACCTAACACTAAGCCCCTGAAGATCTTCCTACCTTGTCTTCACCATGCCAGGTATCACCGATCGGACCACAAGAGGCTCCTCCGAAGTCTTCATCCAAGCCCAAGCGGGGGCTGGAGATCCATCATCCGGCTGAAGTCTTCTATCAAGCGGCAAGAAGAAGTCCAGAAGAGGCTCCAAAGTCTTCATCCTATCCGGGCAGAAGAGGAGATCTGGACCGGCAACCATCATCATCCAAGCGGCATCTTCTATCTTCATCCGATGACGAGCGGCTCCATCTTGAAGACCTCTGGCGCGGATCCATCCTCTTCTTCCGACATCCTAAGTCCGAATGAAGGTTCCTTTAAATGACGTCATCCAAGATGGCGTCCCTCGAATTCCGATTGGCTGATAGGATTCTATCAGCCAATCGGAATTAAGGTAGGAAAAATCTGATTGGCTGATGGAATCAGCCAATCAGATTCAAGTTCAATCCGATTGGCTGATCCAATCAGCCAATCAGATTGAGCTCACATTATATTGGCTGATCGGAACAGCCAATAGAATGCAAGCTCAATCTGATTGGCTGATTCAATCAGCCAATCAGATTTTCCCTACCTTAATTCCGATTGGCTGATAGAATCCTATCCATCTTGGATGACGTCATTTAAAGGAACTTTCATTCGGACTTAGGACGTTGGAAGAAGAGGATGGATCCGCGCCGGAGGTCTTCAAGATGGAGCCGCTCGTCATCAGATGAAGATAGAAGATGCCGCTTGGATGAAGATGGTTGCCGGTCCGGATCTCCTCTTCTGCCCGGATAGGATGAAGACTTTGGAGCCTCTTCTGGACTTCTTCTTGCCGCTTGATAGAAGACTTCAGCCGGATTATGGATCTCCAGCCCCCGCTTGGGCTTGGATGAAGACTTCGGAGCCTGGACCGATCGGTGATACCTGGCATGGTGAAGATAAGGTAGGAAGATCTTCAGAGGCTTAGTGTTAGGTTTATTTAAGGGGGGTTTGGGTTAGATTAGGGGTATGTGGGTGGTCGGTTGTAATGTTGGGGGGGCGGTATTGTATGTTTTTTTTTACAGGCAAAAGAGCTGAATTCTTTGGGGCATGCTCCGCAAAAGGCCCTTTTAAGGGCTGGTAAGGTAAAAGAGCTTTTCTATTTTAATTTTAGAATAGGGTAGGGCATTTTTTTATTTTGGGGGGCTTTGTGATTTTATTAGGGGGCTTAGAGTAGGTGTAATTAGCTTAAAATTGTTGTAATATTTTTATTATGTTTGTAATTAATTTTTTTATTTTTTGTAACTTAGCTTTTTTTATTTTTTGTACTTTAGTTAGTTTATTTATTTATATTTATTTGTAGGTATTGTATTTAATTAATTTATTGATAGTGTAGTGTTAGGTTTAATTGTAACTTAGGTTAGGATTTATTTTACAGGTAATTTTGTAATTATTTTAACTAGGTAGCTATTAAATAGTTATTAACTATTTAATAGCTATTGTACCTGGTTAAAATAATTACAAAGTTGCCTGTAAAATAAATATTATTTCTAAAATAGCTACAATATAATTATAATTTATATTGTAGCTATATTAGGGTTTATTTTACAGGTAAGTATTTAGCTTTAAATAGGAATAATTTATTTAATAAGATTGAATTTATTTCGTTAGATAAAAATTATATTTAATTTAGGGGGGTGTTAGTGTTAGGGTTAGACTTAGCTTTAGGGGTTAATACATTTATTATAGTAGCGGTGAGGTCCGGTCGGCAGATTAGGGGTTAATACTTGAAGTTAGGTGTCGGTGATGTTAGGGAGGGCAGATTAGGGTTTAATACTATTTATTATAGGGTTATTGAGGCGGGAGTGAGGCGGATTAGGGGTTAATAACTTTATTATAGTAGCGGTGAGGTCCGGTCGGCAGATTAAGGGTTAATAATTGTAGGTAAGGTAGCAGCGACGTTGGTGGTGGCAGATTAGGGGTTAATAAATATAATATAGGGGTCGGCGGTGTTAGGGGCAGCAGATTAGGGGTACATAGGGATAACGTAGGTTGCAGCGGTGTGCAGTCGGCAGATTAGGAGTTAAAAAAAGTGGCGGCGATGTGGGGGGACCTCTGTTTAGGGGTACATAGGTAGTTTATGGGTGTTAGTGTACTTTAGAGCACAGTAGTTAAGAGCTTTATGAACCGGCGTTAGCCCAGAAAGCTCTTAACTCCTGACTTTTTTCTGCGGCTGGAGTCTTGTCGTTAGATTTCTAACGCTCACTTCAGCCAAGACTCTAAATACCGGCGTTAGAAAGATCCCATTGAAAAGATAGGATGCGCAAATGGCGTAGGGGGATCTGCGGTATGGAAATGTCGCGGATGGAAAGTGAACGTTAGACCCTTACCTACAAGACTCTAAATACCAGTGGTAGCCCAAAACCAGCGTTAGGAGCCTCTAACGCTGGTTTTGACGGCTAACGCCAAACTCTAAATCTAGCCGTAAATACCAGCGGTAGCCCAAAACCAGCGTTAGGAGCCTCTAACGCTGGTTTTGATGGCTAACGCCAAACTCTAAATCTAGCCGTTAGATTGATATTGAAACTATCAGGAAACACACATTTGTGCAGAACTGGTTCTCAAGTATTAGCTGCTGCATCTCCAAGAAATGCCTCCCCTAGCAGGGAAATAAGAAGTAACTTTATTCATGACAGAGACATATGTTGTTGAAAGAATACATAAAAATAAATTTTATCATACCCTCTTTTGGATATAAAAAAATGAAAGAAACAATCACTGTATGAGATTATAAAATTTAGGGCTAGATTACTAGTGGGGCGCAAACAGTTTTGCGCAAGAGATATCGTCATTTCTCAAGCTGTTTTAATTGTGCTGATATTACAAGTTGAGTGAAAAAAGTGTCACAAAACACATCAAAAATACATTACAAAGTACAATTACACTCATAATAGCACAATCTAATAAAAATAAAAAATAAATAAAAAATTACTTTAACATACAGATGCATTACATACAGATACATTATATACATATACATTGCTAAAGATGTATTTATATAGATATGTTTAACTATGTATTCACTGTAAATATTTGACATTCCAATGTTCTGCACATAGCAGAATATGGTCTATGCCTTTTTAAATCGGTATATATCTATACCTATATATAATTATATATATAATTATATATATATTTATATATATATATATATATATATATATATATACTGTATATATAAATATATATACAGTATATAGGTATAAATATATATTTGTTTTAAAAAACATCAGATATATGTAGAAATATTTAATTACGAATAAATAAAACATATTTCATTATGTTAAGAACATTGGAATATGAAATATTTATATTTTCATGTCGGGTTAGCACAATTGTTTGCGTGAGAGAGACTTCTATGGGGGAATTTTCGACTTTAAGCATGATTTGGGTTACCGCTGGCGCAAAATAACTTTTTTTGAAACTTGTAATATGAACTAGAGCAAAAAGGTCAACTCTAGCGGAGTTTTCACGATCATGAAAAATAAATATACTGTGCCGCTTGTAATCTAGCCCAAAATGTTTAATTATGTGTAATTAAAACAACTTTCACTATTTATTTATTTAGCCCCTTTTCCTCTGATTTAACAATAAAAATTGCTGATTTTCTAAATTCCACTGTTTCTCTGTAAAATTATGGAGCCGCTATGTTTGAACTTAAGTTTTCCCCTTATTTATCTTTCCTGCTGGTAACAATTTGTAACAGATAAAAAAACAGGCCACAAGAGTTTGTCCAAACAACGCTGTGTGGAACATAGGATTATCTAAAAAAGATGCAACAACTGAGATAAATAGAAAACTAGCTCAAACATGGCACCACCCATTACTTTATAGAAACTAAAATACTTTATAAAAACTAAACCTTTTTCACTTATATTTCCAATATTTAAATAACTAATCTAATTGTAAACATACATCTACATATTATTCTAAGGCTAATCTTTGCTTTGAATACACCATTATGTGTAGCATATATTTACTATTTAATATGCCTTTAATTAATGTTACCTTCTGTCAAATGCTTCCTTTGTACTTAGCTATTATCTTCCAAAACATTACCTAATACAGTTTATTGAAGCATATTATTATTTTTGTCTCCATATGATTCATTAATGTTTTCATTAAACTTTTGTTTTATTTAACATCCTCTTAAATCATGATAACATATTCATTATTGTCTGATTTGCCTTTTAAAGTATCTTGAAAATGGAAGTGTCTCCATAAATGTGTCCACTTTATTTTGAGGACATTAAATAGATGATAATGATAAAATATAATGTCTATTTTACTGCTAGATGTCATGTGGAGGTCTCTTCTTGTAATCCATTGGTTTATAAATATTCTTTAGACAGTCATTATGATCTGATGTAACCATGGACATACGTTTGTCACACATATGGAATAGCTTGGAGTTACAGCCACATATTTCAGTTAAATGAACAGTGGGAAGATTGATTATACTCAGTCACTTTTGCTGGTCATGCTGTGCATCAGTTACATATGTAGCAAGTTCCAACCAATCAACACCTAAACTACTAGTTAAACAAAGTCACATCAATGACCAATAATTTGTCTGAGTTATTTTTTGTTGGACATATATCTTATTTATGTGATAATATAATTGCAGAACTAATGAATAATGGGCAATTTTGAAAACATTTTGCAGCCCTGACCATATTACTCAGTGGTGGCAACAAGTAAAAAATAAAAGTGGAAATATTGATTTATTTATCTCCATAGTGTTTATTTATTCTCCAAAAATGGACTTAAGACTCAACTATTTGCTAGCTATGTGCTACTGAAACCTCAGATCAGTAGCAGACCTAGTCAACAGAGGGCCCTGGTGCAAATTTTTTTCTTGAGCCCCTCAAATATACGTAACTCAGTAGTAAGCAATAGTAATAATATACATACTGCTCTGTATAATGATAATAATAGATAGAAGGACCTGCACCCAGCACTAATAAAGGCTCCTCTGCATTGAAATATATACATTCTACACACACCTATATATAGAATGCCTGCTATGGACCCCGCCAGAGCACTTTGGCCCTGGTACTACTGCAACTGCTGCACAAATGGTTGTTCCGCCTCTGCCTCAGATTAGATACAAATGGGACTTCAGAACATATACAGCCCATTTATGTCAGCTGTATTTCTCAAATCAGATGTATCTAATGCAACCCTCTTTATGTCAACTATCATATAAGACCATTATACCAGCAACATACACAATGGTCCTTGCAGCCTCCATTACACCATATAAATGCCCAAGAAATAACAAATCAAATACAGTATCCATAACACCAGGATAATGCCAAAGTGAGACCCCAGATGAGATAGTTGCCCACTATAGCTCCCGTTATGCTAACTTTATACCCAGATATCACCTTAGAAGAGATGTATAGCTATTCAGCCCTTATAATACCACATGTATAATGTCTGCAGGCTATTACCTTCTGTTCCCAGAGGCACTGCTGACATCTGTCTAGAAATATTTAGGTAGCTGAACACATTGGGTGAGCCAATGACAATCCAATCAGCAGCTTTCTCCTAGTAGTAGTACATTGCTGTTCCTGGGCCTACCTAGATATGCTTTTTAACAAAGATTAACAACAGAAAAAAGCAAATTACATAACAGAATTTTTTTTTTTTTTTTACTGTTAGGGGGTAATTGGTAATTTTTGTAAGAAAAAGAGCTGTTTAACTTTGGGCAATGCCCTACAAAAGGCCGTTTAAGCGCTATTGGTAGTTTAGTATTAGATTAGGGGGTGTTTTTATTTTGGGGGGATTTTTTATTTTTATAAGGTGTATTAGTTTAGGTTTAAAGTTTTTATTTTGGATAGCTTTGTTTATTTTTTTCTGTAATTTTTTTTTTTTTTTTTAGTAAAATTAGCTTGGGTGTTTGGATTTTTTAAGCATAGATTGCCCTCTGGGCAGGCTTATCTTATTGTATATATATAACCATAAACCATGGATTGCACTCTCTGGTCTTTTGAAAAAAAAAGTGCCTTTAATTTAACGTTTCAGGGGCCGTATCCCTGTAGCAAAAAAAGGCCAAATTGTAGTCCTAGCAACATTAGCAAACAAAACATGTCATACACTCCTCATAAAATACAAGAGGAAAAATGTGAATCAATAGTATAATCAGATCTTCATACTAAACATAGAGGAAACAGTGTGTGTAAAAGTAAAAAATTGCTGTAACAAAGTGCACTGTCAGCACGGTATTTTTGTCTCTATTTTTTTATGTCTGTCATTTTTATTTTTATGTTAGTTATAATTTTTTATTGTCTTCTTTCTTTCTTTTTATGTGTTCCTTCTTTAGTTTTACCCCATCACTGTTTTTCACCTCGTGTATTCTCATGATTACTTTTTTCTGCTTTGTCCCATTACCATTTATTCTCTATCTATTTTTTTCCACACTCGATGTCACTTATTCTTTGTTTTATTTTTGTTTTGTCCTTGTTCTTTTCTTTGCCTAGGTTATGGGCCCTTTAGTAACCGCTTTCACCGTGCTGACAGTGCATGTCAGATTGAGCTGATCAGCTGGCCTTGTATACACAGCTGACTTTTTGCGCTGTCACACGCACGCTCGAGCTGACACGCTCTTACAGTATGTGTATTTTATGGAGGAGTATTGCAGTTGTTTCAGATGCTAAGCTACAGGTAATCAGCTTATTGTATCTCCCACTTTGGGCGTCTTTGAGACACTAGCGTGTCCTTACTGTTAAGTGCTAAATGGGTTTCAGACTATTGTATGTTGTACGGCCCATTTGTATCGGCATTTATATTCTACCCAATTGATTAGCGAATGCGTTCTCAGGCTTACTTTCAAATGTTCTTTTTGAAATGTTTGTTTTTAAAGCACTATTATACATAATGTCACTTGCACTTTGTTACAGCAATTTTTCAGTTTTACACACACTGTTTCCTCTATGTTTAGTATGAGGATCTGATTATACTATTGATTCACATTCTTCCTCTTGTATTTTATGAGTGTATGACATGTTTTGTTTACTAATGTTGCTAGGACTACCATTTGACTTTTTTTTGGGTGCAATTAGGGGTGGGGTTTGTGTTTATTTTGATATGTGTTCTATATAAGTGTGTGTTTCACTGTGTTTCACTGTCTGAGGAAGGGGATATGGTCCCCGAAACGTTACATTAAAGGCACGTTTTTTCAAAAGACCAGCGAGTGCAATCCATGGTTTACGGTTATTTGTTCTCTGTTTGCACCCTGGCAATCTGACTTGAAGTGAGAGTGCTCTTCATTTGCTTTTATATATATATATATATATATATATATATATATATATATATATATATATATATTTGTAGCACCTTATACCATATATCTTGGCCCTGATAACTTTTATATTATTATTTTTTTTATCAGACAGTGTTAATATGAGTGTAACTTTACTTTACATGTATTAATGTTGCTTTTAATGCAAGTTTTTTTCTTCCCCTATCCTTTACGCAAGCTCTGAAATTGCACTAACCCAACAAGCGTAAATCATGATTGTGCCCTCGCATTCACATTTACTTTTAACTTATAATAGGCACACTATTTTCGAAGCATGCAAAAAGCCAATATCATAATCTAGCCCATAATGAGTTAAATGGGCAGTCAAATCCAAAAATAACTTTCATGATTCAAATAGGGCATGCAATTTTAAACTTTCCAATTTAATTTTATCATCAATTTTGCTTGGTTCTCTTGGTATTCTTAGTTAAAAGCTAAACCTAGGAGGTTAATATGCTAATTTCTTAGATCTTGAAGGCCGCCTCTAATATGACAGTTTTTCACCACTAGAGGGCGTTAGCTCATGTGTTTCATATAAATAACATTGAGCTCACGCATGTGAAGTTACCCTGGAGTGAGCACTAATTGGCTAAAATGCAAGTCTGTCAAAAGAACTGAAATAAGGGGGCAGTTTGCAGAGGCTTAGATACAAGGTAATCACAGAGGTAAAAAGTGTATTAATATAACCTGGTTGGTTATGAAAAACTGTGGAATTGGTAATAAAGGGATTATTTTCTTTTTTTTTTAAATAACAACAATTCTGTTGTTGACTGTCACTTTAATGATGTCATAACATGAAAATACATAGGGCCTGTTCTTAATCTTGTCATCGCTATGTTGTAATCACATCACAAATGGAAAGTGCATTTTAGTCTACTTCACTGTGTAATGTTCCTAGAAAGGGTGTAAACTCTACCTACCACCTGTCTTATTTGAAGGAACCAATTCAGACTTGTCACTGGAGTAGACAAGGCTAGCCAAGGTCATTATGTTAGTAAAAACTGCATTGTTTTATAGATTGTTATTTTATAATCTATGCTGAGGCCAATTAAAACAGGAATGTAGCTGAATTACCCTTGAGAAGTCTGTGGTGAACATTTCCAGTTCTGAGAATTAGAAAACACATGATTTTTAAATTACTTGAAAAGGAGGGCAAAATAAATAATGAAAATATATTGCAAGTTTAATTTACAATACTCAATTAAGCTTTTTAAATTAAATTCTCAAGGTGTCTACTGTCCCTTTAAGTTGTATACAAGCTCCCAAGTAACAGTGACTGCTATCCCTTATATTATTGAGGCGACAGTACATACACAGGAAATATTTTTTTGTTCTGATCAGCAGCCTTCCTAAAACTTGCAATTTGGCCCTACAAGTAAAAAAAAATACAATGAACCCCTTCATGTAAAAGGTTGGACATGTATGCGTGCGTGCTGTGTTTTTCTATGTATGGAATGGTTTTTATGGTTGTCGTGTGTACTTTTCCTGGCTGAAACGCGTATTTTAAACACAAATTCTATTTTGAGATAAAGACACTGCCAACAATAAATTGCAAAATAAGAAAATAAACAAGGATTCTAGGAAATATAACATGCAACAATGAGCTATTGTAGGAGGACCATGAATTGATTGCATTTTCTAAGCAGCTCTTTGCATTTTGTTTTCTATAAATCATATTGTACGCTCAAGGGTTTTTATTCATGCTGTTATATAACAATGTTTATGGAAACTTTTTGTGGTATTCAACTGAGTTTTAACAGAACTCCCTTGAAAGCAGAACTAACATTTTTCCACTGTTCATGCAGTTTTATATAGTAAGGGATAATATAAGGAATCATTTCCTGCTTAATTCACAATGTACTAAAGGCAATGACCCATTTAAAAATATAGTCCTTTATCAGTCCATGTGAACTAATTGCAGTGACATTTTTTTAAGGGGCATATTCCTGTTTGGGCTGATGTTAATGGCATGTTAAAGGGACAGTCTACTCCAGAATTTTTATTGTTTAAAAAGATAAATAATCCCTTTATTACCCATTCCCCCAGTTTTGCATAATCAAAACAGACTGCCCCTTTATTTCAGTTCTTTTGACAGACTTGCATTTTAGCCAATCAGTGCACTCTCAGAAGTAACTCCACAAGGTTGACATGAACACACTGTTATCTATATGACACACATGAACTAACACCCTCTAACTGTAAAAAACTGTCAAATGAATTCAGATAAGAGGCAGCCTTCAATAGCTTAGAAATTAGCATATGAGCCTTTCTAGGTTTAGCTTTCAACTGTGAATACTACAGAGCAACTTCCTTATCAGGATTTGCTACCTCTCAGGGCACATGCTGCTGATTACATAATTACATTCCACACATTCCTTTTTAACATGTATAGTGTGATTATGTAATACAGAGCATGCACACTGACGGGTAGCAAATTCTGATAAGGTAGGAAAATCTGACAGAACAGTGGTTAAAGTGAATGTCAAGTTTGATGAATCAGTGCCCGGTTTTTAAAAATCCTATTAAAAACAGGGGCACTTTCATTCATCAAACTTTACATTTCACTTGTTTTGTTAAAATACTTGCCTTTTAATCTTGAAAGCTGCTCCAGCGCTTCCCCGCTCGTCGATACCCTTGCCGCCACCCACCTCAACCTGACTTACAGGAAGGGTGCAATAGCTTTACGTAGGTTTGCAATAAAAAGATCGAGACCCACATCTGATAAATGCACCTGATCCCTCCTATATAGCTCTGATCTGTCGGCCGTGATGGAATCGTGCCGTACCACGAAACCACCCGACTCTGTGATGGTCCTAGCCATGGAGGAATTCACTTTCTTTCTTACTCTGAGCAGCCATGTGTCGCCACTGCCGGCGTGGTATAATGTTGGACCAACCCAAGGTGATCCGAGGTATGCGTGTTTTGATCCAACTAATGTCTGCCTGCATAGCCTTCGTTAGGTGTAGCACCGGGACAGCGCCCAGGTAATTTCCCCCTAGATGAAGTATGAGAATATGAGGCCTCCCCCACCTTAACAGGGCTTCTGTAATGATTTCTGGTAACTGTGGCCAACACATGCCCCTACTTCCCAACCATCTGATGGATGCTTTTGATGAGGGAAAACCTAAATTCTGGCCCCCGGGGCATGAGATACAACGTAGGGCAGCCCAGTGGATGTAGGAATGTCCTGCGGTCCAAATTCGCTTAGCTCCCGATGACATTGCTGTGAAGACAGAGCAGATTAGCATACAAGAAAATAATTTTTTTTTTACATCATTTTACACGATTGGCCAGACGTAATCCTTAAAGCGATTAGAGCGCCACCGGCCCATGCACTTTATGTCCTCGTTTGAAGAACCTATTAATGCTGCACTGGTAGCTGCGCCAATGCGAAACGAGTGAGGTGCAATTTTTTGGACATTTAACCCTGCAGCGCGATTCAAGATCCACCTGAATTGGAATCTAGAAAGGGACTTGCCATCTGCGTGAATTAAAAACTGGCCGTGTCTTTGTGGTCGCTGCGCTAAATAAGCATTAATTAGACGCACTGGGCAGCATGGGCTGTCCGCAACTGTATTAATAGTAAGCCATTGGCCCTTCCCTGATTGGTCAGTTTTGGAACGGGGAATAAACAAAAGAATAGTACCTGGGGAAGCAGCGACGTGGTCTAATTGCACTCCTACGCCTAATGCAGATTTGTTAGGGGCTACCAACTCGCTTACCCTGAGAGCCGCTGAAAAAGCCAATGTAAATGCTGTGCTGAACAATAATACTTCCAATGGAGAGGGGCAGATGCCCTCCAACTTAGAGACCAACCGCTCAAGGCGGTCCCTTGTAATGGGCTCTCTGGCATCTTTGTTTGTGGGCTGAGATCTACCCCAACCCTTTACCGCTTGTCTGACAAAAAAGGAATTGGTTGGGTTTGGTAAGGCCAATGAACGGTAGAAAAAAGATAGAGCTGCAAGGCGTGACTGAATGGCACCCTTCCTCGAGCCAGTGGCATGCAAACTCACGAGCCGTTGACATAATATTGCCTGGGATCCCTCAGTAGTGTCTACGCCCTTTGAGCTGCAAAATTGATCCCATTCGTCCCAGAGTCTGACATAGGAGTACCAAGTGGATGTGGCTAAGGAGGCCCGCACTAGGGGCAATACGGCTATCCAGGACCTATAAGCTGCCAAAGGAAATCAGGACATTTTAAACCTACTAAGGCTGCGTTTGGAACTAAACTTCTAAAAGTCTCCCACTCAAATCTAGACAAAGCGTCTGCCACTAAGTTGTTAACCCCTGGCACGTGTCGAGCTTGAAACCGAATATTGAGCTCTAGGCATCGCAATACTAGGTGACGTAGTAAGG
Source organism: Bombina bombina (assembly GCF_027579735.1). Lineage (NCBI taxonomy): Eukaryota > Metazoa > Chordata > Amphibia > Anura > Bombinatoridae > Bombina > Bombina bombina. The sequence continues at coordinate 222,786,902 of NC_069499.1, forward strand.
TCACCACCGTGGCTGACTTAGCAGACAGGTTGTTGATGGCATACACTACGCTGATGTTATCTGTCCAGAACACCACTATTCGGTTAGCAAAATGTTTTCCCCATAGTTCTACCGATAAGACTATGGGAAATAGTTTGAGGAGAGTAAGATTGCGGTTCAGGCCCAACATCGCCCATTGAGTGAGCCACTGACCCGCCGCCCACTGACCCCGAAAATATGCCCCATAGCCATGCGCCCCTGCTGCATCTGTGAATAGGTGCAAAAGCTGACTCGATATTGGTCCAGTGCACCACAACTGCACCCCATTGAACTGTTGAAGAAAGGACTCCCATAGCAATAGGTCAGCTACCATATCTTTATTTATGGGAATTTTGTCCTTGGGCTTACGTTTTCCGCTAAGCTCTTTTTCCAATGTGCGATTAAAGACCCGACCCATAGGTATGACCCTGCATGCAAAGTTAAGTAATCCTAAGAGGGATTGTAATTGATTTAGGGTAATTACCCATGCTGAAGTAGCCGCTTGAACTGCTTCCAACATAGCGTGCACTTTCTCAGCTGGAAGCCTACAAAGCATTTCTCTGGTGTCTATCTCTATACCCAGGAAAGTTAAATGAGTGGTTGGGCCTTTAGTTTTGTCCTCTGCTAGGGGGACGCCAAATTGAGCCATAAGTCTCCGCGTCTTGCTCATTAAAGCCAGACATTCATCTGTGTAGTGCCTACCGACTAGGAGGAAGTCATCCAGATAATGGGCCAAGGAGTCACTGCCAGTGCTGTGGGCCACTACCCAATGAAGGAAAGTACTGAAAGTTTTGAATAGTGCGCAAGAAAGGGCGCAACCCATAGGCAGACAGCGATTTACATAATACATGCCCTGGAACTTACAACCCATAAGTGAAAATACGGATGGGTGGAGGGGCAACAAGCGGAATGCAGATTCTGTGTCAAGTTTTGCCAATAAAGCCCCTCTTCCCGCCTGTCTCACTACGTCTAATGCACTATCAAAGGACTGATATTGCACTGACGTGAGTTGAGGGTCTATGGCATCATTAACTGAGCTACCCTTAGGGTGAGAAAGGTGCTGAATGAGGCAAAACTTGCCCTCCTCTTTTTTGGGCACTACCCCCGTGGCGATACTACTAGGTTTGTGAGTGGTGGTTCGGAAAAGGGGCCTACCATCCATCCAAGAGACAATTCCTTGTTAATTTTGCCTATGACTGAATGGGGGTGTTGATAAGCAGAAATCAGGTTCCTGTGCACCTGTAAATCCTTGATTTGTGTGTGTGTTGGGATAATAAACCCCTTGCTAAACCCCTCCCATAGTAACCTTGCAGCCTCCTGATCTGGGTATGCCCGCAACCATGGCTCAAGCTCGCAAGCCTCCACCGGAGACTCTGCTTTTTGGCATAGGGTTTGCTGCATGAGTTCTTCTGCCTGTGGGGTTATCCTTACTTTTGGGGCAATCACATCCTGGATGTGTGCCTGCGCAGAACCAGCAGGCGTGTCTAAAATTAGAAGAGTTACCCCTTTCACATTTTCTTTCCTGATATGACCAACATGCTCCACCTCTCTTCCTATTCCTGCTCCCTCGAAATGGCTGATTATGTGGGCTAGTGAGTTGAGGAGTGTAAGCACTATTGTGGCCCATTCGCTGCCATAATTGTGAATCAGTGGCGTCAAATGTTAGCGTTGGGTTACCTGCCATCTTACGTCTAAACTCTGAGTCATAGTCCCTCCAAGTCCCCTCAGCATAATATTTCTGGATTCAGTGTATGGCATCTGTGTATTTCAGGATAGCTAAGCTTTGTGAGGGGTATTTCTCTAAATAACAAGATGAGAAGACCCTAAAACATAAAAGCCATTCATCGAACGTGTCAGGGCGCTTGAATCTTTTAGGCCCTGTCCCGTCCAAGCTTCTTTCCCTTTGTCTATAAGCGTCCACGGACAAGTCAAATATGTTAACATATTTACCTTGTTGAATCCGTTTTATGACCTTTGGTCGTAAATGTGCGTGTAGGGAATACATTTTTGATGGGTGAGAGTCACCATATACTGCCTCCCTTCTCTCTGATGTGACAGCATGTGTGTGTATTAAATTATGAGTTAAAGAGGGGCCTATTTCCCTTTGAAGGGACTGCGCTGGCGCTGCGCTGGCTTGTTTTCCAGCCCCTGACTTATCGCCCTTTAGGATTTTCTTAATCATCCTGAACATCCTCTGTTGACCCTTACTCTGAAGCCCTAAAGATGTGTCACTATCTGAATCAGAGTCTGTATGAGAGGAGTCAGAAGAGTCATGGCTGTCATGTGTGAATGAAGTGAACTCACCGTACTCCGCCGACCTGTGCTCTTGCATGGGCCAACCCGGATCTGCTGCTGGTTCCTGTGCCGCCGAAGTTGTGGCCGTGGATGGCAATGCCCGAGTTCTGGAAGTGTTCATGGCCATACAATCCATCTGGGGTACCGCAGAAGCCGATGTTGCTGCTGCTTCAGCTGATCCTAAGACTCCCTGCAAAAGATTTAACAATTGGCAAGCACTTTGTACATTGAGGTTGGGGGAGTCAGGGTTAGAAACAAGAGAGGGGAAAGGGTCATGCAAGGAATACAGGTTGTTCCAACTTTACCATCACTCCCCCTATTGACCTTCTCCAACTCAACGGGCCGTGACCTCCCGAAGCCAGGGTGCAAATGACTTCTCCACCTATTGTAAGGTCCCTCTGGCCCAAGCCGCTCAAACCCAATGGCTAGAGGTAGGAGAGTCCTAGGAAGCAGCAATGCCTGGTGTCCAGCTTATAAGGTAAGGAGAGGGGAGGTGGGGGCCCATCCCTTAGTCCTGCAATTTTATTGCCCCAACTATGCCCCCCTCTTCTCCTATCTCACATTCCTTCAGCCTTAACCCATAGCATGCTCCAGGCCCATGCTGGTCCCTGCACTTCCTTTGTGTAATTCTAGAGCACCTGAATGCAGATGAATATTTTTTTCCCAAATTCTTTTTTTTTCTTTTTGTTTTGTTTTGTTAAGATGACCTGAGTAAAGAGATCTAATAAACTCAAAGGACTAGATTACAAGTGGTGCTCTATTGTTAGGTTAGCATAGGTCGCGATAACCAATATTACGACTACGTTAACTTGTGTACGTATTACAAATTAAAAGTATGTTCACTCAAGCACAATAGCGTGCAGCTTTTTTACATGAGTGAATACCTAGGGCTCCATGCACTAACAGAAGGGCGGACAGCTTTTTGGCTCCGGAGCAGCTCTTGCTGCTTCGTACATGGAGCCGCTAGTGTACAGTTTAACAGCTAAAATGTGCACCAAACACAACACTGAACACATTAAAATAAAGTGTTACGTTATACATATATATATATATATGTGTGTGTGTGTTACATATTTATGTATTAATGTGTTTATATATGTATATACATACATATATACACATATAAACTTACATATACACATGCATATACATATATACACACACATATATATACAATATATATATATATATATATATATATATATATATATATATATATATATATATACCACAATCCTAAAAGTAAATCCGACCTCCTGGGTCAACTGCCTGGGTGCAAACATGTAAACTATACTACATCAAACGAAAGCACTCTCAGGACACTGGTTTTTGACCCACTACTAACAAGTCCTGAGAGTGCTTTTGTTTGATGTAGTATATATATATATATATATATATATATATATATATATATACATACATACACACAATTTGGACCCCTTTATGAATTATTTTACAGTCCAATGCTCCTCACTTAGAATAAAATTGTATTATAATTTTTAAATATACAGGGAGTGCAGAATTATTAGGCAAATGAGTATTTTGACCACATCATCCTCTTTATGCATGTTGTCTTACTCCAAGCTGTATAGGCTCGAAAGCCTACTACCAATTAAGCATATTAGGTGATGTGCATCTCTGTAATGAGAAGGGGTGTGGTCTAATGACATCAACACCCTATATCAGGTGTGCATAATTATTAGGCAACTTCCTTTCCTTTGGCAAAATGGGTCAAAAGAAGGACTTGACAGGCTCAGAAAAGTAAAAAATTGTGAGATATCTTGCAGAGGGATGCAGCACTCTTAAAATTGCAAAGCTTCTGAAGCGTGATCATCGAACAATCAAGCGTTTCATTCAAAATAGTCAACAGGGTCGCAAGAAGCGTGTGGAAAAACCAAGGCGCAAAATAACTGCCCATGAACTGAGAAAAGTCAAGCGTGCAGCTGCCAAGATGCCACTTGCCACCAGTTTGGCCATATTTCAGAGCTGCAACATCACTGGAGTGCCCAAAAGCACAAGGTGTGCAATACTCAGAGATATGGCCAAGGTAAGAAAGGCTGAAAGACGACCACCACTGAACAAGACACACAAGCTGAAATATCTCAAGACTGATTTTTCTAAGGTTTTATGGACTGATGAAATGAGAGTGAGCCTTGATGGGCCAGATGGATGGGCCCATGGCTGGATTGGTAAAGGGCAGAGAGCTCCAGTCCGACTCAGACGCCAGCAAGGTGGAGGTGGAGTACTGGTTTGGGCTGGTATCATCAAAGATGAGCTTGTGGTGCCTTTTCAGGTTGAGGATGGAGTCAAGCTCAACTCCCAGTCCTACTGCCAGTTTCTGGAAGACACCTTCTTCAAGCAGTGGTACAGGAAGAAGTCTGCATCCTTCAAGAAAAACATGATTTTCATGCAGGACAATGCTCCATCACACGCGTCCAAGTACTCCACAGCGTGGCTGGCAAGAAAGGGTATAAAAGAAGAAAATCTAATGACATGGCCTCCTTGTTCACCTGATCTGAACCCCATTGAGAACCTGTGGTCCATCATCAAATGTGAGATTTACAAGGAGGGAAAACAGTACACCTCTCTGAACAGTGTCTGGGAGGCTGTGGTTGCTGCTGCACGCAATGTTGATGGTGAACAGATCAAAACACTGACAGAATCCATGGATGGCAGGCTTTTGAGTGTCCTTGCAAAGAAAGGTGGCTATATTGGTCACTGATTTGTTTTTGTTTTGTTTTTGAATGTCAGAAATGTATATTTGTGAATGTTGAGATGTTATATTGGTTTCACTGGTAAAAATAAATAATTGAAATGGGTATATATTTGTTTTTTGTTAAGTTGCCTAATAATTATGCACAGTAATAGTCACCTGCACACACAGATATCCCCCTAAAATAGCTATAACTAAAAACAAACTAATAACTACTTCCAAAACTATTCAGCTTTGATATTAATGAGTTTTTTGGGTTCATTGAGAACATGGTTGTTGTTCAATAATAAAATTAATCCTCAAAAATACAACTTGCCTAATAATTCTGCACTCCCTGTATATATATATATATATATATATATATATATATATATATATATATATATATACTGTATGTATCTATGTGTATATATATATATATATATATATATATATATACTGTATGTATATATATATATATATATATATACATACACCTATGTATTCATATAGATATATAGGAATAGGTATATTTAGAAATTAGATAAATAAAGAAATAAATATTTTAAAATAAAAAAAAAAAAATTTCTATGTGTAAAATATTTACAACTACCTTCGGGCGTTAGTGCTATAGATCTAGTGTGGTGTCAGGTTTGTGTACGAGCAATAATTGCTAAATTTTTTCTTCAGTGTGCCCAATAAAGTCTTCAGGGAGAAGTTAAAACGGTCGCAATATCCGATGTCCTGAAGTTAACTTGGATAGGGTTTCACTTGCTTGCGATCAAACAATTTACTTTCAACCTGTAATATGTAAGTAAGTGAAGAATGAAGTTTACTAATTTCAAGTAAATTTATTAAAAATCATATGTTTTGTGCAACTTTTCTTTAACCCTTAGGGGTATATTTATCAATGTGCGAGCGAATATGATACAAAGTAGCGTATCATGTCCGCTGAACATCGCTGCGCATATATTCTTGTGAACTGCTGGTGCAATGCTGCCCTCTGCAGATTCGCGGCCAATTGGCCGCTAGCAGGGGGTGTCAATCAACCCGATCGTATTCGATCGGGTTGATTTCTGTCTGCCGTCCTCAGAGCAGGCAAACAAGTTATGGAGCAGCGGTCTTTAGAAACAAGGGGCCTCCAGCTCCATGCGGAATTTGATAAATATGCCCCTTACACTTTACTTCAGGTCTCAGATTGCGCTTTTTCTTCTAGCGCTATTTGGACTTTAATTGTAAAATTGAAAAGTGTTTTATGCATTTAAGTTTTGAATACAATGTCCCTTTAACAATTCAGTAGACAACAAACACATTTAGGGCCAGATTACAAGTGGAGCACTTGGAAGCATTGCACCCACGAGAGCACGCTTTCATCGGGTCCAATGGGATCCTTGTTCTCATGCCGTCAGGGATTATATCAGAACCTAAGCCCAGTGAAGGGGGTAAGTAGCGTAGTGATGGCAGCAAATATAAATATATTTGTATATAATTTTATATATATATATTTATATGTTAATATGTGTATATACACATATTAACACATAAATATATATGTATATAAGCATATACATATATATTTACTGGGAACACACAGTTCCCATAGACCACAATGTAAACACCCCACCTCCACTAACTTTAGTTCCAAAATACTGCCTAGTGCAGTTATTTTATTAAAAAAAATAAAGATGATGCTATCTTTATTTTTTAAAGGGACATAATACTCATATGCTAAATCACTTGAATCTGATACAGTATAACTGTAAAAAGCTGACAGGAAAATATCACCTGAGCATCTCTATGTGAAAAAAGGAAGATATTTTACCTCACAATCTCCTCAGCTCAGCAGAGTAAGTTCTGTGTAAAAAGTTATACTCAGCTGCTCCCAGCTGCAGGTAAAAAAATTAAAAAAAATGAAGAAATGAACAGCAGCCAATCAGCATCAGCAGTGCTGAGGTCATGAACTCTTACTGTGATCTCATGAGATTTGACTTAACTCTCATGAGATTTCATAGTAAGCTTCCTTTACCTGATTGGTGAAATAATATGAGAGTGCACGAAGCTCATCCTTTCAGTTGTCCCAGGACAGACATACTAATATGCTGCTTAGAAATCCTTTACAATGGGAGGTGGCTACTGAGGAACTTTTGAGGTAAAATATCTTTCTTTTTTACATAGAGATGTTCAGGAGATATTTTCTAGTCAGCTTTTTACAGCTATGCTGCATCACTTTCAAGTGTTTAAACATTTGGGTATTATAGCGCCTTTAATAATGACAGTTCAAGATTTCCAGCACTTGGGAGCAGTGAAGGTGTGTTAGCTCAAAGGGTCATGCACAAACCCCTGCAATCAATCACGAACAAAAAAGAGCAACACCACCGGTATTTTTAACAGATTTATTCAGTTCATACAGCCAGACCACAGGGAAAATGACGTTTTCGGAAGCTAGTCCTTAGTCATGTATGGATACACCTGTAATAATCCTACCTTAAAAATACCTAAACAAGCCCCACCCACTAATACACCTGAAATACCTTATATACTGCCATCTAATGGATTCACCTACTATTACAAAGACCATTCACAGTATCCCACTTAATATTATTTGTTTACAACAATACAAGGCAATAAAGGAGAACAGAAAGACAATAAAAAATCAATATACAAATAAAGACATCATATCTTCAACATCATAAACACATGGATAGGTCAAATTCTCTATTTATTCCCTTAGGGAACATGATCCCAAGTTTACTGATCCAAAAGGCCTCCCATACTTTCAGAATTTTAACCCTATCAACACCCTTCCTAGGGCATTTTACTTCTTCTAGAATTTGGAACCTCAGTTGGCTCAAATTATGGCCAGCCATTAAAAAATGGTTTGCTACTGGGGCATCAGTCTTAAATGTCCTTATGTTGCTCTTATTTTGATTGATGCATTTGTGGACAGTAAGGGTGGTCTCACCCACATAACCTAACCCACATGGGCATTTGATGCAGTAAACAGCGAACTCAGTGTTAAAGGTATAGTGCCCTCTGACTTTATATTTACCCCCTGTACATGGATGGCAGAATGTTGAACCTTTAATTATGCTGTTACAGTTCAAACAGCTAAGTCAGGGGAAACTACCCAAGTTTCTCTTGCCAATACAACTCTGAATCAATGTTTTTTTAGAAGGACAAATGTCAGCACGCACCAACTCATCCTTCAAATTCTTGCCTCTTTTATAGGCAGACATGGGGGGCTCTTTAAATTCCATAACTTAAGGATTACAAGTTTGTAATACATGCCAAAGTCGGTAAATAATTTTTTGTATCTTACTGCTCAAAGGGGAATATTGACTCACAAAAACTAGTCTATTAGATTTTTTCTTTACCATGTCCTCTTTTTTTCTCTAAAATTGACTGCCTAGAGATTTTCAGAGCATTATCAATTTCTGTGTGAACTAATTCAGTCGGATACCCCCTATCTTTAAAGCAATCTTCTATCTCCACCAATCTCTGTTTCACTGGTCCAGTTTCTGACACAATACGTCTACCTCTCAAGAGTTGGCTCTTTGGAAGAGATTTAATCAAATAAGGGGGAGGGGCACTGGTATAGTGAAGAAGGGTATTGCAGTCTGTTTCTTTTTTATCTAGATCCACTACAAGACCATGGGTATTCTTAGAGACCCTTGTATCTAGAAAGACCACACTTCCCTCACTAGCAACCAATTTAAACTTGATGGAACAAATCACAGAATTTAAATAATTGACTAACTTATTTTGTTTAATATAATACACTAGACTGGGGCACATTTATAAAATTAGGCATATATCAAGCAGAGATCAAGCTCGCAGTAGCAATAAACAGCCACTTGTAATGGCTAATTAATTATCATGCACCCACGAACTGATAAATTTGCCCGTTTGCGGGCGCGCAATAATTAAGCGCTCCACTTGTAATCTAGCCCTTAATATATTCTTACAAATCTCTCACAATCTGATTAACAACCCACAAATGTTCCAAGTAAGATGCTAAATGATTCTGTTTGCTTTTTAACAAACTTCCAGAGACTAGTGCTGTGCTCTTGGGTTTGTCTGTAATGTGTGACAGAGCGTGCAAGTATGTGATCATCCGCATCAGTGCTAATTTCAATGACACAAAAGTTTACTGAACTTGATACTCTCTTAGTGTGACTGTGATTTGTTGCCTGGTTACAACACTGTATGAATTCAGTATTTACAGATGTTGGAAACATGATAATCCTTGTAACTTGTATCATTTCAGGAAGTCAGCCTTTTTTATTTTATTTTTATAAGTATAAGTAGAGATTGGTACCATTTTGAGTAATTTTGTGTAATTCTATATTTTGTATGTAGGCAAGGCACCATAGGTCTTAAGTAGGTAGAAAACTGCTGTAAGAAAAGGCTATAATAAATTATGAGGGGTTAAAAACAAAGTTAAAGCCAGCTCTGAATCAGCAATGCAGTACTAGACTGGAGCCAGTCAGGGACCACATATTTGCATCATCAGCAATCTCTAGCCATGTTCTACTCAGACTCAACAGTGTATTGTTACCCAGGATCTTAATTTGGCTATGTGTTTAACCCCTTTATGGGGCTTAAGGGCCCAGTGCTCTAAGCAATAGTGAAATTAGAAAATGCATTTATAGAGGTTTTTTATTGCTGCATTATGTTCTATTAAAGAGATAAGACCCATTTTTTATTTCCTTTGTGATTGAAATTTACCTTGTTCGATTGGTATCCTTTGTTGAAAAGCAAGTAGGTAGGCTCAGGGGTCTGCATATGTATGGAACACTATAAGGTAGCAGTTTTGCAAGAATGTCTTTAACAATGTTATACATTTACAAGAATGCCATAAAGCCAAAGTAAATTTGATAATAGGTGTACATTGGAATTTTTTTTAAGTTACATGATCTGTCTGAATTACAAAAGAAAAGATTAGGCTTCATGTCCCTTTATCAATAAAAACTATCAAATTACAAGTTTTGCGGTACATCTTAACCTATACCGCTGAAAAATTGGCCTTTGCGCACGAAATCAAAGGTCCACAAGCGTTTTAGCCTATACTGCAACTCTACATTCTGCACTCAAAAAATGGCTTTTGAGTGTGGAACTTTCAGGTCTCCTGCATTACAAGTTGTTCGGTCAGGCTATTAAGCAAGCTTTTTAGCTTATACCGCCCGATCCATTCCGTAATCAAAGACCAGTAGTTATGGATTTTGCAAAACAAAAATGTTTCACAAAACTCATAACAAAAATGTTACAAAGTACACTAACACCCGTAAAACTACCTTTCTTTCATGTAATTAGCAAGAGTCCATGAGCTAGTGACGTATGGGATATACATTCCTACCAGGAGGGACAAAGTTTCCCAAACCTCAAAATGCCTATAAATACACCCCTCACCACACCCACAATTCAGTTTTACAAACTTTGCCTCCTATGGAGGTGGTGAAGTAAGTTTGTGCTAGATTCTACGTTGATATGCGCTCCGCAGCAAGTTGGAGCCCGGTTTTCCTCTCAGCGTGCAGTGAATGTCAGAGGGATGTGAGGAGAGTATTGCCTATTTGAATGCAGTGATCTCCTTCTACGGGGTCTATTTCATAGGTTCTCTGTTATCGGTCGTAGAGATTCATCTCTTACCTCCCTTTTCAGATCGACGATATACTCTTATTTATATACCATTACCTCTGCTGATTTTCGTTTCAGTACTGGTTTGGCTTTCTACAAACATGTAGATGAGTGTCCTGGGGTAAGTAAATCTTATTTTCTGTGACACTCTAAGCTATGGTTGGGCACTTTATTTATAAAGTTCTAAATATATGTATTCAAACATTTATTTGCCTTGACTCAGATTGTTCAACATTCCTTATTTTCAGACAGTCAGTTTCATATTTGGGATAATGCATTTGAATCAATCATTTTTTCTTACCTTAAAAATTTGACTTTTTTTCCCTGTGGGCTGTTAGGCTCGCGGGGGCTGAAAATGCTTCATTTTATTGCGTCATTCTTGGCGCGGACTTTTTTGGCGCAAAAAATCTTTTCTGTTTCCGGCGTCATACGTGTCGCCGGAAGTTGCGTCATTTTTTTACGTCCTTTTGCGCCAAAAATGTCGGCGTTCCGGATGTGGTGTCATTTTTGGCGCCAAAAAGCATTTAGGCGCCAAACAATTTGGGCGTCGCTTTTGTCTCCACATTATTTCAGTCTCATTTTTTCTTTGCTTCTGGTTACTAGAAGCTTGTTTATTGGCATTTTTTCCCATTCCTGAAACTGTCATTTAAGGAATTTGATCAATTTTGCTTTATATGTTGTTTTTTCTCTTACATATTGCAAGATGTCTCACGTTGCATCTGAGTCAGAAGATACTTCAGGAAAATCGCTGTCTAGTGCTGGAACTACCAAAGCTAAGTGTATCTGCTGTAAACTTTTGGTAGCTATTCCTCCGGCTGTTGTTTGTATTAATTGTCATGACAAACTTGTTAAAGCAGATAATATTTCCTTTAGTAATGTACCATTGCCTGTTGCAGTTCCCTCAACATCTAAGGTGCAGAATGTTCCTGATAACATAAGAGATTTTGTTTCTGAATCCATCAAGAAGGCTATGTCTGTTATTTCTCCTTCTAGTAAACATAAAAAATCTTTTAAAACTTCTCTCTCTACAGATGATTTTTTAAATGAACATCATCATTCTGATTCTGATGACTCTTCTGGTTCAGAGGATTCTGTCTCAGAGATTGATGCTGATAAATCTTCATATTTATTTAAAATGGAATTTATTCGTTCTTTACTTAAAGAAGTACTAATTGCTTTAGAAATAGAGGATTCTGGTCCTCTTGATACTAATTCTAAACGTTTAGATAAGGTATTTAAATCTCCTGTGGTTATTCCAGAAGTTTTTCCTGTTCCTAATGCTATTTCTGAAGTAATTTCCAGAGAATGGGATAAATTGGGTAATTCATTTACTCCTTCTAAACGTTTTAAGCAATTATATCCTGTGCCGTCTGACAGATTAGAATTTTGGGACAAAATCCCTAAAGTCGATGGGGCTATTTCTACCCTTGCTAAACGTACTACTATTCCTACGTCAGATGGTACTTCGTTTAAAGATCCTTTAGATAGGAAAATTGAATCCTTTCTAAGAAAAGCTTATCTGTGTTCAGGTAATCTTCTTAGACCTGCTATATCTTTGGCTGATGTTGCTGCAGCTTCAACTTTTTGGTTGGAGACTTTAGCACAACAAGTAACAGATCATGATTCTCATAATATTATTATTCTTCTTCAGCATGCTAATAATTTTATCTGTGATGCCATTTTTGATATTATCAGAGTTGATGTCAGGTTTATGTCTCTAGCTATTTTAGCTAGAAGAGCTTTATGGCTTAAAACTTGGAATGCTGATATGGCTTCTAAATCAACTCTACTTTCCATTTCTTTCCAGGGTAACAAATTATTTGGTTCTCAGTTGGATTCCATTATCTCAACTGTTACTGGTGGGAAAGGAACTTTTTTACCACAGGATAAAAAATCTAAGGGTAAAAACAGGGCTAATAATCGTTTTCGTTCCTTTCGTTTCAACAAAGAACAAAAGCCTGATCCTTCATCCTCAGGAGCAGTTTCAGTTTGGAAACCATCTCCAGTCTGGAATAAATCCAAGCCTTCTAGAAAGGCAAAGCCTGCTTCTAAGTCCACATGAAGGTGCGGCCCTCATTCCAGCTCAGCTGGTAGGGGGCAGGTTACGTTTTTTCAAAGAAATTTGGATCAATTCTGTTCACAATCTTTGGATTCAGAACATTGTTTCAGAAGGGTACAGAATTGGTTTCAAGATGAGACCTCCTGCAAAGAGATTTTTTCTTTCCCGTGTCCCAGTAAATCCAGTGAAAGCTCAAGCATTTCTGAATTGTGTTTCAGATCTTGAGTTGGCTGGAGTAATTATGCCAGTTCCAGTTCTGGAACAGGGGATGGGGTTTTATTCAAATCTCTTCATTGTACCAAAGAAGGAGAATTCCTTCAGACCAGTTCTGGATCTAAAAATATTGAATCGTTATGTAAGGATACCAACGTTCAAAATGGTAACTGTAAGGACTATCTTGCCTTTTGTTCAACAAGGGCATTTTATGTCCACAATAGATTTACAGGATGCATATCTGCATATTCCGATTCATCCAGATCATTATCAGTTCCTGAGATTCTCTTTTCTGGACAAGCATTACCAGTTTGTGGCTCTGCCGTTTGGCCTAGCTACAGCTCCAAGAATTTTTACAAAGGTTCTCGGTGCCCTTCTGTCTGTAATCAGAGAACAGGGTATTGTGGTATTTCCTTATTTGGACGATATCTTGGTACTTGCTCAGTCTTTACATTTAGCAGAATCTCATACGAATCGACTTGTGTTGTTTCTTCAAGATCATGGTTGGAGGATCAATTCAACAAAAAGTTAATTGATTCCTCAGACAAGGGTAACCTTTCTGGGTTTCCAGATAGATTCAGTGTCCATGACTCTGTCTTTAACAGACAAGAGACGTCTAAAATTGATTTCAGCTTGTCGAAACCTTCAGTCACAATCATTCCCTTCGGTAGCCTTATGCATGGAAATTCTAGGTCTTATGACTGCTGCATCGGACGCGATCCCCTTTGCTCGTTTTCACATGCGACCTCTTCAGCTCTGTATGCTGAATCAATGGTGCAAGGATTACACAAAGATATCTCAATTAATATCTTTAAAACCGATTGTACGACACTCTCTAACGTGGTGGACAGATCACCATCGTTTAATTCAGGGGGCTTCTTTTGTGCTTCCGACCTGGACTGTAATTTCAACAGATGCAAGTCTCACAGGTTGGGGAGCTGTGTGGGGATCTCTGACGGCACAAGGAGTTTGGGAATCTCAGGAGGTGAGATTACCGATCAATATTTTGGAACTCCGTGCAATTTTCGGAGCTCTTCAGTCTTGGCCTCTTCTGAAGAGAGAATCGTTCATTTGTTTTCAGACAGACAATGTCACTACTGTGGCATACATCAATCATCAAGGAGGGACTCACAGTCCTCTGGCTATGAAAGAAGTATCTCGAATTCTGGTTTGGGCGGAATCCAGCTCCTGTCTAATCTCTGCGGTTCATATCCCAGGTATAGACAATTGGGAAGCGGATTATCTCAGTCGCCAAACTTTGCATCCGGGCGAATGGTCTCTTCACCCAGAGGTATTTCTTCAGATTGTTCAAATGTGGGAGCTTCCAAAAATAGATCTGATGGCGTCTCATCTAAACAAGAAACTTCCCAGGTATCTGTCCAGATCCCGGGATCCTCAGGCGGAAGCAGTGGATGCATTATCACTTCTTTGGAAGTATCATCCTGCTTATATCTTTCCGCCTCTAGTTCTTCTTCCAAGAGTAATCTCCAAGATTCTGAAGGAATGCTCGTTTGTTCTGCTGGTAGCTCCGGCATGGCCTCACAGGTTTTGGTATGCGGATCTTGTCCGGATGGCCTCTTGCCATCCGTGGACTCTTCCGCTACGACCAGACCTTCTGTCGCAAGGTCCTTTTTTCCATCAGGATCTCAAATCCTTAAATTTAAAGGTATGGAGATTGAACGCTTGATTCTTGGTCAAAGAGGTTTCTCTGACTCTGTGATTAATACTATGTTACAGGCTCGTAAATCTGTATCCAGAGAGATATATTATAGAGTCTGGAAGACTTATATTTCTTGGTGTCTTTCTCATCATTTTTCTTGGCATTCTTTTAGAATTCCGAGAATTTTACAGTTTCTTCAGGATGGTTTAGATAAAGGTTTATCCGCAAGTTCTTTGAAAGGACAAATCTCTGCTCTTTCTGTTCTTTTTCACAGAAAGATTGCTAATCTTCCTGATATTCATTGTTTTGTACAAGCTTTGGTTCGTATAAAACCTGTCATTAAGTCAATTTCTCCTCCTTGGAGTTTGAATTTGGTTCTGGGGGCTCTTCAAGCTCCTCCGTTTGAACCTATGCATTCATTGGACATTAAATTACTTTCTTGGAAAGTTTTGTTCCTTTTGGCAATCTCTTCTGCCAGAAGAGTTTCTGAATTATCTGCTCTTTCTTGTGAGTCTCCTTTTCTGATTTTTCATCAGGATAAGGCAGTGTTGCGAACTTCTTTTGAATTTTTACCTAAAGTTGTGAATTCTAACAACATTAGAAGGGAAATTGTGGTTCCTTCATTATGTCCTAATCCTAAGAATTCTAAGGAGAAATCATTGCATTCTTTGGATGTTGTTAGAGCTTTGAAATATTATGTTGAAGCTACTAAGTCTTTCCGAAAGACTTCTAGTTTATTTGTTATCTTTTCTGGTTCTAGAAAAGGCCAGAAAGCTTCTGCCATTTCTTTGGCATCTTGGTTGAAATCTTTAATTCATCTTGTCTATGTTGAGTCGGGTAAATCTCCGCCTCAAAGGATTACAGCTCATTCTACTAGGTCAGTTTCTACTTCCTGGGCGTTTAGGAATGAAGCTTCGATTGATCAGATTTGCAAAGCAGCAACTTGGTCCTCTTTGCATACTTTTACTAAATTCTACCATTTTGATGTATTTTCTTCTTCTGAAGCAGTTTTTGGTAGAAAAGTACTTCAGGCAGCGGTTTCAGTTTGAATCTTCTGCTTATGTTTTTCATTAAACTTTATTTTGGGTGTGGATTATTTTCAGCAGGAATTGGCTGTCTTTATTTTATCCCTCCCTCTCTAGTGACTCTTGCGTGGAAAGATCCACATCTTGGGTAATCATTATCCCATACGTCACTAGCTCATGGACTCTTGCTAATTACATGAAAGAAAACATAATTTATGTAAGAACTTACCTGATAAATTCATTTCTTTCATATTAGCAAGAGTCCATGAGGCCCGCCCTTTTTTTGGGGTGGTTATGATTTTTGTATAAAGCACAATTATTCCAATTCCTTATTTTATATGCTTTCGCACTTTTTTATCACCCCACTTCTTGGCTATTCGTTAAACTGAATTGTGGGTGTGGTGAGGGGTGTATTTATAGGCATTTTGAGGTTTGGGAAACTTTGCCCCTCCTGGTAGGAATGTATATCCCATACGTCACTAGCTCATGGACTCTTGCTAATATGAAAGAAATGAATTTATCAGGTAAGTTCTTACATAAATTATGTTATTTACTCCTAAACCGCCACCCCCACCTCGCAAATACTATAATAAACCTATTAACCCCTAATCCGCCGCCCACCCACATAGCCAACACTAAAACAAAGTATTTACCCCTAAACTGCTGACCCCCCACATCGCCAGCACTAAAAAAACTATTAACCCCTAAACTGCCTGCCCCCCACATCGCGACACACTAAATTAAACTATTAACCCCTAACACCCCCCTAACTTTAAATTAAAGTTACAATATAACTACCTTAAAATTAATAAAAACTTACATGTGAAATAAAAAAAACTACGCTTAAACTATAAATAAACTTAACATTACTATTTAAAAAAAATAATAATATAAACTAAAAATAAAATTAAAAATTAAAAAAAAAAAAATCCTAACACTACAGAAAAAAATAGCATTACAAAAAGAAACAGTCTAAAATTGTGAAAAATAAAAAAAAAATCTAAGATTGCAAAAATAACAAACGAAATTATCCAAAATAATAAAAATTATACCTAATC
This sequence comes from Bombina bombina, assembly GCF_027579735.1. Lineage (NCBI taxonomy): Eukaryota > Metazoa > Chordata > Amphibia > Anura > Bombinatoridae > Bombina > Bombina bombina. Next base: position 222,803,556 of record NC_069499.1, read on the forward strand.
TAATACCCCTATAAAAACAAAAAAGCCACCCCCAAAAAAACACCCCCTAATCTATTACTCAACTACCAATAGCCCTTAAAAGGGTCTTTTGTATGGCATTGCCCTGAAGCAATCAGCTCTTTTTTTTAAATAAATTACTAAATCCCCCCTAACAATACAACCCCCACCCACACAAACCCCCAAAATAAAAAAGACCTAAGTAAAATAAACCTAAGTTAACCTTTGCCCCTAAAGGGGCATTTGTATGGAGATTGCCCTTAAACGGGCAATCAGCTCTTTTGCTGCCCACTAAAAAATAAAAAAAGCCCTAATCTGAAATAAAAAAGCCCCCAAAAAACAAAAAAACTAAAAACCTTAGACTAACCCTGAAGGTCTTCTTCCATGTTCACCTCAAATATTGTCAAACTTTGAGTTTAGATCATTTTTCTTTCTTTAAAGTAGTAAAACATACATATAGGTCAATCATTATTATTAAAGAAATAGTTACAGAAAATATACTGCTATTTCAAATATATCACAATTCATTACATAGTTTATATTATGAGTGCACATAGGACAAATGTAATGCCCCAGTTGATATCAATTCTGTGTAACTATGCTGCAAATATATATTTTTGATGAAGCTATATTTTCAAGCTGTTTGACACTGAGCGCCATTATCTGTTTAAATCAAATACCTGTAAGAGGTTGAATCATCAAAGGAGAAAGTCTGCTAAACGTGTACAAAGAACGCTATGGAGCAACCCAACGAGTGTGATTACATTACTGATTTGAAACCAAGTCTTCATTTACTATGTAAGCAAATACTGAAGCCGGCAAAAGACTCTATAAACCTGTGAGTGCACAACAGCGAAAAAGGAGACGCTATTATGTCCATTAAATAATATAACAGCAAGATACACTAAGGAGAAGGAAGTTAACGACTGGGATACAGTGTATCAGTTTTTGGATATTTATTCTATGAAGTACAAATAAATTTTTAAGGATCCTTTCCCCTAGCACATTTTTATAACCAGCCCTAGTTTAGATTGTAATAGGATATGTTGTTTTATTATTTTGTATTTATTGTGAATAATCAGTATCAATATTATAGTATTATAAACAGGGCCGTCTTTAATATTGACTGGACCCTGGGCGAAAATTTTCTTGGGCCCCCCCCCATGCAATTTCGCTCTCCACCCCAACATCCCAAAAAATAACTAAATCATTTTTTTTTTATTATTAGCCCATGGATTATCCACTGCTGAGCTAATCATTTAAAAAACTAAAATAAATTGCAATATGTGAAACTGGACCTAAGCAGTACTAATAAGTAAATAAATATATAAATTCCTCCACTGTGGATTCATTTAATATTCTTTTGAATGTGATTCTGCTGTGAGGTTAGCTGGTTAAAGAGATTTAGGGCAGCCAACAGGAGCAAAGCAAGGTAAAGACTGAGGAGGAAGCATGGAGGTGCAGTATAAGTTTACTGACTGGAACAGCAGAACTACTATGGGAAGTTGTAAAATCTGAGAGAAAACAAAAACTATAAAAATAAAACCTACATTAATGTGTGAAGTATCAGCATGACACTATACATCAGCCACAGCAGCACATGTCACTTCTTTGCTAGGAACAAGTTCCCTCTCACCTTGCACTAGACAATGCTGCATGTGGAGGGGTGTGTGTGCACTCACTTATTCTTCCCACTGACACCTTTCTACAAAGCACTGTTCCCCTAACAAACTTCAGTTAGTTGATCTTAGGGCCACAGCAGAAAGAGCAGGGCTAAGGGGACCAGCAGACTGGATGCTGTCTGTCCAAGGCTGCATGGATACAGTGTGAGATGAGTCACACAGCCTCAAGACTGAAGAGAGCAGTGTATGCAGCTGCATAGATGCTCAAATCCTCACGTGCTTGCTGCTACAGCTTTCTGCTGCATGCACCTACAGTCAGCCCTACCCAGAAACAATCCCTACAACCAGAGCAGTTACCTGGTAACAGTGGTAACCCCAGTAGAACTTTTTGTGATGCAGTGGGAATGGCTGGATGCCGAGTTAGGGCTTTGCATTCAGTGCTGCACAGTGCACATCTAAAACAGCACATGGCACTAGCTTGGCATATCACATGACACCGGCACGGTCTGGCACAGTTTAAAAAAAATAAAAAAAATAAGCAGAGTACTTTTTACTGTGACAGTATTAAGACTGAATATGTGTGTTCCCCATGTCAAATCAGCAGTCTGGTATGAACCATAAAAAAAAATTTTTTTTTTTTTTTTTTTTTTTTAGGACTCTTAGGCCCCTCAACAGAAACTGGGCCCTGGGCAGCTGCCCCTCTTGCCCTGTGTTAAAGACAGTCCTGATTATAAATAAATAATTGACTTGTCACTATAGCTGGAGATCTTAATTGCTTTAAGCGCTATTTCAGGTTTTTGGTGTTTGTTTCAATATATTAACCTTAAGAAGCATGTGTAATTGTGAAGTTTTAGCTAGATTAAGGTCATTAGTTTTTCAATAGGATAACATTTATTGTATTTATTAATAACCTGTAACCTTCTTCTTGTTTTAAAAAAACAAACCACTTTTTTAAAATATAAAAATTGACTATATAGTGATTGAGCAAACATGCCTAATATGCCCATCATGCCTACATAAAATGGCATTAAGATGATTATAGTGGTGAAGATGGATTCGGATTGCAATAGGTTCCTATTTGCGATGAAATAAAAAAAATCGTTCACTTTTTCACAATTTTTTTCACAAACTTTAGGTTTCTCACAGAAATTATTTACCAACAATTTGTGCAATTATGGCATAAATGGTTGTAAATGCTTCTCTGGGATCCCATTTGTTCAGAAATAGCAGACTTATATGGCTTTGGTATTGCTTTTTGGTAATTAGAAGGCTGTTAAATGCCACTGTGCACCACAAGTGTATTATGCCCAGCAGTAAAGGGGTTAATTATTAGGGAGCATGTAGGGAGCTTGTAGAGTTAATTTTGGCTTTAGTGTAGTGTAGTAGACAACCCCAAGTATTGATCTAGACCCTTTTTGGTATATTTAATGCCACCATTTCACCGCCAAATGCGATCAAATAAAAAAAAAACGTTAAATTGTTTGCAATTTTAGGTTTCTCACTGAAATTATTTACAAACAGCTTGTACAATTATGGCACAAATGATTGTAAATGCTTCTCTGGGATCCCCTTTGTTCAGAAATAGCAGACATATATGGCTTTGGCATTGCTTTTTTGACAATTAGAAGGCTGCTAAATGCCGCTGCGCACCACACTTGTATTATGCCCAGCAGTGAAGGGGTTAATTAGGTAGCTTGTAGGGTTAATTTTAGCTTTAGTGTAGTAGACAACCCAAAGTGTTGATTTAGGTCCATTTTGATATATTTCATGCCACCATTTCACCGCCAAATTCGATCAAACAAAAAAAATTGTTCACTTTTTCACCAACTTTGGGTTTCTCACTGAAATTATTTACAAACAGCTTGTTCAATTATGGCACAAATGGTTGTAAATTCTTCTCTGGGATCCATTTTGTTCAGAAATAGCAGACATATATGGCTTTGACATTGCTTTTTGGTAATTAGAAGGCCGCTAAATGCCGCTGCGCATCACACGTGTATTATGGCTAGCAGTGAAGGGGTTAATTAGGGAGCTTGTAGGGAGCTTGCAGGGTTAATTTTAGCTTTAGTGTAGAGATCAGTCTCCCACCTGACACATCAGAACCCCTGATCCCTCCCAAACAGCTCTCTTCCCTCCCCCACCCCACAATTATCACTGCCATCTTAAGTACTGGTCTGGAAAGTCTGCCAGTACTAAAATAAAAGGTATCTTTTATTATTATTTTTTAGCATATTTACATATGCTGCTGTGTAGGATCCCCCTTAGCCCCAAACTTCCCTGATCCCTCCAAACAGCTCTCTAACCCCCCCCCCCCTGCATTATTCTGAGCCATCTTGGGTACTGGCAGCTGTCTGCCAGTACCCAGTTTACAAAAAATATTTTTTTTTCCACTTTTCTGTAGTGTAGCTTCCTCCCCCAAGACTAAACCCCCGCCTCCTCCCAGATCACTTAGATTATGAATTTAAAAAATGTATTTCCCCCTCTCTCCCACTTAATTTAAAAAAATTGTTCCGTACTGTAATGGTTCCCACCCGCTCCCTCCCCATGCAGAGAGAGTGGCTCTCTCTGCATCGGATGTGGAAAAAATGTTATTGCAGGATGCCTCGATATCGAGGCATCACTGCAATAACCGGAAAGTGGCTGGAAGCAATCAGAATCGCTTCCAGCCGCTTTAAACCCCAACGTCGTACAGGGTACTTCGCTGATCTTTAAAGTCCAGTTTGTGCAAGACGTACCCTGTACAACGTATGTCGTTAAGGGGTTAAAGACCGGTCATAAAGACACAAGTACTAATAGTAACAAATCAGGACAGCTCGAGTGTGACTTAGAAAGAAACATTAACAGAGAGAGATTGATTCACACCCTTTCTAGCTGTTGGGTCCTGATCTCACATGTACATCAAATAAAGGGCTAGATTACAGGTGGCACGCTCGAGCGTAAACATCGCTAGACATAACTTTTATGTGCGTGCGGGTTAGCAAGTATATTACAAGTTGAAAGTAAAAGTTCTGCATGCGAGCAAAACCTGACAAAACTCCAACTTCAGAACCTCTGATATTGCTACCTCACTAACTTTTTCTCTCCATAGACTTTAGCGCACATGAAAACTTACACCTAGATTACAAGTTTTGCGTCCATGTTTTAACGCTGAAAAAATGGTAATTTCAGTGTTAAAACAGCACCGCAGCCATTACAAGTCTTGTCGGTATAGCTGTAATGCAAGCCTTTTAGCCTGTAATGCAACGTCAGTCCCACACACGTAAAATTACGTTTTTTAATGAGACTTCCATAGCGCAGCCATTACAAGTTTTGCGGTGAGGCTAAAAAGCTTGCGTTGCAAGACAAGATCCATTTCGCAATCTGAGACCAGTATTTATAAGTTTTACGCAACAAAACTGTTACATAAAACTCATAACTAATCTGTCACAAAGTACACTAAACACCCATAAACTACCTATTAACCCCTAAACCAAGGCCCTCCCGCATCACAAACACTATATTAAATGTATTAACCCCAACATCGCCACCACTAATTAAATATATTAACCCCTATCCTGCCGCTCCCTGACATCGCCGCCACTATACTAAAGTTATTAACCCCTATTTCCCCGCACCCCAACATCGCCCACACTATAATAAATCTATAAACCGCTATTCGGCTGCTCGCCAAAACCTATTAACCCCTAAACCGCAAGCCCCCACAACAAAATATACTAAATTAAACTTTTAACCCCTAAACTGAAAGCCCCCACATTGCAATAAACTAATTTAAACTAGTAACCCCTAAACATAACGCCCCCCTAACTTTAAATTAAAATTACAATTTCCCTATCTTAAATTAAATTAAAACTTACCTGTCAAATTAAAAAAAACTAAGTTTAAACTAACAATTAAACTAATATAACTATTAAACTAAAATTAAAATAACTACCAATTAAAGAAAACGAAAATACACATTAAAAAAATCCTAGCACTACTATAAAAATTACAAAATATCTAATTACAAAAAATAAAAAATACTAAATTACAAGAAATAACAAACACTAAATTACGAAAAATAACAAACAAAATTATCAAAAATAAAAAAGAATTACACCTAATCTAATAGCCCTATAAAAATAAAAAAGCCCACCCAAAATAAAAAAAACCCTAACGTACAATAAACTACCAATAGCCCTTAAAAGGGCCTTTTGTAGGGCATTACCCTAAGTTAAACAGCTATTTTACCTGTAAAAAAAAACACAAAGACCCCCCATCAGTAAAACCCACCACCCAACCAACCCCCCAAAATAAAAAAGGGCATTTAGCTCTTTTGCATTGCCCTGAAAAGGGCATTTAGCTCTTTTAAGAAAAGCCCAAACCCTAAACTAAAAAAATACCCACCCAAAAAAGTTTAAAAAATCCTAACACTAACCCCCAAAGATCCACTTACAGTTACTGAAGTCCGGATATCCAAGCTGCGAGAGGTCTTCATCCAGGCAGCTCCATCTTCATCCATCGAGGGACGGAATTTTCTTCATCCCTACGGAGGCGGAGCAGTCAAATCAGCCAATAGAATGAGAGCTGCTTAAATCCTATTGGCTGATTTGAACAGCCGAAAGAATTTTAGCAGCCCTAATTTGTATTGGCTGATTCAAATTTTTCAGCCAACAGGAATTTAATGGTACCCCAGTGGCAGACGATCGCATGAAGAGGACCTCCACGTCGGATCAATGGATATCTGCCTGGACCTCCGCCTTGGACCTAAGCCTGGACCTCCGCCCCAAAGAAATCAGCTCTTTTACCTGTAAAAAAAATACAAACAACCCCCCAACAGTAAAACCCACCACCCACACAACCAAACCCCCCAAATAAAAAACCTAATCTCCCCATTGCCCTGAAAAGGGCATTTGGATGGGCATTGCCCTTAAATGGCATTTAGCTCTTTTTCATCTCAAACCCTAAGCTAAAAATAAACCCACCCAATAAACCCTTAAAAAAACCTAACACTAACCCCTGAAGATCCACTTACAGTTTTTGAAAACCGGACATCCATCCTCAACAAAGCCGGGAGAAGTCTTCATCCAAGCAGCAAGAAGTCCTAAAAGAAGCCGGGAGAAGTCTTCATCCAATCGGCAAGAAGTGGTCCTCCAGGCGGGCAGAAGTCTTCATCCAGACGGCATCTTCTATCTTCATCTTTCCGGTGTGGAGCGGCTCCATCTTCAAGACATCCGGCACGGATCATCCTCTTCTTTCGCTTGCTACTGAAGAATGAAGTTTCCTTTAAATGATGTCATCCAAGATGGTGTCCCTTGAATTCCGATTGGCTGATAGAATTCTATCAGCCAATCGGAATTAAAGGTGAAAAAATCCTATTGGCTGATCCAATCAGTGATGTCGGGGAGCAGCGGAATAGTGGTTAATCAATTTATTATAGTGTGGGCGATGTTGGGGTGCGAGGGAATAGGGGTTAATAACTTTAGTATAATGTCAGCGATATCGGGAGCAGCAGATTAGGGGCTAATAGATTTATTTAGGTGGCGGCGATATTGGGAGCGGCAGATTAGGGGTTAATAACATTATGTAGGTGTCGGCGATGTTGGTGGGGGGCAGATTAGGGGTGTTTAGATTTAGGGTTTATGTTAGGGTGTTAGGTATAAACGTTACTTTTTTCCCCCCATAGACATCAATGGGGTTGCTTACAGAGCTTTTGATTCCGCAATCGCAGGTGTTTTTTTCTAACCCGCTCTCCCCATTGATGTCTATGGGGAAAGTGTGCACAAGCACATCAAAGCAACGCTTGTATTTTGTGCGGTATGGAGCTCAACCATATCGAGCGCCAAGCCGGCTGTTTCAAAACTTATAATGGCTGCGCTATGGGGGGTGAAATAAGGCATTTTTTGTTGCATTCGTTAAAAACCCTATAGTGCGCATAACTCGTAATCTACCTGTATGTTACTTAAGGAGCTTTATTGAAATAAAAAATAATATATGTAAAAACATTAATAATTATTACAAATTGTTTTAGATACTATAATATATAAACAGTCATGTATAAAAATATTGGAACGCCTGCATTTCTGTCAGATAATGCACCACTTCACCCAGAAAATTGTTGCAACTACAAATGTTTAGGCATTCATGTTCATTTCTTTTGTTTGTATTGGTATGACACAAAAAATTGAGAAAAAAAAGCCAAATCTGACACATTCAAGGCAAAACTCCAGAAATGGACTGGACAAAATTATTTTAAGAAATACTTGCATTCCAAGTTTGTGATGCTCTTGTTATTTGTAATTAAACTCACCTGTATCAATTAACAGGTGCTGACAATATAGAAATCACACCGGCAACCAGTTAAAATGGTGAATAATTGACTTCAACCTTTCTGTTATGTGTCTCTGTGTGCCACACTGAGCATGGAGAAGAGAAAGAACAGCAAAAAATTGTCTGAAGATTTGAGAACAGAAATTGTGGAAAAGCATGGACAATTTCAAGGTCCAAGTCCATCTTCAGAGGCCGAAAGAGAAACAATTATCAAAGATTGCAACTAAGGATTGTTCGAATGGTGGATAAAGAACCTCAATCAACTTTCAGACCAATTCAAGCTGACCTTCAGGCACAGGGTACAAATGTGTCAGCTCGCTCTATACGTCGCCATCTGAATGAAAAGGGACACTAAGGTAGGAGACCCAGGAGGACCCCACTGCTGACACACAAACATAAAAAAGCCAGATTGGAGTTTGCCAAAACTTACCTGAGGAAGCCAAAATCCTTTTGGGAGAATGTATTGTGGACAGGCAAAACAAAATTAAAGCTTTTTGGTAAAACCCATCATTCTACTGTTTTCAGTGAGGCTTTTAAAGAAAAAATACAGTCACTACAGTAAAACATGGTGGAGGTTCACTGATGTTTTGGGATTGCTTTGCTGCTTCAGGCACTGGATGTCTTGACTGTGTGCATGGTATTATGAAGTCTGAAGACTACCAAATAATTCTGTGGTGCAATGTAGGACCCAGTATCAGAAAGTTGGGTCTCCGTCAGAGGTCATGGGTCTTACAACAGGACAATGACCCAAAGAACTTGTCAAAAAGCACCCAGAAATGGTTTAAGACAAAGCGCTGGAGAATATTAAACTGGCTAGCAATTAGTCCAGATCTCAATCCCATAAAGCACCTGTGGAGAGATCTCAAAACAGCAGTTGTGAAAAGGAACCCTTCCAATCTGAGAGACCTGGAGCAATTACCAATTGGCGAAAGAAGAGTGGTTCAAATTCCAATAGAGAGGTGTAAGAAACTCATTGATGGTTACAGGAAGCAACTGATTTCAGTTATTTTTTTCTAAGGGGTGTGCTACCAAATATTAAATTGAGGGTGCCAATAATTTTGTCCAGTCAATTTTTGGAGTTTTGCGTGGAATGTGTCAAATTTGGTTTAATTTTCTCCACTTTTTTGTGTCATACCAATACAAACAAAAAAATTAAACACGAGGATGCCCAAACATTTGTAATTGCAACAATTTTCTGGGCGAAGTGGTGCATTATCTGACAGAAATGCAGGGGTGCCAATATTATTGGCCATGACTGTATATATATACTGTATATATATATATATATATATATATGAAACAGAGGGTTAACAGCGCTTATAGATATTCCTAAATATTGTATATGGTATGAGTTTCTGGAGAAAAAATAAACAATATGTATATATATATATATATATAGTCTTTGATTAGAGAGCAGAGTGGTAAATCCAAGTGTAGTAGGAATGTATTAGATACCCTTACGAAAAATTACCCCAATCGTATGAGGTAAGTTTGCCGCATTGGAGGATGTATCTGGTGGTTAGTGAATCCTGGATGATATGATCTGTGTTATTCAACTGCCTCTTGGAGTAGAAGGAAGTGTAGGTCCTTCTGTACTGGTCTCTCTTGGAAACTTCCTGTGCTTGTTGCCTCTTGGAGCTGTGCTTTGTTGTCTTGGTATGAAATTTTCTGACCTCAATGTTATGAGGTATGTTAACAGCACACGGGGTTAACCCCTTAAGGACACGGCCATTTTTCAATTTCTTTCCCTTAAGGACCAGGGCTATTTTTACATTTCTGCGGTGTTTGTGTTTAGCTGTAATTTTCCTCTTACTCGTTTACTGTACCCACACATATTATATACCGTTTTTCTCGCCACTAAATGGACTTTCTAAAGATACCATTATTTTCATCATATCTTATAATTTACTATTAAAAATATTATAAAATATGAGGAAAAAATGGAAAAAAACACACTTTTTCTAACTTTGACCCCCAAAATCTGTTACACATCTACAACCACCAAAAAACAACCATGCTAAATAGTTTCTAAAATTTGTCCTGAGTTTAGAAATACCCAATGTTTACATCTTCTTTGCTTTTTTTGCAAGTTATAGGGCCATAAATACAAGTAGCACTTTGCTATTTCAAAACCACTTTTTTTCAAAATGAGCGCTAGTTACATTGGAACCCTGATATCTGTCGGGAATACCTAAATATCCCTTGACATGTATATATTTTTTTTTAGAAGACATCCCAAAGTATTGATCTAGGCCCATTTTGGTATATTTCATGCCACCATTTCACCGCCAAATGCGATCAAATAAAAAAAAATGGTAACTTTTTCACAAACTTTAGGTTTCTCACAGAAATTATTTACAAACAACTTGTGCAATTATGGCATAAATGGTTGTAAGTGCTTCTCTGGGATCCCCTTTGTTCAGAAATAGCAGACTTATATGGCTTTGGCGTTGCTTTTTGGTAATTAGAAGGCTGCTAAATGCCACTGCGCGCCACACGTGTTTTATGCCCAGCAGTGAAGGGGTTAATTAGGGAGCATGTAGGGAGCTTGTAGAGTTAATTTTAGCTTTAGTGTAGTGTAGTAGACAACCCAAAGTATTGATCTAGGCCCATTTTGGTAAATTTAATGCCACCAATTCACCGCCAAATGCGATCAAATTTAAAAAAAAACGTAATTTTTTTCGCAATTTTAGGTTTCTCACTGAAATTATTTACAAACAGCTTGTGCAATTATGGCACAAATGGTTGTAAATGCTTCTCTGGTATCCCCTTTGTTCAGAAATAGCAGACATATATGGCTTTGGCAATGCTTTTTGGTAATTAGAAGGCTGCTAAATGCCGCTGCACATCACACGTGTATTATGGCTAGCAGTGAAGGGCTTAATTAGGGATCTTGTAGGGAGCTTGCAGGGTTAATTTTAGCTTTAGTGTAGAGATCAGTCTCCCACCTGACACATCAGACCCACTGATCCCTCCCAAACAGCTCTCTTCCCTCCCCCACCCCACAATTGTCCCCGCCATCTTAAGTACTGGCAGAAAGTCTGCCAGTACTAAAATAAAAGGTATCTTTTTTTTTTTCTTTTTTTTTTTTGGAGCATATTTACATATGCTGCTGTGTAGGATCCCTCTTAGCCCCAAACCTCCCTGATCCCCCCCCCAAACAGCTCTCTAACCCTCCCCCTCTACATTATTGGGAGCCATCTTGGGTACTGGCAGCTGTCTGCCAGTACCCAGTTTACAAACAAAAAGTATATTTTTTATTTTTTCCCCACTTTTCTGTAGTGTAGCTTCCCCCCCAAGACTAAACCCCCACCCCCTCCCAGATCCCTTCGATTAACATATTTATCCCCCCTCTCTCCCTCTAAATAGAAACCACTGTTCCATAGTGTAATGGTTCCCACCCGCTCCCTCCCCGTGCACGCGCCCGCCCGCCTCCCCTGTGCACGCGCGCGCGTCCGTGCACGCCCCCCAGCAATCCCGCCCACGATCCCGCCCACCGGTAAGCCATCGATCGCCGCCCACCCGCCTCCCACGTCTGCTCCTACCCACCAACGATCGCGGCATCGATGTCCGGTGCAGAGAGGGCCACAGAGTGGCTCTCTCTGCATCTGATGGGAAAAAATGTTATTGCAGTGATGCCTCGATATCGAGGCATCACTACAATAACCGGAAAGTGGCTGGAAACGATCAGGATCACTTCCAGCCGCTTTCAACCCCAACGTCGTACAGGGTACGTCGCTGGTCTTTAAAGACCAGTTTGTGCAAGACGTACCCTGTACGACGCGTGTCGTTAAGGGGTTAAAGGTGATCTCTTATCAGATTCACAGGTTGTTGTGTCCCAGGCCAGTCAGAAATATGTTTAGAGTCAATATCCCATAGATATAATTAAAAATAGTCTTGTCAAGCCAATAAATTTAGGCAATAAACAAGTTGTTTCTCCAATCTGTATTGCTTGTTCAATTAGTGGCTTCAGTGGGATAGACTGTTATAAATGCAGGTATATCCGGTATGTTATATTAGTCAAGCCAGTAATAATAACAGATAGGGTAGTTAGTATGGATGGTAAAGATGCTGGATTACCCAGTAGGTTAGATTAGTATCGATCTAACAGTTCAGGCAGTGAGTACAATTAATAGCAAGTCATAAAAACGATGCATGCATATGAAGCAGGCATTAAAAACAAACAGTTAAAAAGCAATAAAATAGCTAAATATGATACCCTATTCATATTTAGCTATTTTATTGCTTTTTAACTTCAATACCGCAGATCCCCCTACGCCATTTGCTTATCCTATCTTTTCAATGGGATCTTTCTAACGCCGGTATTTAGAGTCTTGGCTGAAGTGAGCGTTAGAAATCTAACGACAGAACTCCAGCCGCAGAAAAAAGTCAGTAGTTAAGAGCTTTCTGGGCTAACGCCGGTTTATAAAGCTCTTAACTACTGTGCTCTACTGTACACTAACACCCATAAACTACCTATGTACCCCTAAACCGAGGCCCCCCCACATCGCCGCCACTCTATTAAAAAATTTTAATCCCTAATCTGCCGACCGCACACCGCCGCCAGCTACGTTATCCCTATGTACCCCTAATCTGCTGCCCCTATATTATATTTATTAACCCCTAATCTGCTGCCCCAACGTCGCCTCCACCTACCTACAATTATTAACCCCTAATCTGCCGACCGGACCGCACCGCCACTATAATAAATGTCACTCCCGCCTCAATAACCCTATAATAAATAGTATTAACCCCTAATCTGCCCTCCCTAACATCGCCGACACCTAACTTCAAGTATTAACCCCTAATCTGCCGACCGGACCTCACCGCTACTCTAATAAATTTTTTAACCCCTAAAGCTAATTCTAACCCTAACTCTAACACCCCCCTAAGTTAAATATAATTTAAATCTAACAAAATAAATTAATTAAATAAAATTAATCCTATTTAAAGCTAAATACTTACCTGTAAAATAAACACTAATATAGCTACAATATAAATTATAATTATATTGTAGTTATTTTAGGATTAATATTTATTTTACAGGCAACTTTGTAATTATTTTAACCAGGTACAATAGCTATTAAATAGTTAATAACTATTTAATAGCTACGTAGTTAAAATAATTACAAAATTACCTGTAAAATAAATCCTAACCTAAGTTACAATTAAACCTTACACTACACTATCAATAAATTAATTAAATAAAATACCTACAATTATCTACAATTAAACCTAACACTATACTATCAATAAATTAATTAAATACAATACCTACAAATAAATACAATTAAATAAACTAACTAAAGTACAAAAAATAAAAAAGAACTAAGTTACAAAAAATAAAAAAATATTTACAAACATTCAAGTTCAATCCGATTGGCTGATCCGATGGCTGATCGGATCAGCCAATCGGATTGAACTTGAATCTGATTGGCTGATTCCATCAGCCAATCAGAATTTTCCTACCTTAATTCCGATTGGCTGATAGAATCCTATCAGCCAATCGGAATTCAAGGGACGTCATCTTGGATGACGTCCCTTAAAGGAACCTTCATTCGTCTTCTAGTCGTCGGAAGAAGAGGATGGATCCGCGCCGGAGGTCTTCAAGATGGAGCCGCTCATCATCGGATGGAAGAACATAGAAGATGCGGCTTGGATGAAGATGTTTGCTGGTCCGGATTGACTCTTCTGCCCGGATAGGATGAAGACTTCTGCCCGAAGATGGAATTCTTTAGCCGTCGCTTGGATCAAGACTTCAGTCGGAGGATGGACGTCACTCTTCAGCCCCCGCTTGGGCTTGGATCAAGACTTCAGCCGGAGGATGGACATCACTCTTCAGCCCCCGCATGGGCTTGGATCAAGACTTCGGAGGCTTGGATCAAGACTTTGGTGGACGGATCGGTGAACCCGGCGTGGTGAAGACAAGGTAGGAAGATCTTCAGGGGCTTAGTGTTAGGTTTATTTAAGGGGGGTTTGGGTTAGATTAGGGGTATGTGGGTGGTGGGTTGTAATGTTGGGCGGGGGGTATTGTATGTTTTTTTTTACAGGCAAAAGAGCTGAATTCTTTGGGGCATGCCCCGCAAAGGGCCCTTTTAAGGGCTGGTAAGGTAAAAGAGCTTTTCTATTTTAATTTTAGAATAGGGTAGGGCATTTTTTTATTTTGGGGGGCTTTGTTATTTTATTAGGGGGCTTAGAGTAGGTGTAATTAGTTTAAAATTGTTGTAATATTTTTCTAATGTTTGTAAATATTATTTTATTTTTTGTAACTTAGTTCTTTTTTATTTTTTGTACTTTGTAATTATTAGTTAGTTTATTTAATTGTTTTTATTTGTAGGTATTGTATTTAATTAATTTATTGATAGTGTAGTGTTAGGTTTAATTGTAGATAATTGTAGGTATTTTATTTAATTAATTTATTGATAGTGTAGTGTTAGGTGTAATGGTAACTTAGGTTAGGATTTATTTTACATGTCATTTTGTAATTATTTTAACTAGGTAGCTATTAAATAGTTATTAACTATTTAATAGCTATTGTACCTGGTTAAAATAAATACAAAGTTGCCTGTAAAATAAATATAAATCCTAAAATAGCTACAATATAATTATAATTTATATTGTAGCTATATTAGGGTTTATTTTACAGGTAAGTATTTAGCTTTAAATAGGAATAATTTTTTTAATAAGATTTATTTTATTTCGTTAGATTTAAATTATATTTAACTTAGGGGGGTGTTAGGGTTAGACTTAGCTTTAGGCGTTAATACATTTATTAGAGTAGCGGTGAGGTCCGGTCGGCAGATTAGGGGTTAATACTTGAAGTTAGGTGTCGGCGATGTTAGGGAGAGCAGATTAGGGGTTAATACTATTTATTATAGGGTTATTGAGGCGGGAGTGAGGCGGATTAGGGGTTAATACATTTATTATAGTAGAGCTCAGGTCCGGTCGGCAGATTAGGGGTTAATAATTGCAGGTAGGTGGAGGCGACGTTGTGGGGGGCAGATTAGAGGTTAATAAATATAATATAGGGGTCGGCTGTGTTATGGGCAGCAGATTAGTGGTACATAGGTATAATGTAGGTTGTGGCGGTGTACGGAGCGGCAGATTAGGGGTTAATAATAATATGCAGGGGTCATCGATAGCGGGGGCGGCAGATTAGGGGTTAATAAGTGTAAGGTTAGGGGTGTTTAGACTCGGGGTACATGTTAGGGTGTTAGGTGCAGATTTAGAAACTGTTTCCCCATAGGAAACAATGGGGCTGCGTTAGGAGCTGATCGCTGCTTTTTTGCAGGTGTTAGGTTTTTTTTCAGCTCAAAATGCCCCATTGTTTTCTATGGGGGAATCGTGCACGAGCACGTTTTTGAAGCTGGCCGCGTCCGTAAGCACCGCTGGTATTGAGAGTTGCAGTGGCGGTAAATTATGCTCTACGCTCCCTTTTTGGAGCCTAACGCAGCCATTCTGTGAACTCTAAATACCAGCGGTATTTAAAAGGTGCGGGGAAAAAAGCCAGCGTTAGCAACGCGGGTCGCTACCGACAAAACTCTAAATCTAGGCGATGGACTTAGTCTACTGTTAAATATTTGTATCTAATAGCTGTCTTACTAGATCTTCATATCACTGACTAGCGCATTAATAGGAGTAACGCTTGTCTCCACTCAATCACATTGAGCGGGCACATTCTACTCATCCCTATATATATATATATGTATATATATATATATATATATTTATATATATATATATATACAGTATATATACATATGCACAATTGTAATCAAAATTATTCAACCCCTATTGCAAATAAGGTTCATTGTCTAAATGTTTAGACTTTCAGCTGTTTGCAATGAACAAATTAAACAAAAGCAATTTAAATAGCTCAACACAAAGATGCCCATTTATCAAGCTCCGAGTGGAGCTTGAGGGCCCTTGTTTCCAGTGAGCCTGCAGGCTTGCCAGAAACACCAGTTATGAAGCAGCGGGTTAAAGACCGCTGCTCCATAACCCTGTCCACCTACTCTGAGCAGGCGGACAGATATCGCCACAATTCAACCCGATCGAGTACGATCGGGTTTATTGACACCCCCCTGCTGGTGGCTGATTGGCCGTGAATCTGCAGGGGCGGCATTGCACCAGCAGCTCACAAGAGCTGCTGATGCAATGCTGAATACAGAGAGCAAATTGCTCTCCGCATTCAGTGAGGTCTGTCGGACCTGATCAGCACTGTCGGATCAGGTCGGACAGACCTTTAATAAATAGGCCTCAAAGAATGCTTCTAGTAGTTTCCCCAAATTGAACTGTAAAATGCAACTTTTAATGAATTCTGCAGTCTCAAATTTTTTAACCCCTTCATGGAAAGCATCTTTAGTACTTAGTAGAGCACCCTTTTGCTGTTATGGCCTGCTGCAAACAAGATGCATAGCCAAGCTTTTGACAGCGTTCCTGAGGAACCTTAGCCCATTCCACATGAGCTATGGCCTCCAGGTGCTGCAACCACCTTCTTCAAATCCCACTTTAGATTTTCTATAGGGTTCAAGTCAGATGACTGTGATGGCAATTGTAGAATCTTCATGGATTTCTTCTGCAACCAAGCCTTGGTGAAATTTGAGGTATGCTTGGGATCATTGTCCGGTTGGAAGGTCCAATGATGACTAAGCTTCAGCTTTCTCACAGACAGCATGACGTTTTCTCCTAGGATTTCCTGCTACTTCAATGAATCCATCTTGCATTCCACACGATGCAGGATTCCAGTGCCAGAGGATGCAAAGCAGCCCCAGAGCCACCACCATGCTAAACTATAGACAGAGTGTTCTTTTCAGTGTGTGCTTTATTCTTCTTCCTCCAGACATATCTCTGATCCATTGGGTGGAAAAGTTCCAGTTTTGTTTCATCGCTCCACAGAACAGAATCCCAAAACATCTGTGGCTTATTTATATAATTTTTAACATATTAGAGCCAAAATGTCTTGTGCTTTTGGGTCAGTAGTAGTGTATGTCTGGGCGTTCTTGCATGGAAACCTTCTGTGTTTAGTACACGTCTTACTGTGCAAACTGAAACCTAAGTGCCAGTTGACACAGTTGGTCTTTTAGCAGTCACTCAAGGGTTTTTCTCAACCTGCCTTATCAGAAATCCGGTTCCAGCCATTAATAGCTTCCTTTTTCTGCCCCGTCCAGTTAATGTAACCACTGTTCCTTTAACTTTGAACTTGAAAACTATGCTTCCAATGGTGTCTTTAGGAACATTCAGTGCCTTCACTATCTTTTTGTATCCTTATTTGGGAAGGGCAATGATCTCTTCTCTTAAAGGGACATTCTAGTCAAAATTAAACCTTGATAATTCAGATAGGTCATGAAATGTTAAACAACTTTCCAATTGACTTTAATCATTAAAATTGCTTTGTTCCCTTGGTGGTATTTTTGAAAAGTTAAACCTGATTTCTAAACCATTGAAAACCTTCTCTAAGCTCAGAGCATTTTGAAAGTTTTTCACAGTTACACAGTACTAGTTCACGTGTGTCATATAGATAACATTGTGCTCACTCCCGCGGAGTTATTTAGGAGTCTGCACTGATTGGCTAAACAAACATGTCTGTCAAAACACTAAGATAAGGGGGCAGTCTGCAGAGGCTTAGATACAAGGTAATCACAGCGGTAAAATAAATATTAATATAACTGTGTTGGTTGGGTAATAAAGGGATTATCTATCTTTTTAAAGAATAAAAATTCTGGTGTAGACTGTCCCTTTAACTTTCTGATCCATTATTTCTAACATGCAGTCAAACATGAAACTCAACAAACCCCTAGCCAGTTCAGGTATTTCATGTGTTGTAGCTCAAGCACACTTGGTGCAACTAATGAAGCCCTTGCTAAGTTGCATCAGGTGTGCTTGAGACACATGAAACACCTGTTTTGCATATTTGTGTTGTTGTGAGGGATTCTATTCAGGGGGTTGAGTAATTTTGAGATTGCAGAATTAATTAAAAGTTGCATTTTCAGTTGAATTTGGAAAACCACTTTAAGCATTCAATGTATTGAGCTATTTCAATTGCTTTTGTTTGATTTGTTCACAGCAAACAGTTGAAAGTCAGTACATTTTGACAATAAACCTAATTTGCTATAGGGGATCGGATTTTTCCTACCTTAATTCCGATTGGCTGATAGAATCCTATCAGCCAATCGGAATTCGAGGGACGCCATCTTGGATGATGTCATTTAAAGGAACCTTCATTCTTCGTTAGGACTTCGATTGAAGAGGATGGCTCTGCGTCGGCTGGATAGAAGATGGCTCCGCTCTGCTCCGGAAGGATGAAGATAGAAGATGCTGTCTGGATGAAGCCTTCTGCCGGTCTGGATGTCCTCTTCTGCCCCAATCGGATGAAGACTTCTGCCGGTCTGGAGGTCCACTTGTGACCTGCTGGGTGAAGACGGCTCAAGGTAGGGTGATCTTCAGGGGGTTAGTGTTAGGTTTTTTAAAGGGGGGATTGGGTGGATTTTAGAGTAGGGGTATGTGGGTGGTGGGTTGTAATGTTGGGGGGGTATTGTATTTTTCTTTTACAGGTAAAAGAGCTGATTACTTTGGGGCAATGCCCCGCAAAAGGCCCTTTTAAGGGCTATTTGTAATTTAGTATAGGGTAGGGAATTTTATTATTTTGGGGGGCTTTTTTATTTTATTAGGGGATTAGATTAGGTGTAATTACTTTAAAATTCTTGTAATTCTTGTTTATTTTCTGTAATTTAGTGGGGTTTTTTCGTAATTTAGTTTATTTCATTTAATTGTAATTAGTTTAATTTAATTTAGATAATTTATTTATTTATAGAGTAGTGTTAGGTGTAATTGTAACTTAGGTTAGGATTTATTTTACAGGTAATTTTGTATTTATTTTAGCTAGGTAGTTATTAAATAGTTAATAACTATATAATAACTATTGTACCTAGTTAAAATAAATACAAAGTTGACTGTAAAATAAATATAAATCCTAAAATAGCTATAATGTAACTATTAGTTATATTGTAGCTATCTTATGGTTTATTTTATCGGTAAGTATTTAGTTTTAAATAGGAATAATTTATTTAATTGTAGTAAATATATTTTGTTTAATTTAAATTATATTTAAGTTAGGGGGGGTTAGACTTAGGTTTAGGGGTTAATAAATTTATTATAGTAGCAGCGACGTTGAGGTCGGCAGATTAGGGGTTAATAAATGTAGATAGGTGTCGGTGATGTTAGGGACGGCAGATTAGGGGTTAATAAAATTTAACTAGTGTTTGCAAGGCGGGAGTGCGGCGGTTTAGGGGTTAATACATTTATTAAAGTGGCTGTGATGTCCGGTCGGCAGATTAGGGGTTAATAAGTGTAGTTAGGTTGTGGCGACGTTGGGGGTGGCAGATTAGGGGTTAATAAATATAATGTAGGTGTCGGCGATGTTAGGGGCAGCAAATTAGGGGTTCATAAGTATAATGTAGGTGGCGGCGATGTCCGGTAGGCAGATTAGGGGTTAAAAAAATGTATTATAGTGTTTGCGATGTGGGGGGGGGCCTCGGTTTAGGGGTTAATAGGTAGTTTATGGGTGTTAGTGTACTTTATAGTACTTTAGTTAAGAGCTTTATGTTCCGGCGTTAGCCCATAAATACGGTAGGAGTCTTGACAGGAGAGGGTCTACCGCTCACTTCTTCCAAGACTAATAACGGTGTTAGGCAAGTCCCATTAAAAAGATAGGATACCCATTTGACATAAGGGGATTTGCGGTAGCCTTGAGTTGCGGAAGAAAAGTGAGCGGTAGACCCTTTCCTGCCTGACTCGTAATACCAGCGGGCGTTAAAAAGCAGCGTTGGGACCTCTCAGCGCTGCTTTTTAAGGCTAACGCCAAACTCGTAATCTAGGCGTTTGTAAATTCAGGATCCCTTGCTTTCTAACAGATTTTTGTTTGGCCTATATTTACTTTGAAGGATATCTATACCGCTGAGGATAACAGATCTAAGGGGTAGATGTATTAACCCCTTCACCTGCTATGGCTTCCCTAACCTTTTAACACCTGTGATTGGGTGTGCGTGGGCAGGGGGTGGGTACAATATAAAGATATACAGTATCTCACAAAAGTGAGTACACCCCTCACTTTTTTGCAAATACTTTATTATATCTTTTCATTTGACAACACTGAAGAAATTACACTTTGCTACAATGTAAAGTAGTGAGTGTACAGCCTGTATAACAGTGTACATTTGCTGTCCCCTCAAAATAACTCAACACACAGCCATTAATGTCTAAACCATTGGCAACAAAAGTGAGTGCACCCCTAAGTGGAAGTGTCCAAATTGGGCCCAAAGTGTCAATATTTTGTGTGTCCACCATTATTTTCCAGCACTGCCTTAACCCTCTTGGGCACTGAGTTCCCCAGAGCTCCACAGGTTGCCACTGAAGTTCTCTTCCACTCCTCCATGACGACATCACAGAGCTGGTGGATGTTAGAGACTTTGTGCTCCCCCACCTTCCATTTGAGGATGCCCCACAGATGCTCAATAGGGTTTAGGTCTGGAGACATGCTTGGCCAGTCCATCACCTTTACCCTCAGCTTCTTTAGCAAGGCAGGGGTCGTCTTGGAGGTGTGTTTGGGATTGTTATCATGTTGGAATACTGACCTGCGGACCAGTCTTCGAAGGGAGGGGATCATGCTCTGCTTCAGAATGTCACAGTACATTTTGGCATTCATGGTTCCCTCAATGAACTGTAGCTCCCCAGTGCCGGCAGCACTCATGCAGGCCCAGACCATGACACTCCCACCACCATTCTTGACTGTAGGCAAGACACGCTTGTCTTTGTACTCCTCACTTGGTTGCCACCACACATGCTTGACACCATCTAAACCAAATAAGTTTATCTTGGTCTCATCGGACCACAGGACATGGCTCCAGTAATCCATGTCCTTAGTCTGCTTGTCTTCAGCAAACTGTTTACAGACTTTCCTGTGCATCATCTTTAGAAGAGGCTTCCTTCTGGGACAACAGCCATGCAGACCAATTTGATGCAGTGTGCGGTGTATGGTCTGAGCACTGACATGCTGACCCCCAACCCCTTCAAACTCTGCAGCAATGCTGGCAGCACAAATACGTATGTTTCCCAAAGACAACCTCTGGATAGGACTCTGAGCATGTGCACTCAACCCCTTTGGTCGACCATGGCGAGGCATGTTCTGAGTGGAACCTGTCATGTTAAACCGCTGTATGGTCTTTCCCACAGTGCTGCAGCTCAGTTTCAGGGTCTTGGCAATCTTCTTATAGCCTAGGGACCATATTTATGTAGAGAAATTCTTCTTTTCAGATCTTCAGAGAGTTCTTTGCCATGAGGTGCCATGTTGAACTTCCAGTGACCAGTATGAGAGAGTGTGAGAGCGATAACACCAAATTTAACATACCTGCTCCCCATTCACACCTGAGACCTTGTAACACTAACGAGTCACAGGACACTGGGGAGGGAAAATGGCTAATTGGGCCCAATTTGGACATTTCTACTTAGGGGTGTACTCACTTTTGTTGCCAATGGTTTAGACATTAATGGCTGTGTGTTGAGTTATTTTGAGGGGACAACCAATTTACACTGTAATACTGGCTGTACACTCACTACTTTACATTGTAGTAAAGTATCATTTCTTCAGTGTTGTCACATGAAAATATATAATACAATATTTACAAAAATGTGAGGAGTGTACTCACTTTTGTGAGATACTGTACCTGTATATATATATATACACTATGTATATATATATATATATATATATATATATATATATATATATATATATATATATATATATATATATATATATATATAGTAAAAAAGAAATCCAAAGATAAGCCTCGCATTAAAGATAAAAAGTACACACTTTATTTCATCCAAATAAAATCATCAGGAACGGGAGAATGGATAAAAAATCCTTGGCCAATTCTGTCTGACCAGTTTCGGTCACAAGGACCGTAATCATAGACATAATTGATTACATCTGCACACAGAATTTAAATGCTCAAACTCTGCTTGATTGTTTGAAAACAAAGGCTAAGAAAACTGATTGACATTTAAAGGGACAACTGTACAGCATTTAAGATATGCATGAACCTACACAAGCAGGAGTTAGTGATAATACAAAGGATGTATCTGCCTAACTAATCCTACATAACATAAACCTAATATTACATTGTAACATGATGTTAAATACTTAAAGATTACACATTCAAAAAGGATAATCGCACGTACACTGCAATGGGTATATACTAATAACAATTGCCAGTAATCTTCACCTAAACACTTTTATATTATCAGGGACATAGTAAGAAAAAAACAATTAATCTATACCCTCTTAAAGTGTATACACACAAAACATGCTATACCGGAATATGTATTAGTACTATTGAAATAAGTATGTACCCAGCTACGTAAGAGATACCACCCAGGCCTTGCACATTATGGAATGTGTCCAGTGGCGTGAGGAGTACAGTTGGTTGACAGTGGATGTTGTATCACTGTACTCTTCCATTCCACATGAGTATGGCCTGAAGGCGGTTGAGTTCTTTTTGGATTTATATACAGATTTATCTTCTGAGATGAAGAATTTTGTAATACGGCAGTCACATTTTTGTTGGAGCATAATTTTCTTATGTTTAAGGGACAGTTCTATCTCCAGAGACATGGGACCGCCATGGATGCTAAGTTTGCTCCATCCTACGCCAACCTCTTCATGGGGTGGTGGGAGAGGTCCCACGTTTATGGTGGTAGTGATGTCCCTCCGTCTATACATCTCGTTAAGTATATACAATACATTGACTATCTACTTATGATGTGGTCTGCCACTTCAATTAAGGCAAAGGACTTTGTGTGTGCTCTTAACACAAATGATGTAGGTATACAGTTCACCTATAAGTGGCATAAGGCTAATATTTCTTTTTTGGACATCTCCCTAAGAGGCTTGCCATTGGAAGGAAGAGTGGTTCCTGCTCTCTTCAGGAAACCAATTGTGGGTAATAGTCTGTTACACGCTCGCATTAGGCCCCCCCCCAGGCATGTCTTTAAGGGCATAGCCAAGGGGCAATTTATGAGGGTAAGACGCAATTGCACCCTGGATGGTGCTTTTCTTGAAAAGAGCAGAGACCTTAATAAAAGATTGAGATAGAGGGGCTACCCCAAGAATACTGTGGACAGAGACTTTATGGAGGTTAAAAAGATGGAGAGGGATTCCCTCTTGCATAGGGCTTCCAGAAGCAAGAGGTCAAAAGTCTCTTCAAGTCATACAAAACCAAAATTTGTCAACTCATTCTCTAACCAGTATGATCAAGTATGTAAAATCATTAACAAAAATGTACCCATATTAATGGGAGACAAGAAGCTAAGGCGCACTCTGGAAGCGGGCTGTATGTTTGTTGCTAAAAGAGGCACCACATTAGGTAATATACTATCCCTGAGTCTGCTTAGAGATGGGCAATCCCACAGTTCATGGCTACACTGTAATGGAACTTACAGGAGTGGGAGATGTACATGCACCTCCTGTGATCATGTCCAAGTTAGCAAAACATTCACATCCTTCCAATCCGGTGAAGTCTTTGATATAAAAGGTTGTGTAGATTGCAAAAGTACCTATGTCATCTACCTGGTTGAGTGTACCCAGTGTCGCAAATATTACACTGGTAGAACCCCAAGGAGGGTGGCACCCGAATTAGAGAACATTTGTCCTATATTACGGGTGAAAGACCCTGTTCTGCTCTATCCAGACATTTTCTAGAGGTACATAGACAGGATGTGAGCTGTTTCAGATGGAGAGCCATTGAACAGATCAGAAGGCCCCCCATGGGGGGAGATACAGTCTCCTTACTTTGTAGACAAGAGATATACTGGATATTCAGACTCGAGACCTTAATTTTGTCTGGTTTTAATTCTAAATATGACATTATTGCCAATGGTAATTTGAACAAAATTATATATAGGTGGTATCTCCCTGCCTGGCAACGGTAATTAGAACAAAATTAGCTATAGGGGGTGTCTTGGTTCTGTTGGTGCATAGGAGGTTTACCTACTCTATGTTCTATTTTGACTTAAGTAATCACTACCACCAGTGGCGTAGCGTGGGGGGGGGCCACAGGGGCGGTTGCCCCGGGCGCAAATTTCTGAGGGGCGCAAAATGCTTGGCTCCCAGCCTCCCCAGTCCCCACCATCTCAAGACAGTAGACAGTCACAGTCCCACTCCCAGCGGCGCTACAGGGAGGCTAAAAAATCTGACAGGCGCTTGCGCCCGGCCGTTCTGTCTCTCAAGTGAACTGTCTACTACTCTGAAGTCAAGACGTGCTGTGTAATGATTTAATTATCATAATTTTATGAGTGTAATCCTATCCGACCGTTAACTGCTGCTAGACTAGTGTTTACGCCACAAGTTAGCACGGTCCACTCCCACTCCCAGCGCACATGTCAGGAGGGAGGAAGAAGTCAGAGCAGCAGAGCCAGAGAGGAGTCAGACTGACTAGCACGCCGCGCCCGCAATGATAAGGTAAGTAGTGTCAACAGAAATTACCAAACTCATCACCGGGTCCGTATCAGAACCAGACCACCAGTGCCACTGCCAGCCAGAATTATAATGAAATTATTATAGCCCCTGTTTTTGCCTGGGCCCTAGGGAATAGGGATTGGAAATGGCAATGCACGCAAAATACAGCTTAGCCTCTACCGTCACCCAGGTGACGTCGCAGGGCCAGCCAGCCAGCCAGCCAAGTTCCAAAGGACCCAGAGTCACTCTGAGCCAGTCAGCCAAATTCCAACTTCCAAAGGACCCAGAGTCTGAGCCAGCCAGCATGCCAGAGTGTGAGAGTGATCTATGCTGCTTTAAAGTGAAAGCTGGTTATTTTATTTCAAAATCATTTTTAACCTGGGTAAAATAAAACATACAAGATGTAGATGATCTACATCTTGTATGTTTTACCCAGGTTAAAAATGAATTTAAAATAATAACTGGCTTTTACTTTAAAGCAGCAAAAATCACTCTCACACTCTGGCATGCTGGCTCAGATGTATTTAAAAATGAAATCTCATGTTTAAATATTAAACCATAAAAAATGTAATTGTTAAGTTATATAATGTACTTACTTAATGTATATAATAAAGTAATGGCTGCCTGCAACCATATTGAATCCTAATTTTTAAGGATGAATGTAGAGTTTAGAATTATATATATATATGTGTATATATATATATATATATATATATATATATATATATAGTATATATTTTTGTTGTTAAAATAAAGCTTTGTTTGTTTTAAAACAAAAACCTGTCTCCTAAGTTGTTGAGCTGTCTCCTAGATTCAAAGCAAATTTGCCAATCCCACCTGTACTGGTGGAAGAGACTCAGTCAGTGCTAATGGATTAGGGGGGCGCAATTCTTGCCTTGCCCTGGGCGCTGAGAAGCCACGCTACGCCACTGACTACCACACATACCATCAACTTACAAGTGCAATGGGGTTAGATTTAAGATTAAACATACTTATTTCAATAGTACTCATACACATTCTGGTATAGCATGTTTTGTGTGTATACACTTTAAGAGAGTATAGATTAATTGTTTTTTTTCTTACTATGTCCCTGATAATAAAAAAGTGTTTAGGTGAAGATTACTGGCAATTGTTAATAGTATATACCCATTGCAGAGTATGTGCAATTATCCTTTTCAAATTTGTAAACTATAAGAATTTAACATCATGTTACAATGTAATATTAGGTTTATGTTATGTAGGATTAGTTAGACACATACATCCTTTGTATTATCACTAACTCCTGCTTGTGTAGGTTCATGCATATCTTAAATGCTGTACAGTTGTCCCTTTAAATGTAAATCAGTTTTCTTAGCCTTTGTTTTTAACCAATCAAGTAGAGTTTGAGCATTTAAATTCTGTGTGCAGATGTAATCAATTATGTCTATGATTACGGTCCTTGTGACTGAAACCGGTCAGACAGATTTGGCCAAGGATTTTTTATCCATTCTCCTGTTCCTGATGATTTTATTTGGATGAAATAAAGTGTGTACTTTTTACCTCTAATGCGAGGCTTATCTTTGGACTTCCTTTTTTCTATTAATACTACGGACTTCAGGGGTCCGTTTCTACCAATTCAACCTCAGCCTGCCTATTAGGGTACACAACCTATCGAAACTACGGATGCCCCACAGTTGCTGACGTCAGTATTCAGAACTACGTGGATTGGTCCTCTGCTGGTCACATGAGCGGGAGTACACAGGAGGAGCCGAGCAGTGCTTTTGAAATGGAAAGTTTGTTTGCCGTTCTGTGCTTCCATATTCAGGTACTCCAAACATGAAATGCTGACACTGAGAGGGCCTTCCGAGCGCATTCTTAAATTTGTGATTCTCATCAATCTGTTGTGGTGCCTATTTGGGACAGTTGCCTTAAATTGAGAGCTGAAAACCGTAACTACAGTGAGAGTGGCAGTGGGGGTCACAACATTTAACACAATGACACTAGTCTCACCCGCACATTATTTGGTTTGCGCTTGTTATCCTTTTTAAAGGGCTGACGTGGGCATTTTAAATATGTGATTGCTTTCCACTTATGTCTTTATATATATATATATATATATATATATATATATATATATATATATATATATATATTTAATCCAGTATTATATAGATAAAGAATGATGGTAGAGCTATATGAGATACCATTAGATAAAGTAGGGGATTTCAGCACTCAAAGATATATAAAACCCATTTAATCCAATTCCTTAGAAATGTACGGCTGTAGGGTAGCACAGAGCCCAAAAAAATGAACTACACATGCACAGATTCAAACACATGCAACTAGTTTATTGCAAGAAGCTGCCAGCACAGAAAATAAACAGCTAAAATGCTTTTCATCTCAAAATGCACCACTGCAGTGGATTTTATAAAACACATACCAAGCAACATGATATATTATCACACATATATTTGAACTAAATGCTGCAAAATAGACTGGTTTAGAACATGTGATCTGCAGATATTTTACTATTGGCATGCAACAACAAATCTTGTATCAACTCCTCTATGATAGTAAAAGAACAAAGTCCTTAATAAAGACCATATAAGTCCTTTGATGGAGGAAATCTGATGTTATACTTTAGTAGCAATTTGTATCACTTTGTAATCCAGCTGAAATAAACCTTTTGACAAACAAATGTTCGTTAATTAGGGTTAACCGAGGTGAAAACGTCCTCTATTGTTAACTAGAACTTGGCAATATTATAACTTGATAGCAGATAGAACATCTTATATTGATGAAAAGCAGAAACAATATAGCAGACCTGTGTTTAAGAACTGCAGCAAACATCCGGGAAAACAAAGTCACAGTATCATTGACGAACGGACCGGGACATGAGCCTCTGACATCCTTGTCTCACCTTTCACAACCGCGTCTTCCTGCTCACTGGGGACACAGATTAACCGGTGTATGTTTTGCTTCTGTGTGTAAACCGTATCCAGGCGGTTTATTTGAACCACTCAATTACCGCAAGATCCAGGCTTGCTTCTTTGGTTTGGTTTTTTGAAATTCCCGGGCAGGCTTAAGCCAGCTGCTTCATTCACAGGTGCAGTAATAGCTGTTATTGAGAAAGTCGACGCGCGTTTCGCCCCATAATGCTGAGCGAAACAGGGGCCTCGTCAGGACTGTCCATCTCTTCCTAATTACAGCCTTTATTGCAGTTCCAATGAGCTGGGAGGTAGCAGTTCAGCCAATCAAATTCGCTATTTGCACATACCCTCTTTCATTTTAAAGCTAAACATTCCTGTTTGTAGATTCAATGATTATCTGTATTTTAAATTAATACAAAAAGGCTTGCATTGAAAAGATGGAATACTCTCTATGCTTAGCAACTCCTATACAACAAACAACAATTTCGCATGTGAGAAAACCCTATGCACGTTGCAGCCCAATTAAACATTATTTCCTTACTTACTATGTCTAGATGAATGAGCTTTACATAAATCCTATATTAACTAAAATTCTATAAATTTTGGAATGACTTACTAAATAGCTAAAAATAATTCTATGAAGGTAAGTTATGGCATAAACGATCCACAACTTAAAAGCAAGCTGAATGAAAGAAATGAATATCATAGTTAATGATCTATTTATAAAGATCTATTTAGAAGTTATTCAACTTATCATTTATTTGATTATTTCTCACATTGCAGCTGGAAAAGAGAGAATTTTTAAATTCTAACTACAAATCTCTATTTTAGAAAAGATGCATATTCTATCCTTTCATTTAGGCCTGACGGTGACACCGTATTCAGCATAAAGGTCCATCTTGCTTCCTTTTTTAACAAACAGTTATCCTCATCTCCACCTCTTCCATTTGTTATTCCTCTGTCGATACCTATAAATTTTAAAGAAACAGTACTACTATTATGAACTTCCTTAAAGTGACGAGCCACACTTGTATCTCTCCCGTAGAGGATGTCATCCCTGTGCTCCTGTACCCTGTCCTTGAACAAACGTTTTGTTTTACCTACATAGAACAGGGGACAGGAGCACCCCAAGAGATAAACAACCCCCACTGAGTTACAGTTTGAAAAACATCTTATGGTATAATTTTTACCTGTATTGGCAGAAAATGTTTTACTTTTTGGCAAATAGGGACAATAGACACAATGCCCACAAGGAAAGCTTCCTTTCACTTGTTTTTTAGTTAACCAGTTTGTATCTGGTTCAGACCGAGTAAACCTGCTTCTGACTAATTTATCTTTAAGATTAGGAGATTTTTTTGCGGTCAATAGGGGTCTACTTCCTACCTTATCAGCTATCTTGTCATCTAAGGTTAAAAAATGCCAATTTTGAGATAAAATATTTCTTATACTTTGCCATTGGCAATTAAACGTAGTAATAAATCTGATGTTATTCTCAGTTTTTGTCTCTTTTTGGTTATATAGGAGATCTTGACGGTTCAATTTACTTACTTTATTTAAGGTTTTTTTGACTAGGTTGTGAGAATAACCTCTTTCAATGAAACGTTTACACATTTTTTCTGCATGATAATTAAATTTAGTATTAGAAGAACAGTTTCTTTTTAATCTCAAGAGTTGGCCATATGGGATGCCTTTTTTCAAGGGCTCTGGATGCCCACTTGAGGCTTCCAACAGATTGTTTGTTGCCGTGTCTTTACGATAATTTTCAGTTGAGATACGACTTCCTTCTTTTTTAATACAGATGTCTAAGAAGGGTAATTCCTTATTGCTATAGGAATAAGTTAAAAAAATGTTACGATCATTTTTATTTAACTCAGAAACAAAATCATGTAGGCAGGTCAGGGGGCCATCCCAAAGGATAAAGATGTCATCCACAAATCTAATCCATAGGGACACATGGGAGTCAAACGTCTCACTATATTGATCAAAGACATCTAACTCCCATGCTCCCAAATGGAGACACGCATAAGTTGGCGCGCATACTGCACCCATAGCTGTCCCCCTGACCTGCCTATATACTGAGCCATCAAACTGAAAAACATTGTTTTCAAGAATGAAATGAAGAAGTTTAATGACAAAGGCTGTATGCATGTTACTGTCTGAACCCCTACTTTCTAGAAAAAGTCTACAGGCACTAATTCCTTTCTCATGTGGTATGGATGAATAAAGACTTTCTACGTCTAAAGAGACTAGGATAGTGTCAGGGGAAACAGTGAGGTCGTCTAACTTCCTCAAAAGGTCTGGAGTGTCTTTCACATATGAGGGAAGAGACAGAAGGAAGGGTCTCAGAAAGAAATCAACATATTGTCCAATGTGTTCACTGATGCCACCAATCCCAGACACAATGGGTCGCCCTGGGGGGTGTGTCATATTTTTATGAATTTTAGGGATAATATAAAATGTTGGCATAACTGGATACACTGGATTCATAAATTTGAACTCATCTGGAGAGATGAGACCTTCCATTTTGGCTTCTTGTAAAATTCTACTTAATTTTGATTTCATTTGGTTAATATGATTTCTAGGGAGTTTCTCATATTGCAATTTATCTAATTTTGTTTCTGAGTTAAATAAAAATGATCGTAACATTTTTTTAACTTATTCCTATAGCAATAAGGAATTACCCTTCTTAGACATCTGTATTAAAAAAGAAGGAAGTCGTATCTCAACTGAAAATTATCGTAAAGACACGGCAACAAACAATCTGTTGGAAGCCTCAAGTGGGCATCCAGAGCCCTTGAAAAAAGGCATCCCATATGGCCAACTCTTGAGATTAAAAAGAAACTGTTCTTCTAATACTAAATTTAATTATCATGCAGAAAAAATGTGTAAACGTTTCATTGAAAGAGGTTATTCTCACAACCTAGTCAAAAAAACCTTAAATAAAGTAAGTAAATTGAACCGTCAAGATCTCCTATATAACCAAAAAGAGACAAAAACTGAGAATAACATCAGATTTATTACTACGTTTAATTGCCAATGGCAAAGTATAAGAAATATTTTATCTCAAAATTGGCATTTTTTAACCTTAGATGACAAGATAGCTGATAAGGTAGGAAGTAACATAGATATTGACGGCAGATAAGAGCCATAGGCCCAGCAAGTCTGCCCCACCTTACCTAACAGTATAAACTTATCTAGTTCGTAGGATAGCCCTATGCTTGTCCCATGCATTTTTAAAGTCCCCCACAGTGTTTGTTGCTACTACCTCTTGAGGAAGTTTATTCCATAAATCAATCACTCTTTCTGTAAAGAAGTGCTTCCTCAAATTACTCCTGAATCTACTACCCTTTAGCTTGAGCTCATGACCCCTTGTTCTTGAATTTTCCATTTTATGTAAAATACCCACAGCCTCAGTTTTACTAAACCCTTTAATGTACTTGAAAGTTGCTATCATATCACCTCTTTCCCTTCTCTCCTCTAAGCTATACATATTTAGGTCATTGAGCCTATCCTGGTAAGTTTTATTTTTTAGACCATGTACCATTTTGGTAGCCCTCCTTTGCACAGATTCAAGTTTGTTAATATCCTTCTGAAGATAGACCCCTATTGACCGCAAAAAAATCTCCTAATCTTAAAGATAAATTAGTCAGAAGCAGGTTTACTCGGTCTGAACCAGATACAAACTGGTTAACTAAAAAACAAGTGAAAGGAAGCTTTCCTTGTGGGCATTGTGTCTATTGTCCCTATTTGCCAAAAAGTAAAACATTTTCTGCCAATACAGGTAAAAATTATACCATAAGATGTTTTTCAAACTGTAACTCAGTGGGGGTTGTTTATCTCTTGGGGTGCTCCTGTCCCCTGTTCTATGTAGGTAAAACAAAACGTTTGTTCAAGGACAGGGTACAGGAGCACAGGGATGACATCCTCTACGGGAGAGATACAAGTGTGGCTCGTCACTTTAAGGAAGTTCATAATAGTAGTACTGTTTCTTTAAAATTTATAGGTATCGACAGAGGAATAACAAATGGAAGAGGTGGAGATGAGGATAACTGTTTGTTAAAAAAGGAAGCAAGATGGACCTTTATGCTGAATACGGTGTCACCGTCAGGCCTAAATGAAAGGATAGAATATGCATCTTTTCTAAAATAGAGATTTGTAGTTAGAATTTAAAAATTCTCTCTTTTCCAGCTGCAATGTGAGAAATAATCAAATAAATGATAAGTTGAATAACTTCTAAATAGATCTTTATAAATAGATCATTAACTATGATATTCATTTCTTTCATTCAGCTTGCTTTTAAGTTGTGGATCGTTTATGCCATAACTTACCTTCATAGAATTATTTTTAGCTATTTAGTAAGTCATTCCAAAATTTATAGAATTTTAGTTAATATAGGATTTATGTAAAGCTCATTCATCTAGACATAGTAAGTAAGGAAATAATGTTTAATTGGGCTGCAACGTGCATAGGGTTTTCTCACATGCGAAATTGTTGTTTGTTGTATAGGAGTTGCTAAGCATAGAGAGTATTCCATCTTTTCAATGCAAGCCTTTTTGTATTAATTTAAAATACAGATAATCATTGAATCTACAAACAGGAATGTTTAGCTTTAAAATGAAAGAGGGTATGTGCAAATAGCGAATTTGATTGGCTGAACTGCTACCTCCCAGCTCATTGGAACTGCAATAAAGGCTGTAATTAGGAAGAGATGGACAGTCCTGACGAGGCCCCTGTTTCGCTCAGCATTATGGGGCGAAACGCGCGTCGACTTTCTCAATAACAGCTATTACTGCACCTGTGAATGAAGCAGCTGGCTTAAGCCTGCCCGGGAATTTCAAAAAACCAAACCAAAGAAGCAAGCCTGGATCTTGCGGTAATTGAGTGGTTCAAATAAACCGCCTGGATACGGTTTACACACAGAAGCAAAACATACACCGGTTAATCTGTGTCCCCAGTGAGCAGGGAGACGCGGTTGTGAAAGGTGAGACAAGGATGTCAGAGGCTCATGTCCCGGTCCGTTCGTCAATGATACTGTGACTTTGTTTTCCCGGATGTTTGCTGCAGTTCTTAAACACAGGTCTGCTATATTGTTTCTGCTTTTCATCAATATAAGATGTTCTATCTGCTATCAAGTTATAATATTGCCAAGTTCTAGTTAACAATAGAGGACGTTTTCACCTCGGTTAACCCTAATTAACGAACATTTGTTTGTCAAAAGGTTTATTTCAGCTGGATTACAAAGTGATACAAATTGCTACTAAAGTATAACATCAGATTTCCTCCATCAAAGGACTTATATGGTCTTTATTAAGGACTTTGTTCTTTTACTATCATAGAGGAGTTGATACAAGATTTGTTGTTGCATGCCAATAGTAAAATATCTGCAGATCACATGTTCTAAACCAGTCTATTTTGCAGCATTTAGTTCAAATATATGTGTGATAATATATCATGTTGCTTGGTATGTGTTTTATAAAATCCACTGCAGTGGTGCATTTTGAGATGAAAAGCATTTTAGCTGTTTATTTTCTGTGCTGGCAGCTTCTTGCAATAAACTAGTTGCATGTGTTTGAATCTGTGCATGTGTAGTTCATTTTTTTGGGCTCTGTGCTACCCTACAGCCGTACATTTCTAAGGAATTGGATTAAATGGGTTTTATATATCTTTGAGTGCTGAAATCCCCTACTTTATCTAATGGTATCTCATATAGCTCTACCATCATTCTTTATCTATATAATACTGGATTAAATTTAAATTTTAGGGGCCTGCACCACGTCTGATTTTAGCTGACCCTAAGTCATTCGAGATATATATACATTTAAATAACCGGAATAAAATTCCTGTGTCTTTATATTAAGACAGGTTCTGGGTCTCTTTGTTTTTCTTCCACACCTTTGTAAAATTTATATATATATATATATATATATATATATAGTATCTCACAAAAGTTAGTAACACCCCTTTTGTAAATAATTTTTTTATATCTTTTCATGTTACAACACTGAAGAAATGGCACTTTGCTACAATGTAAAGTAGTGAGTGTACAGCCTGAATTTGCTGTCCCCTCAAAATTACTCAACACACCACACCATAGCCATTAATGTCTAAACTGTTGGCAACATAAGAGAGTACATCCCTAAGTGGAAATGTCCAAATTGGGCCCAATTAGCCATTTTCCCTCCCCGTTGTCATGTGACTCGTTAGTGTTATAAGATCTCAGGTGTGAATGGGGAGCAGGTGTGTTAAATTTGATGTTATTTTTCTCACACTCTCTCATACTGGTCACTGAAAGTTCAACATGGCACCTCATGGAAAATATCTCTCTGAGGATCTAAAAAGGATTGTTGCTCTGAATAAAGATGGCCTAGGCCAGTGTTTTTCAACCAGTGTGCCGTGGCACACTAGTGTGCCATGAGAGATCCTTTAGGTGTGCCACGGCAGACTGACAAGTGTGACATATTTTTTAAACTTTGCTTGTTTTTTACTCCCAGTGCAGGGGTAGTTTGTAGGAGGCATGGCATAACAGCACAATACATACAGTATGTGTGTGTTTGTGTGTATGTGTATATATATATGCTGTATTAGGCTACAATGTGTGATTTTTTTTACATTTTGGGATGGTGGTGTGCCACAGGATTTTTTAATGTTAAAAAGTGTGCCACGGCAAAAAAAAAGGTTAAAAATCACTGGCCTAGGCTATAAGAAGATTGTCAATAAGACTGAACTGAAATGAGTGTACACAGGCTTTAAGACTAGTAGATATACATATAAGAATATATGTTATATCTATTTATAAATGCTTCATAGAAATTCCCCTATGCGCAGAACATTGGAATGTCAAATATTTACAGTAAATACATAGATAAAACCTTTATTAAAAATGAATATTGCAGAAATATGGTTTTACATGTTTCCATCTACTTAACTGCAAAGGCCTTCAATGCACTTATATATATGTCTATATATGTGTACATACAGTATGTATTTATGTGTTTATATGTGTATATATGTCTGTAAATACATAAACACACATATAAATACATATGTACACACACACACACACATATATATATATATATATATATATATATATATATATATATATATATATATAATTAAATTCATTAAAATTATGGTGGAGATAAAAGTCTGAGATTAAAATCCTCCATGTCTCAAAAGTAAAACAATACAAATATTTTTGCATAGGAAATTAGTACATCTAGGCAAGAATCCCCACTTGCTTTTCCCCAGTAAAACTCCATATACATTGTTACCTATGCACAAGAGGATTCTAGGTAAGCTATGCAAATTAGATATGCAAAATCTAGTGTAACTTGCAATTGCGCTCAAGTGATCGTGTTTACTTTCAACTTGTAATACGAGCATTAAACCCAACAAGTGCAAACACCCAAGATAAAGCCCTTATCTATTGAGCGTAACTGTTATTACTTGACTTGTAATGTGGCCAATAGTGTTTATATGAGAGTAACAGTATATAGTATAATTTAGTGTATTTTATTTTAGCCCTAAACCTTTACGCTAGGTCAACTTGCAATACTCATGCAAATAAACCCACCTGCGATATTCTTAAAATGCATGTGCAAAATCATTAGCGTGTCTCTTGTAATCCAGCCCAAAACAGTCAGTTACAGTAATACAAATGAAGCAAACCAGACATCAAGAAAGACATAACATTTAACTGCAGGATAAAGTCCTTACATGTAGCTACATTTAAATATACATACAATATATATATATATATATATACATCCTATATTATAGAAGCCCATGTATATTTGTCCAATGCAGTCATGCGCAGTAGTGACTGCAGTGTGAGACAAATATACCTGGCCTTAACCCCTTAAGGACCAGTGCTGATGCGCAGTAGAGACAGCGCGAGGACGGCGTTGGTCGTTAAGCCTGGGCCTCTCTCTGCTGTGATCTTGCAAAAAGTAACGAGATTGCACTATGTCTGCATGCCCTACAAGTGGGGCAGTGCAGAAATAGTCTCTACATTGGGCAGCGGTCGTGCCAATCATTGGTGGCATGGGAGGGTTAGGAGAGAGGCGGGTGGGCGGCCCATAGCTGGATGGGGCAGGAGTGGGTGGGACCACTATGCTACAGTAAAAGAGCATCAGTGAGTGGGAAGGAGGGAGGGGGAAGGAAGGGGAAGGAGGGAGAGGGGGCTCCTATAGTGGAGGGGGGATTAAAGGGTAGGCAATCAATCTGGGGGTAGGGTAATGAGGGGGGCTAGCTACACTACAGAATAAAAGTTTATTACAGGTTGGCCCACTGCTATGCAGAAAAAAAATGCTGAGATAGGGATAGAGCTAGAGGGATAGGGATAGATGGATAGAGGGATAGAGATAGAGGGATAAGGATAGGTGGATAGCGGGATAGAGATAGAAGGATAGAGATAGAAATAGAGGGATAGAGATAGAGAGATAGGGATCGATGGATAGAGGGATAGGGATAGATGAATAGAAGGATAGAGATGGAGGGATAGATGGATAGAGAAATAGGGATAGAGGGATAGATAGAGGGATATGGATAGAGGGATAGGGATAGAGATAGATAGTATGACGGATACCCCAGCAACCCAGACTGGGTAGCTCTGCCAAACGGGTCCTCCGACCAGAGGTCCCAGCGGATCAGGTCCCTCTGTTCCAGTTCGTCCTGTAGGTAAATAGGACCATCTAGCTGAGCCAGTGCCTCCTGTATTCTCCTTAGAAACTCGGCTTCCATAGTTACCGGCTACTGTGGCCCTTCTCCTCCTTCAGCAGGAATCATGTGGAAGAAGAAGATCCCAATGCTGATGTGACGAATACCCTGGCTACCCCGACTGGGTAGCTCCACTAAATGGGTCCTGCTTCCTCCCTGCTGACTGCAGTTATGTAGCTTGCAAGTGACCACAGCCTGTAGCTAACCCTGATGCCTGACAGCACCAGTATTCAGGGTCCCACCCTGTGGCAGACTCCGGCTACCCAGACTAGGTAGCTCTGCCAGAGGGTCCTTCCTCTGCCTGGAACAGGCTGCTATGTAGCCCAGGAAAGTGATTTTAGCAGGAGTCCACCCAAATAACTAGACATACTAGCATTCAGGTGAAACAGGAACTGATTTTATTGGAAAACACACACTCCTTTTATATACAAAGCTCATCTTGATAAGACACTGGACAATTCCACAATTCTCCCACCTCTATAGAAGCCCCAGTCCCACAGAATCCCAGGACCCAGGGGTGGCGGTTTTGGGGTGACCCCGGGGGAGTGTGTCATTTGAAACTCTTGGTCCCCAGATGCCACAGTCCAAAAAGTGGCGTGATTCGTTACTGCAGACCAAAGATACAGTCTGTTGAAGTAATGGGGTAAAGGTGTCTAAAACCCCAGGTTCCCAAAGGAACTACCTTCAGGTAATTTCCCCACCTCTTGTCCTCCTTAGGGGCTACCAATCCCGAAAAGAGTGGAGCTCTGGGGCAAAGGGCCGCTAGAGCCACCAGGGATAAAGTTAGCATGTGTCCTGCTGTTCTGTGGCGACCGGGAGTTCCAGAAGCCTGGCCAGCCTGAGAGGGGTTAGGCAGGTGTCCGTTGTGAAGCAGCCGACCAGGAGTTCCAGGAGCCCGGCAAGCCTAGGAGGGTTTTTCCCGGTCATAGATCAGCTCTTCCATGACCAAGTGTACACAGCAACACAACACATAGCACACATCTGGGAGATCCAGTAAGCCATGAAATGGCCAAATCTAATGTAACAGGGAGTGAGTCATGTAGTAGGGGGTGGGGGTAGCCTTGAATGTCTGGTATTCATGACAGATAGATAGATAGATAGATAGATAGATAGATAGAGGGATAGGGATAAAGGGATAGGGATAGATGGAGAGAGGGATAGGGAAAGATGGATAGAGGGATAGGGATAGAGGGATAGAGATAAAGGGATATAGATTGAGGGACAGAGGGAGAGAGATAGAGGGATAGAGGGATATGGATAGAGGGATAAGGATAGATAGATAGAGGAATAAGGATAGATGGATAGAGGGATAGAGATAGAGGGATAGAGGGAGAGGGATAAAGGGAGAGAGATAAAGGAATAGAGATAGAGGAATAGAGATAGAGGGACAGAGGGAGGGGACGAGACCGCTGCACTACAGAAGAAAAAAAAATGTTGAGAGCGGCAGGGAGAGGGAAGGAGGGAGGAGGGGTGAGGGGGAGGGCATATGAGTGGATGGGGGGATCAGTGGATAGAGAAAGTTTCTTGGAGGGAGAGGTGGGTTAATGAGGGAGGGGGGAGGGAGTTTTACACATTTTTGCCCGTGTACACAGACTTTAACACTAGTATATATATATATATATATATATATATATATATATAATTTTTTATATTGCAATCTTTCTTTAAATATGTTAAAACATGTGCACTGTTGGCCATATTGAGATTATTTGTAAAAAAGATTACAAACATTTACTTAAAGTTTATTTTTATTTTAGTTTTGCTGGATAACATGAAATTTTGCGTAGCTTTCCACTTTCTCTTACTTTTGCATGACATTAGTAAAACATAGATTTTATTTCTGTCTAAATATTTTAGTTTTTGTTTTTGTTAAAGCTCTATCTATCCTATGGGTTAGTATATGTTATGAATACGTTTTCCTATGCAACTAGGTTATTTTTATGTTCAGAAGGCCAGAAAAAAATTGCAGTAGTACATAACAAAAATGTTCTATATGAGCAGCAAAAAGTCTTATATTTCAAATTCTCAGAGACAGATTACTTAAAGGGACCTGTAGTATTACAAGTAGCGCATTATCAGAATCATCCCTAGAGTGCAACGTTTAGCAGTTCAAGCCGGTTAGTGGTATGTAGGTATAGGCAGTGAACGTGATGATATCATATGCTATACACCTCCAGGTGCTACACTTTTGTTCCCTGATTGTGTAAAAAATATTATATTTTTTATAACTCTCAACTTTCCCCTGGGAGTCTGGGAACCTTCTCCATTGCTAATAATTTCTAATTACAAGGCCTCTGAGATCCCAAAGTAAAAGTTTACCTTAAATGCATTAACTATTTTGCTCCTTCCACTGCTGACATTACCACTTAGGAGGCAGACTGTGTTATGGGATAGTTGGATGTGGCGTAATTTACTGAAGATATGAAGACAATTAATGGAGTGTTTTTTGTTTTCTGAATATGGGGATGTGGGGGTGTTAAGGTTTGTGGAACTCAGAATGCAGGAACAAATACACACAACAATGAAAGTCTTTTGAAAGCTTTACTGGATGATAAGCAAAAGAACAGTTGGGCGTTCAGAATGAAGGTCACAGAAACAGCAAGTTTGAACATAGGCCTTATGCAAATCCCTAAAATCCAAAACAAGGTTCAGAATACTTGTGTGCAGTAACTAAGTGCAATAGACACTGGTGCTTAAATTGAACAGTAAAGGGGGAGGTTGTCACAGAATAGCTGGTAGGTACAGCAGACACAGCTAGTTACAGGAAAGCAGACACAGGTTTCTCAGCAGGCACAGAATGCCCAGCGAGTACTGTTGGTGAGACTGTCACATGATACCAGATAGGTGCAGCTGGTTTGAAGAAGGCTGTCACTGGTAAGGTAGACACAGATTTCTCAACAGGCACAGGATAGTCTGTGGGGACTGTTGGGGAGACTGTCACGGGATGCCAGATACGTGCAGCTGGTTTGAAGAAGGCTGTCACTTGTAAGGTAGACACAGATTTCTCAGCAGGCACAGAATACTCAGTGGGTACTGGTGGTTAGACTGTCACAGGATACCAGATAGGTACAACAGGCACAGTTGGTTTGAGGAAGGCTGTAACTGGTATGGTAGACACAGGTTTCTCAGAAGGTACAGAACTGTTGGTGAAACTGTTATGGGATACCAGAGAGGTACAGCTTCAGGAACAAGGTGAGCAGACACAGTGTCATGAAAACCTCATGATTTTAGGTGCAAGGGGTTAACTTCTCTGTGTGCTATTTTGTTTAATTTGAGAGGTTGTATGTCTCTGTGTATTTTCCTTAACCAAACAGGCCTTCCTGTAACAAATAGTTTCTAAGTTCCACTTGACCAAATGGTATTGCATATGTATTGATGCATCAAGCAAGTAAAAATTTCAGCACACCGGACAAAAAGCAGTGCCCTCTAACCAGAGCTAGATAAGGTCAATAAGAGGACATTAGTACAACTTGACACTAGATATTGAAAATATGACAACCATGTCATATTTGATACAAAACTAATTCTTATGATGTCACTGGGAAATTGCTTTTATAGGTGTATGTGCTGAATATGTAGGATTCAGAGCTTTATGACATGTCGTAAAAAGATATGGGTTTTCTAGTCCCACTGGAAAGAGGTTGGGTAAAGCAATTTGATATCAGAGAAACAGGTATAAAATGTTGTGTTTAACAATACAAGTTGTTCATTCTGTATGGGAGGCTGTTTATCAACACAGTGAGTGACCATCATTTCCTGCCAATCTCTCTGGCACAAACAACTAAAGATAGTAAAGCATAAGGTTTCTGTTATTTCTCCTTTTTATTTTAAAAACTGTTTGCTTGTGTATAATTCTATTTGTTATCATTTTTTTATTAATAATGCACTGTGCATCATTTTTCGCATAATAAGTATCCACTTATTAAGTTTTTTCCTTTGTCTAATATTTGAACCACGTTACTGAAAGAAACTGGCAATATTAGGACTGTGTTTTTAGATTATTTTTTGCTAAATTGTATTCTGGGATTTCATTTGTTAACCCTTGCACCTACTGAACTAAGTCACAGGCTTACTGTGTAGGGTCTGTTAACCCTTTCTGTGCCAAAAAAGTGACTGGTGCAGGGTTGGTTAACCCTGGTCATCACACACAGGTATCAGGTTAGTGTGCTTGGCCTTCAGGAACCAGGTGAGCATACGCAGGTGCAAGGTTATTATGCTTAGTCTGTGGAACAAGGTAAGCATACACAAGTATCAGTTAAGTATGAGTGGTGTCTGAAACAGGGTGAGCATATGCAGGTACAAGGTAAGTATGCTTGGTCTCAGGAACAAGGTAAGCATACACAGGTACAAGGTAAGTATGCTTGGTCTCAGGAGCAAGGTGAGCATACACAGTTATCAGGTAAGTATGCTTGATCTCTGGAACAAGGTGAGCATACGCTGGTACAAGGTAAGAATGCCTGGTCTCAGGAACAAGGTGAACATACACAGGTACAAGGTAAGCATGCTTGGTCTCAGGAGCAAGGTGAGCATAGGCAGGTACAAGGTAACTAGTTTGGT
Organism: Bombina bombina; assembly: GCF_027579735.1. Classification (NCBI taxonomy): domain Eukaryota; kingdom Metazoa; phylum Chordata; class Amphibia; order Anura; family Bombinatoridae; genus Bombina; species Bombina bombina. The sequence continues at coordinate 222,844,184 of NC_069499.1, forward strand.
TTCAGGAGGGCTGCTTTGACTGCTCAGGAGGTCTGCTTTCTAGCCAGGAACAAGATAGGTAAGGCAATAATGCAGCCCAGAAAAATAGGCTAAGTGAGCTTTTATTGGAACTCCCACACCTGTATCCTCCAGGTGGGAGTTCCTGTAATTAAGACGTTGCCACTTTAGATCTAGGCAGCGCTCAGAGCTGAAGAGCAGTTGCTGGAAGGCCGGAGTCTCAGCGCCCTGCGTCATTCTCTGTGTTTGCCGACACCGGAGGGGCTAGACTGGTAAGTGCCCTCATGGGGGAGCTGTTCTTTCTTTAAATAGTGTACATGGTATAAAAGACATTAGTTATTAGGAAGGAAGACTTTCAAAAGGGGATTTAGCTTGGGTGGGATAGATAGATAGATACTGTACTAATTTTAAAGTAGCAAGTCCCCTTTACTTTGCTGCTGGAGCATGACACTATTTTGAAACTGTATGAAGTGTGGTATCGTTGTTAGTCTCTAAAATCTTGTTTCAGCTGTACAACCATTAGGAGATGAGACATTTCCAGATGGTCAGGAATTTTCTGCAAAACAAAAATGGTAGTTTAAAGCATATTTCACAATTTATAGAACTGCAGCAGTTTCCTTTTAACTGTGCATTATTATTACGCTGCTCATATTAAATAAATAATAAATGGACATTATTCTTGAACCTAAGACCTAAGGTGGAGCTTCATCCAAGAAATAATGAATCCATTAAACTAATTATATTTGCGCGCCTGCTAAGTACAACATGTAGGTGGTCCAACAGTGCTCATGGAGCAATGTTCAGAAATGCCCCAGAGAGGCAGGAGTGTTGGCTTAGAAATAAAAAAGCCATCTGTGAAGTGTCATTTTATAGTGATTTAGATGTACATCAGACAAACAGCAGGCCTTGATCATTCCCTGAGAGCACTGTTCTTTTCAATATCTTGTTTGTAGTGTTTAGTAGTTGTTTAGACATTTCAGTAATGATTCTATTCCAAGATCATTACACAAACTGAGTTCCAAATGCTGTTGTCAAAGCACAAGGCAAAAATAGAATATATAGTAACTAAACAAATGCAGTCAGTACATGCAATGTATACATTGTCACTGCCTCTGAAGCTTTTCTATAGCCCATCTCTCATTAGTCATATGGTACAATGATGTTTTTTTGGGAGAGCAGAAACAGACTGGTGAAATATTTCAAGCATGGGATTACATCAAGTAGATGAATTGCCTGGGAAATGCAAAACCCAGGGCTGCTGAAATATGGCCAGAAATTATAATTAGCACATTAATCTGTGCTTATTTCTAGATGTCCTGGTTCCCTTTTCAACCTCTGTAACTCTTCTCCAAATGTATAGCATGTAGCACATACTCTTTATTTGTCCCATTGGAGTCACTGATTATGGCTCTATCTGCAATATTATTGCAGATGATTATATAGAAGCAGATTATGAAGTACTCTCTGAAGGTCCTTCTGAAGTGTAAGCTTAATGAATGAATGAATGAATGAATGAATTTATTCATTAATAATTAATGATTTGGTAATTAATTCACAGGATAGCTTTATGCATATACCAGGCATTATACAATTTCTATATGGTATTTTTCTTTACAGCTACTACTGAACATTTATTGCATGGGCTCCATTTATTAAAAGCCCGGCAGACAAGTTTCATTTCTGGGAATGCTTGTGCAATGCAACTCCCTGCTCGTGCAGTCAATCAAGGGCTAGCAGGGGCTAAAAATCCTCCAGATCGAAATGATTTTAACTCAGCAGCTATTTAACTAGCGTTAAGTAGACCATGTACCTATCATGACCACAGACCTGGGCTTCTCCACTTACTTATATAGTGCCTTATTGCTGGAGTAGCTGCATCATGCTGGAGTAAATGCAACATGTTGTGTGATGTGATATTGACAACATGTCAGTGTAATGACTCAAAGGGGCCGATTTATCAAATTCTGGCAAACATCATACACTGTAGCATATCATGTCCGCCAGACATTGCTGAATGCCCACAGCATACACTGTCGGCATTTAACATTGCACAAGCAGTTCTAGTGAACTGCTTATGCAATGACGCCCCCTTCACATTCGCGGCCGATCAGCCACTTGCAGGGGGTGTCACTCAACCCGATCATATAAGATCGGGTGGATTGATGTCCGCAGCCTCAGAGCCTCTTAAGACCACTGCTTCATAACTGCTGTTTCCGGCGAGCCTGAAGGCACGTGCGGAAACAGGGGCATCAGGGGACATTCGGCCCTTGATAAATCGGCCCCAAATTCTTCATTTGTGCACAAAATGTCATTAGACTTTAGTTGCAGTCATGGAGTTGCCATGTTGGTTTGTTGGGAATAATTCAAACTTTCCTGTGTATATTCTCCATCACTATAACGTGTAAATGCCCTTGTATCGGTACTCAGATATTCTGACCAGCACTGGACTGGGAATTAAAAGCAGTCCTGGAAAATATTGAGACCAGCCCTATTTTTCATTGAGTCAGTAGAATGTGCATGCCCCATTTTTCTAAAAGGGGATTACTGGGATAGTCCTTCCTACAATATTTTCTTAAGAATTAAAATATATTGCTTTGTATTAAACAAAAGTGCCAGATTATTGTTATATAGGCAGCCTACAACCCAATTACATCTATTAATCACCCCTTTACAGGGGTCAAGTCTAGCGGGAATGCATGGGAATGGATCTCCTGCACTATTTATGCAGGTGGAACTACGTTCCCCCTGGACAGAGAACAGAAACGCTGGGTGTCCATTCTCCGGCCCAAAGGCAACCATTTAGCCCTTCATTGGTTTTAATTTACTTTCATTAACCAGAGTGTATAGATTATATACATATAAATACAGTATCTGTGTGGCATATTGAAGATTAATTATTAATTTTGGAATACAATATTTATATTATTAATAACAATAATAATTATTATTTATGAAAGAATTTGCTTGTGAGAAAGACAGCTTAATATAGCAACTTTTATTTAGTCACAGCACCCAAAATCTTAGATCACACGATACAAAATCCTATGCTTCCATATTTGGTACCAATACAATGGGTTACATTAAATACATTACATAAAACACATTGACATAACTGCATACAATTTCTTACATCAAATGCAAACAGACATGAAAACAACCTTATAGCTATAAAGTAACAAGTACATAATATAATTACCTATCCTGCCTTATCCTCTTCTCCTCTTCTCCCTTCTGTTCTTCCTACTATCCCTACATCTTATATACCTTTAAATGACAAGCCTCTTCAGCTAATACTTCCCAAAATGGATAATGGTGGGTATCCATTTTGGGTTAGCCTTTGAATGTGATTCAGGGGTGTATTTAGGTTTTGTGCTGCCCTAAGCACTCAAAATTCTGCTGCCCCCCACCCCACCCCAGGTTTAAGGCCATTTTTTAGACATAATATTTTTGGGGCAGTGTGTAACAAATAAAAAAAATAATGTCTTTTTAAGTAGATGTTAACCAGGGCTTGCATTCACTCTGGTCACACACACACACACACACACACACATATATATATATATATATTTTTTTTTAAGACATTATTTTGCAAGTCAGATGATTAAAGTGTTTATATCAGAAAAAAATATCCTTCACTGTATGATAGTTGGTCAGTAGGTAGTTGTTTAACCTTAAACATCTTCTTTGGTGATTGACAGTTATTTAAGCAAAATATCTGCTTGGATAAATATGTAATGAATATACAAACTGACCTTTAAAAGTAATTAAAAACAGTAGTTATGATAGGTTTAGGAATTGTATCCTAGGGGATAAAGTCACATGATACAATCATAATAAGGTATATACTTGTATTGTTTCTGAATGTATTAAATACATACAACATATTTTCAGTTGTGTTTTAAGTCACATAGTTGTATAGATACAGCAATAAATACTTATTCTTTGCATGTATGACAGATAGACAAACAGTAAATATACAAGTATTTAGTGACTTATCCGTTTAAGTATTTTAATGCCTAATGAAGATGTATTGAAGGGAGAAAGGCATATGCTGTTTCACAGTGGTCACGTTGTAGTGCACACTGCACTGTGTAGTCTGTGTGAGTCTCAATCACGCGATGGAGCCAGGAAGAATACCGCATTCCCTCTCAGTCCAGGCCAGGCTGCGCAAGTGAGCTCCGCCTCCACTGTCACCACGTCATGCACACCCACATACAATCCCATAGGATAGCAATAGCCGGACCAGCGATTTAAGTCATTAGTAATTGGTTGATTTAGCCACCCGGCCCTGAGTTCAGTAGAGTGGCCCTAGGGACTCAAAATTCTGCTGCCCCTTAAAAATCTGCTGCCCTAGGCACCGGCCTTGTTGGCCTATGCCTTAATACACCCCTGATGTGATTGGTTATTATAATTCTGAGATATATATTTGTATTTCTGCACTTTTAGCTATTTCTGACTTTTGAAAAGCTGTTTCTTAGGCCACCAGTTGCGCTACTAATCATGCTCCTGACATGGCTTCTGACCTAGACTTGATTTTAACTAAAGGAATTTATTCCTGTACATGAACAGGTGTGTCCTTGAGAGACTTTTAGCAAGCTGAACATCAAATAGCTACATCACACACACACACACACACATATATATATATATATATATATATATATACACATATACACACACACACATCTATATATATATATATATATATATATATATATATATACATATACACACACAAATACATATATATAATTTGATCATATTTAGCAAATTACTCTATTGTAACAGGCAGCGTGTATGTAAGTGTGCGTGTCTTGGTGAGTTCCCACACTTTTTTTTGTAGGACCTGACCCCTGCCTTTTTAAATTGTAGCTTTCCAGCCCCAGTTGCTGCAGTCCACCGGGAAATCTCCTGGTATCCTGGTAGGCCAATCCAGCCTTGATTCTGACTTGCTCTGATAATAAGTTATTATGGAGTTTCGAGAGGACACACTATAAAATGGAATGTTCATATTTATTTCAGCTTAGATCATTTAATAATCACTGTGCTATTTCATATGTTGAGAACTACAAAACAATGTTTTTTGGGTTTTTTTTTTTAACAGCCTCCAAATCTTAAATGAAAAAAGCCACATGCCCAAGGAGCTGCATTTTAAGCAGCTCCTTGGGCATGTGGTTCCTTGAATTGTTTGGGTTTTTGTGACAGCTTTGGGCAGGAGTGCTATTGCTCCTACTTTTAGCTATCCTGATCATGATCATTTGTGGTGTTGATTTAGCCTCCACATGGGTTGGGAGAGCATTTTAAAGGGACAGTAAACACCTTTTAATTACAAGACATTTCTGCTGTGTTGCTATAGAACAACATAACCAAATCTTAACATTTTAAAATACAGTAACATCCTTTTTACTGTAATTATTTATCAATAGGCAAGCTCCACCCACTATTTACCTTACTTGGAGGAGCCAATCGGCAGACTAAAAAACTAGCTCTGGCTATAATTTTAGTATAGAGTGCATTGTTTACCAGTTGTTATGCCATAAAGCCAATTAGGGAAAGATATATAGCAGGGTAGCCTTGAGAAGTCAACAGGTTTTAGGGAATTAGAAAATTGCTCAATTTTCAGAGCTAAATAACATAAAAGGGGACAAAATAAATAATGAATGTATATTGCAAAGTTGTTTCACTAGACATAACTAAACATGTTATATACAAATCTCAAGGTGTTTACTGTCCCTCTAAGTAGCTCCTTAGACGTGGAGGTCATTGGGGTGGTATTGAATATGAATGATAATGGACTTTAAGTAGCTGATATGTCCAGGTGATTATGAGGTGCTCCCAAGTCTGCAAGGGTTTCTTTGGAAGTAGGACTAGCACTGCTGGATTATTACATTTTACAATATGCTTGTTTTAACATACTATGGTATTTTTTTTTTTTTTTTAAATGCATGTTTTCTATTTAATAATCATGCTGTTGCCAGACTTCTTTTTAATAAAGGTGCCTGTGTGTTCTTTATTTAAGGGGAAGTTGTGTGGTTACTGGGGCGGGGAATTTGACGACTTGAGGGATCATGGTATTGCACATCCAGATGTTCTCAAAAATACATGTAATGTCAAGTTAAAAAATATATAGACTCACAATACTAAAAACTTGGAACATAAGTTGCTATATTCTAAAAGAAGAGACTGTAAACATTTTTAGAATGTTTTGTAGATTAAAACGAGTATATTAAAGTGGCACTAAGAGATGGTATTTAAAATTAATGGGCAACTAAGTATGATAAACAATTGTGATTATAGTCTCTCCATATTTTATGTATTTTAATCCTGGAAAAATTTTGCAAAAATAAAACTCTTATTCTAAGGATAATCATTTGACTTATAAATACAGTTTAAATGGTGGCAATCTAGATCAGGACCTGGGACTATATTTGGGCTCTCCAGCTTCTTTTTTTTTTTTTTTTTTTAGAAAGAGCTAAACGTCCTTGTTAGAAAAGTCTCACACTTAAACCTTAAAGTTATTTAGTTCAGAACACAGGGAATTCATTTCACTCTAGTTTGTATAAGACTCCATGACAGCATCTGTCTGTGATTTTACACTACTCATTTATTCCCTATTGCTTAGTACCCATTGCATTATTTATTCATAAAGCTGACACAGCATTTGGAATTTTACCTTTTTTTCTTTACCTTTCTCATTGTCAAAGCACAGATGGTACTATTTTCTATACTCAATAGCTTAAAAAAGCTAAAACTCCTCAAAAATCCTATCTCCAAAAGGTCAATAGAGAATATCAATTTGAAGCAACAAAGGAGTAGAGCTAAAAGCAATTAAGATAATACCCAAATTAGGGGTAGATGACGAGTGGAGTGCAAATGTTTGCACCTGAGCGTTAAGGGGTATATTGCGAGGGATTGCACTTGTCAGGCTTACCGCTTGTATTACGAGTTGAAAGTAAACTCTCAATACGCTAGAATGATTACTGTGACTTCAGAGCTCAGGTTAACTGTTTTACTAAACTAAAATATTGCTCAAAGCACATCAAAAATGCATTACAAAGTACAGTTAAACTCATAATAAAATTATCTAATAAAAATTATTAAAAAAAAATATTGCACACAAAAGTTATAAGGGCTCAAATATATGAGATCTCAGGTGTTGGAAAAAAAGGCTAGTCTAAATCTTAACTAGTGGAGCAAGCGTTCTGGGGACAAGAAGCAAAGAAATAGATGATTACTTTGCAAGAAGATCGATACGATAGTTTGATAGTGGAGCGTGGGGATCCGCCATGTTGGACTGTGAATGTATTGCACCGCTACTCTCAGTGAACAGTCCTATACATGCTCAGCTGATGCCTAGTTAGAACACTGTGGTGTTAATTGCAATTTGACCTCCCACCCCGGTTTGCTGAGGTTATAGACTGGGAACCGCTACTACTCCCTAAAGCTTACAGGAGAATATTGTTCTGAAATCCATTACACCTTCAGCTACGAAGAGACAGACTGCTACCTTGCTGAGCAGTCTACTGCATCTGCTGGACAAACTCCAATCTGACCTCACTCGTGAGCTGAAAGAGGCCTTCACCTCAACCCAGACTACGCTAGAGGAACATGAGACCACAGAAGACTGTAACTATAGGGCAGCTGACACAATTCAGCAACCGGTAGAGATAATCCACAGCGTGGTAGACAGCGTTACTGAGGTCTACTGTGTGATGGAGGATCAGGCTGATGACCTTAACAATACAGATGCTTTGCAACTACCCACAGTGTCGCCCTACAAAGATCTATTGACCTGGCCCGGTTCTATGTGTGCAACTGACAAGTCGGTAAGGCTTGTACCCCTATTGGAGGGCTTCACATTTGTGACAAAGGGTAACTATGGTTTGGAGGGGTCAGTTCTCTACCATGATGTAATTACTCTGTCCCAAGACAAAGAGAAACGGTTGCAGCATGGGGGAAAGCTGGTTCACTTTACCTTACAGTGTCACAGCTGAGGTCTTTGCACTGTCTCTCAATGATCCCCCACAGTTCCTTGACAAAAGTGGAATCTGCTGAATTGCAGTCACATTGCTGCAACAGATCTCCAGGCTTAAATAAAGTACTGAACACTGTCTGTACCTCTTGATCCTAAGGTCTGGACTTTGTGACAGCAGAGAACTTGAATTTACCTATACGGACCTTAGAGGTTACTTACATATATTCCCTAATTTTGCAATTTTAGCATTTTCATGTGTTAATGTTTATTGCTCATTCTTCCTAGTTGGTTTGCAAGTAGCTCCTGATTAGATATACCATTAGCATCTCTTATGCACTCGGAGTAATGGTTCCCTTTTAACCCTGCTGTTCTCTTGCGTATATGTCCACTACTGCATCTGTTCATGTGAAAAACCTTGATCTATTCTGTTGTATATTATGTCTTCTTACTTGTTAAGATATAAGACCCAGGGAGAAGGAGCTGCGGAATTGAACATGGCGCGATAACTAGGCCTGACTGCACCTATCCTAGCTTAGGCAACTACAGAAAGGTGTCTAAATCTTTATTGAAAATGGAGGAGCCTGTTGAGGAACTCTTTGCCCTTCTGCAGGGACTAAACCGACAGCTCTCTGGCTGTTTTGAGGATCTAACGGATACCCTGAGATCGGCAATGCTTGGAACTACCGCGAGCACATATGCCTTAGAGGAGAAAGAAGCTTTGGGGAGTGAACCCCCGCTAGAAAGCACACTAGTAGCGCAACACCTTCTCCCACCTCTCCGAGCTGAAGAGGGAGATCGAGATTGTTTGTCACGGAGCCAACATGGACTGCTACTTTCTTATAGCTCACCAGTTGTAACGAACGCTAACGGAGCATTGGGGCTGTTTCCTCAGAGGGTAAAGCTGCAACAGTCATCAGACCCTAAATCATCCCTCATGACCACAGAGGCACTTTGCTCCCTACTGACATCACTGCCTTTGCCGACACGTAAGTGCCCTGAGACGACCTCCCTGGTCGCAATGAAAGTCATCGGAACCGGCTCGCTGATCCTGAGTGCTCCGTATTGCTGTTGCAATGCGGTATATTGGCGGATCTCCCCAGCAACTAGCGTGCAGCTGAAATTAAAGGTTGGAGTGGGGTAAAATTTGCTCACCTGCAACGGAACGCAGCCTTACAGGTTGGAAACCCATGGGCCTCATGAAATGTATATATGGGGAGCATTCTCAATACCTGTTATGCCAGCACAACTTTTGATTATGTGTTTCCCTACAATGCAATTTGTAATGTCTCTTACAAGAACTGTACACCCGCCATTTTGGGTAGTATATAATTTCTGCACTGCCGGGGATGGCTGAATATTACCTTACACATGCCGGCGCTCACGATGCTTCTTTAAACTGCTTTCTATTCAAGGACTTTGTTTTATGTGGCCCCTCCTTGACACTTTCTTAATGCTGAACATTTACTTGAGACACACACATTCTATACAGCCTTCCCATGTTTGGTCCTATGTTTATTAAGTTGCAGCTTATACTGCTGATTAAACCGGTTTCAAACTAGTGATCCCCAGGTTGCTAGTGCCTGAAGATCTTACTTGCATGCAGCAGCTGATTCTTCTATTTAATGAGCCTGGAATACCTAACCGATAAACTGAAGTACCCCTAATCCAGTCACCGTGTCTTTGGGGTTTATGATACTGCAGACCCACTATATATTTAAACTGTCTCTCATAGATGTGTATGGGACTATTACCTGTAGCTTGTTCTGAATTGCCTTGGGTGTGTGGTCCCATGTATATGCCTCCTGGGATACAGCCGCTATCCCCCCCATCATCTGTGACATTAATTATACGTACAGGAGAAGTGGACCGAGCGCTACACCCAGGGCCTTAAGCTTACTAACTATATAGCCTCCTAGTAGGCTAACAATACAAAAGTTAAAATGGGGAGAGAGTAAGCGCTAAAAAGCTTAAAAGGCTAGTAAAAGGTACATTTTAATACATATAAAAATTTACAAATGGCAATCAGACGCATGGATCCATGTCTGACTTAACAAAAAAAAAAAAAATATATATATAATAAACAAATCTAAAAATATCTAAAAATATCCAATGGAGTATAGCATGTGACGCTGACTTAGTGAGCCAGTGATGAGGAGTTAGGACATGTACATTCAATAATATAAACAACCTAAGTGAGTGATTGAGTGCACACAATAGCTTTCAACAAAGAAAAATAGCATTCACAAAAAATAGTGTTCACAAAAATTGGCGTACATAAAAAATGTTCAAATGTTCAACCGGTTATATGTAAGTGAATCCAGTAGTGTTTCCTCCAAAGTGACGTGTAGAAATATAACGTGAAGTCAATAATAGTAGAATGTAAACGTTGAGTGGGTCAAATTATTGTGGTTCAGCTGCTAAATTAAAAAATTGTAAATCCTTGAGGTGTATAAAAATAAAAATAAAAATAACTTGTGAAAAAATCCACGTGGAAAACTTGAATTCAAATGATAAACAAAGGTCAAAAATCAAAAGACAAAAATCAAAAGACAAAAATATCAAAAGACAAAAATAGAAAATCAGTGATAATATTAAAAAGCACTAAAGATCTAGTGAAAACAAATCCTTAATTCAGATGTTAAAAATCCTTGGTAAGATCCATAACAAACAAATACATCGATAAAATACCTAAAAGGGAACAAAAGAGAAACAAATAGTGCAACACTGTATATGATATATAATATAGGTAATTAAAACCAAGCTCACCAGTATGCCAACGCGTTTCGGCCTAGACTAGGCCTTTCTCAAGACTATACTGTATCAGAAAATCTGGGAGCTTTAAGTAGGGTCAGTGTTGAAATGATTGGTGCTGTTTTGGTGCCATTTTTAGAGGCACCTCCCTTTCCTGTTTCACCCATTGCATCTCTGGGATATTTCCTATGTTATGTTTCCTGTTTCACCCATTGCATCTCTGGGATATTTCCTATGTTATGTTTCCTGTTTCACCCATTGCATCTCTGGGATATTTCCTATGTTATGTTTCCTGTTTCACCCATTGCATCTCTGGGATATTTCCTATGTTATGTTTATGTTTTCCCATCTTAAAGGTTAATTGGTTCCTATTATTGCCACAAATTCTAGTATAAATCTAGATTTTCCTATTTATTTGTTTTTTATTTTCATTATTAGGTAATAGTAGCGTTTTGTCAATGTTGTTATTATTATATTCTGTGTTAACTCAGCTAGTTTTCTGGGCGGGTTTCCCCTTTCTTTGGGCTCAAATTGCTTATTTATTTACATGGACTGGTTCTCATTTATGAATTGCCCCTGTTGATGTCAAAAACTTAATTTCAAATGCGATCTTATTTTGAAAATTGCTATGACCGGAAGTGGCCTGGTATCGCGGCATCAACTTCCGTTTTAGCTTTTGGGAGACATTGTTTATTCGATTCACCGGTCTCTATCATGTGACCGGAAGTTCTTTGGTCCACCGGTCTGCATCATATGACCGGAAGGTGCAGCATCATATTCCCCATTGACTTATGGGATATGTAGTTCCCTCACTTATTAGGACTACAGATCTTTCTCAGATATTCGGTATTACCCGATCTTACTATGGCTCATTGTCTCTGTGTCTATAACATATAATGTCAGAGTCAATGTGCCAATATGTAATAGAATCGGTTACTGGGAATAGTCAATTCTTTGAATAATGTATGTAATTTCTTACAATGCTAATCTGTCACTGCTTATAGTAAAACTGCTTCTAATAAAACTCGCTATATTAATTCTAAGCACATTCTTGGATCCTAATAAAACTCACTTTCTTAATTCTAGGCACATTCTTGGATCCTAATATTGAATAGCTTTACAATTTACTTTTATTTGTTCATACTTTCGTAATGGATAGCCGTTTCACTGCTTCCTTCTAGTTCTTTTGAAAATAAAGCCTATGGGTATTCTCAAGGAGCCATTGAGTCATATATGACCTTGATAAAGTATAGACCTGCAATGTTTATCTAACTTAACATTGTGAGACGTTTATTGCATCCTAATGCTGTATCTCACCGCCGATGGTGGGATGACAAACTGTAATGTCTCAAGAGGGATCAAGGATCTTCCTATCTGTTCACAGTGAAGGTGTAAGCTCAAATCTAATTGGGAGGGTTTCATTACATTTGTATGTGTACATAAAGGACTTTAGGTGACCATTAACCAGAAATCAGCTGGTGTAAGATCAGACGTAAATACACTCAAAGTGATGGCTTCTGTTTGACTTTGGGGCAGACGTGGGGTAGAGGATACAAGATACAAAATCTTCAAATTATGATATTTCATTTCACACATTAAGTAGTCCTACATTGGATTGTTATGTATAGACCAGTGTATGAATACAGGTTTTTTTCTTTTCTATGATACTTTTTTAGTTCAATATGACAATTTTAAAGTTGTCATACTGAATGTGTTCAGTTTGACAAAGCTGGGTGTATTCAATACGACATTGTCGCAATTCTTTAGGTCTATTATTCCCGTGTATGGATCTGTTGCCAGGTGTTAATTACTTGACAAATGTACTTATGCTTGTATATTTACTCATTGGTGCTGATGTATCTTTGTGACCAAATTGTCCTATGCCTGATGTTATGTTTCTCTCTCTGATATGATTTTGTTCTTTAATGAGCGACTAACATTTTGTAATACAGAACAAGTATTATGCCCACTCTGAATTTTTACATTTCCCTTGGTTTTTATAGGAAACGGAGAGGGTTAGTATTTTAGATTTTCACTTCCACTCTAGTTTATAGCTTTCATGTATTCGATCTCCCTTTATAGGTACATAGAAAATAGTGATGAATGTAGAGGTAAATATTTAGTTGGGATACTGTGTGGGGTAACCAACTTAGCGGTCGCATGTTGGGATCCTATCTCTCTAACTTAGGTCATATCATATTTGAACACTCCAGAGATGGATGGTGGTTGTTATTTAATAGATGTCATTTAATGGAGATCAGGTGTGCAAGGTCTTCTTTCTGATTTAAACCTCTAGGGTATAGACAGTCCATCATAAATATCCATCTTGACTCATTGAATAGTAGTTTTTGCTCATGGTTTCCTCCTCTCCAGTTTTTTTGACCTTCTGTATCCCAAAATAACTAAAATCTTTCAGATTCCCCTTGTGGGTAGTTGCAAAATGCTTGTAGAGTGGGGTATCTATTCTGCCTTTCTCTATGCATAGGATGTGTTCCCTGATCCTATCTTTGAGGGCCCTTGATGTCTGTCCTATATATTGTAATCCGCAGGAGCAGGAAACTAGATAGATCACATTTTTGTCGCTACATCTGATCAACTCTTTGATCCTATGTTTCTCGTTTCTCTGATGTGATGAGAAAGTATCCGTTTTTCGTCCGTTCTTACAAGCTTTACAGCTTGGACATGGGTAGAAGCCTTTAATGCTTTTTCCTTGGTGATTGGTCGTGTCATTATTATTTCCTTTCCTAGGTATACTAGGACCTATCATCGTTTTCAGGTTCCTAGTTCTCCTATAAATGAATCTCGGATGTGGATTCAGCCTTTCCCCAATCACATCATCATCTTTGAGTATCGCCCAATGTTTCTTAATAATCTTTTCCAGGATGGATCTGTTCTCACAGTACTCGGATATCATAGGCACGTTGATTGTTTCATCATCCCAGGTTTTTCTTGGTTTGTTTTTATAACTCAGGAGGTTCTCTCTCTTGATCTTACTGACTTCTTCGATTTTATCATCCAACGACTTATTGTCATACCCTCTTTCCAAGAAACGTTGTTTCAGTATGTCAGCCTGTGCAGTCCATTGTTCTATAGTAGAACAATTTTTCTTGACCCTCAAGAATTGGCCCTTGGGTATATTTGACTTCCAGGTGGGATGATGGCAGCTTGTGTTATGGATATAGTTGTTACAGTCAACCTCCTTGAAGAAGGTTGACGTCTCGAGCTTCCCATCTTTCACTTCAATTCTCAGATCCAGAAAGTGCAGTTTCTCTTGGCTGTATTGGTATGTAAACTTAAGATTCTTTTCGTTGTGGTTCATTACATTGATAGTATGTAGCAGATCTTCCAATGTTCCACTCCAAATCAAAAAGATGTCATCTATATATCTTGAATATAAGACCAGGTCCGCGCCAGCTGGACATGAGTCCCAGAAGATGTTTTCCCATAGGCCCATGTAGAGATTGGCGTAGCTTGGCGCGAACCTGGTCCCCATTGCTGTGCCGCACAATTGCCTGTAAAACTGATTATTGTTACAGAAATAGTTGTGATTCAAGATATATTTAATACAGTCCAAAATGAATATCCTCTGTTCTTCTGGTATTTCCTCATCCTTTAGTAGGAATGAGTTTACTGCTTCAATTCCTAGGTCATGTGAGATACTTGTATAAAGTGACGTAACGTCACATGTGGCCATTATATAGTTGTTCTTCCAGGTCATTGAATTTAGCAGTGACAGAATTTGTGTGGAGTCTCTGAGATGTGATGGTAATGATATTACATATTTCTGTAACATCTTATCCACGTATTCAGATAAGTTGCTTGTCAAAGATCCTATCCCAGATATAATGGGCCTTCCTGGTGGATCGTTTAAGGATTTATGGACTTTCGGTAGTTGATAAAATACGGGTGTTTTTGGGTATGGTATTCTTATGTAATTATATTCCCTTTCACTGAGTATCCCTTCGGTTTTAGCTGTTCCGAGGAGGGCATCTAGCTCTTTCTTGAACCTAACTACTGGGTTGCTGCAGAGCTTTTGGTAGGTATTGGTGTCATTTAGAATCCTCAGACATTCGTCCTCATACTTTACCTTGTCCATAATAACAATTCCACCTCCTTTGTCGGCTGGTTTTATAGTCAGTTTATGATTCTTTTCTAGGCTTTTAATTGTCTCCAATTGTGATCTTGTCAGATTATGCCTGATTTTATTACATTTGGATAAATTCAGGTTCCTGATGTCTTGACAGATATTCATTTCAAATGTCTCGATGTGACTCCCTTTGCTGGTTATAGGGTAGAATGAAGACTTCGCCTTCAGATCAGTATGCGTAAATCTGTTATCTATATTCCTACTTAGAGGTGTTTGATAAGTATCAATGGGAGATTTTAGGAAATGCCTTTTTAGGGTTAATTTCCTTACCAGCTCCTTTGCGCTTATGAAAGTTTGAAACTTGTCCATTTTCTTAGATGGAGCAAAGCTCAGTCCATATGAGAGTACCTCTTTCTCTTTTTCTGTCAGAACTGTGGAGCTTAAGTTAAACAGTCCTTTCGTCGTTTTGACAGTATCAACATTTCTGGGGTCGCTACTCTTTGGGCTTCGTGTTATGATCTGTTCAGGCTTCTGTTTCCTTGACCTGCTGCCCCCTCTGGACCCTCTAGAGGTCTTTTTTTGTTTACGGAACAGGATTGTTCTTCCATGTCCAGGTTCTTTCTCTTTAATGTTGATTTGTTTTTCTCTTTTTCCCTTGGTGGAAGGGGGCTTTCCCCTAAAAAAACCTCGCCTGTTTCTTGGCCTTTTTCTTGTATTGTAACACTCCTATGTTGTTGTGGGGTGTGTTTTTGTTGGCCCACCTTCACATTGGAGTATTGTTGGTTGTTCCTCCATTGTGATTCTTTGGATATATTTTGGTTGTAGGGAGGGTCGTCTTTCCAACTATTATACGTATCAGACATGTTGGCTTGTTAATTGTTGACTGTTACCAGTTCATTGAGTTTTCTTTTTAATGTGCTTTAATTTTAGCATGATGTTTATTATTGACTGTCCATAGATACCTCTCAATATGTACACTGAATTTATGACCCTATTAGAATGGGTGGTCAGTTAGCGATACTAAGTATGTAGATCAGTATATTTAATTAAGAAAAAGTTAGAAAAGATAAAATGTTATTGTCTAACATCACAAACCCTTAGTGCTGGGGGTAACTAAGACATTATCTATTTACAACCACCTGTACTCTTTTGTTAGGGAGGATGCAGGATATTTCTTGCCATGATTATATCTACAATCCAGCTTAGTGTCTTATTTTGTTTCTTAGCAAGATGAGAGGCCATAGATGCCTTATAAATGGCCTGTATTATATGCTACTCACTACACGTTCAATAACCAGTATGTATTGCATTATTTCAAACTTGTTCAACTATGCAGATTTGAAATGCTTAAGGGTTAACGGCTGAGCACATTTACATTTATATTATTTACGTGTCAAATTTGTTTTATTCAAGGATGCTAATACTACCCCCTGTACTACTGGTTAAAGGCTTCTAATCTACAAGGTTAATGTTTATTGTACAAGGTTAATATTTATTTCCTATAAATAGCTGCCCATGTCCATTGTCCAGCTAAACTGTGAGATATATTTAGTTGAAATATGTTCACTATTGACCTATTGAATGGTATTAACCTGTAGGCTCCTAGCTAATCTGTGTATGTCTGGTAGGATCTCTCACTTACTACATCCCTCACTAACATATATGCTATTTTCTAGCATTACTCCCTAAATGCTAAAATAACTGAGGGGTTACTTAACTACCTCCTCTTCCTCACAGATTCTGAAAAGGGTTCTCTATATTACATATGCCTAGCATCCCCCTACTCCTAACACTTAATTCTTCAGGGGGAGCAGAAGAGATTTCTGCTTTCTGATGGGGAATAACCCCTTCCTATACACATTTTTGTGACTAGGGGAAATCATTTTTATCTTTATAATTAATACTTCTGCATCCCATTCTTTCTGGCTATGATATATTTTACTATATGGCCGTATAGCCAAAACAACAAGCTGACCATTAGATAATATTCAAGTTGGGAGAATTTACTTTCTAGGGCTAATTCATTCAGTTATTAGTTTTGGATTCCCTTCAGTAGTATAATTTACGATCCCTCCAGCCAAAAGTCTACACATATGGTAATAACACCCCGATCATATCATTTTTCTTATATGCCCTTTTACTCATAGCTGCTAAATGTCACATGTTCTTTTTCAACCCTGTGATCTACCCCTAATCTCACAGAAATCATCTTGAAGGTTCCATTATATTTCTTTTGTAACCCTTACATAAGGCTCCGCCCCCCCATACTATCCTATATTTGACAAGCGGTGCTTATCCGCTGAATTTTCTACCCCCCCCCTTATATTTTTTTTGAAAATACAAATTTCAGTCGATAATTTACTCTTTTCATTATATGTATGGGACCATAAGTGTCCAATACATTCGCTATCTTTCCTCTAGACATCATTTGCTTTTACTGGTCCAAATGTGGCCGCTTGCGCTTATAAGGAAATAATTGAAGAATATAAGCAACAAAAAAATAAAATAGAGGTTCTTAATTTATACCTAGTTTTCTACCACATTGTTATTTCATGTATAAGAATAACTATTGTATATGTGACACTGATGTTGTACTTTTTTTCCTATGTTGTATGGTATTTTATACATATTGTACTCACTAGCATAACCTCAATAAAAAACATTTAAAAAAAAAAAAAAAAAAAAGATATAAGACCCAGAGGACACAGAGGCAGCAGCCCACTCTTGCCAGTTCAGCTTTATATTGTACATAATTAAGTGTTGAGCTTTATGGCCTAAAACCAGTTCATACTCTGGCTTATACTATAGTGAATTCACCTGTTGCCTGGGTATAGGGCCCATACCCGGGTGATAAGGTCTAAATATATGAGATTATGGAGAATATATTTCTTTCCATAAGCCATCAATACCGTCTAGTATTGAATATGTATAGGACCTTTTCACTGTATGTTAGAGTACTATAGAGGGTTAAAGTTAATACAAAGATTCTACACTCAGACTCTTAGCTAATCCCGAATGGTGATGTAACCTCAAAAACACTATCACCGAAGTTTAGAAGAGAAGAAAAAGTGATTGGGATAGCGCTAAACAGCTGCGAGTCTTATAGAGTGAAATAAATGTATGTTAATTTGGATCGATTTTTATCTGAATATGAGGGTGTCCCTGTTTTGGGTTGTCCAATTTTGGGATTACTATTTTGATATATAAGGATCCCCGGTTTATTTTGATCATATAACCGGGATGATAGAATAATTTCTATATTTTTAAAATAGTCTTATGTCCTATGTTTTTTATATATATGTATCTTATAGATATTATTATAAAATATGATGTAAAAGAAGAGAGAGGAGCAAGTGCTTTAAGATATATGTATTTTATTCCTATACAGATAAGATTCTTATCGTAAAATAGTTAACAGTAAAAACTAACACATAGATGCCGGCATCTAGATTTAAAACCACATTAAAACAGTTTTTTATTTGAAATTTATACTTGTTATATTCTATCAGTATTACTGCTGGTTTTGAACTATAACCGTGGTTTTATGAAAGCAGCTCTAATTGGCAACATCTGATAAACAACAAAAAGTTTCTATTCATTGACATACATGTATCGTATATTTTGTTTGTTACAATTACAATTTTTCGGTGCAGATCTAGTTTTACAATATATTAGCTAGATGAGTGTGAATACCACGTATTTTTACTTAGACATTGATATTCCAGGTCTACGGTGGTTTGTCACAGCGGTAAATGGTAGTAAGTGGATTTATCTGTCATATATACATGTATAAGCAGATTGTCTCTTATTATAAAAACCTTGGTATATTGTCCATACTCTGGATCTCCTCCGTTAAAGTAGTGACCGGCCGGTCTTTTGGTGAAGTAGTTCCGTATGTTCTCCCTTGTTTTCTTTTTTTGGTTAAAATCCGGGTCCTTCAGGTATTTCCTGATCCAATTGTGGATTTCCTCCTCGTGTCTATATAACCCTTAAGCCAGGTGATTGAGGCTGGAGCGGTTACTGGATCCTTGGATAGGAATTACACATATGGAGTCTGTCCCTAGAAAGTGGGATATGGCTCGATGTACCTGTCCTAGCCAGCCCGAACACGGGAAAGACCTCTCACCTGCTGGGTTCTGTGTTTAGATATCCTGTGACTGTCAGCAATCTCTACGCGTTTCAGCCTGGGGCCTTTATCAAGATGCTTGTGTGCTGTGCAGTCTGGATTTAAATATCGTGTCCATCTTCCTGATTGGATCTTGTTCTTGACCAATCCCTATTGTTTATTTGTTGTTCCTCCTCCTGGAAGGTTGTCTCTTATTCCTCTCTTTGTGTTGTTAATATGAGGTTATCTATCCTTTATACATCCTGACCTGTTGTTATTATGTTTCAAACTTATTAGTTCATCTGTGAACGCATATAGGCCTAGATTTGGAGTTCGGCGGTAGCCGTCAAAACCAGCGTTAGAGGCTCCTAACGCTGGTTTTGGCCGCCCGCTGGTATTTGGAGTCAGTGATTAAAGGGTCTAACGCTCACTTTTCAGCCGCGACTTTTCCATACCGCAGATCCCCCTACGCCATTTGCGTATCCTATCTTTTCAATGGGATCTTTCTAACGCCGGTATTTAGAGTCGTTTCTGAAGTGAGCGTTAGAGCTCTAACGACAAAACTCCAGCCGCCTGAAAATAGCAGGAGTTAAGAGCTTTCTGGCTAACGCCGGTTTATAAAGCTCTTAACTACTGTACCCTAAAGTACACTAACACCCATAAACTACCTATGTACCCCTAAACCGAGCTCCCCCCACATCGCCGCCACTCGATTAAAATTTTTTAACCCCTAATCTGCCGACCGCCACCTACGTTATACTTATGTACCCCTAATCTGCTGCCCCTAACCCCGCCGACCCCTGTATTACATTTATTAACCCCTAACCTGCCCCCCACAACGTCGCCGCCAGTTACTTAAAATAATTAACCCCTAATCTTCCGACCGCAAAGCGCCGCCACCTACGTTATCCTTATGTACCCCTAATCTGCTGCCCTAACATCGCCGACCCCTATATTATATTTATTAACCCCTAATCTGCCCCCCTCAACGTCGCCGACACCTGCCTACACTTATTAACCCCTAATCTGCCGAGCGGACCGCACCGCTACTATAATAAAGTTATTAACCCCTAACCCGCCTCACTAACCCTATCATAAATAGTATTAACCCCTAATCTGCCCTCCCTAACATCGCCGACACCTACCTTCAATTATTAACCCCTAATCTGCCGAGCGGACCTCACCGCTATTCTAATAAATGTATTAACCCCTAAAGCTAAGTCTAACCCTAACACTAACACCCCCTAACTTAAATATAATTTAAATCTAACAAAATAAATTAACTCTTATTAAATAACTTATTCCTATTTAAAGCTAAATACTTACCTGTAAAATAAATCCTAATATAGCTACAATATAAATTATAATTATATTATAGCTATTTTAGGATTAATATTTATTTTACAGGCAACTTTGTAATTATTTTAACCAGGTACAATAGCTATTAAATAGTTAAGAACTATTTAATAGTTACCTAGTTAAAATAATAACAAATTTACCTGTAAAATAAATCCTAACCTAAGATATAATAAAAACTTAACACTACACTATCAATAAATTAATTAAACACAATTCCTACAAATAAATACAATTAAATAAACTAGCTAAAGTACAAAAAATAAAAAAGAACTAAGTTACAAAAAATAAAAAAATATTTACAAACATAAGAAAAATATTACAACAATTTTAAACTAATTACACCTACTCTAAGCCCCCTAATAAAATAACAAAGCCCCCCAAAATAAAAAATTCCCTACCCTATTCTAAATTAAAAAAGTTAAAAGCTCTTTTACCTTACCAGCCCTGAACAGGGCCCTTTGCGGGGCATGCCCCAAGAATGTTCCGATCAGCCAATAGAATGCGAGCTCAATCTGATTGGCTGATTGGATCAGCCAATCGGATTGAACTTGATTCTGATTGGCTGATTCCATCAGCCAATCAGAAAATTCCTACCTTAATTCCGATTGGCTGATAGAATCCTATCAGCCAATCGGAATTCGAGGGACGCCATCTTGGATGACGTCCCTTAAAGGAACCGTCATTCGTCGGGAGACAACGGAAGAAGAGGATGGATCCGCGTCGCCTGCTTCAAGATGGACCCGCTCCGCACCGGATGGAAGAAGATCGAAGATGCCGCTTGGAGAAGATGTTTGCCGGTCCGGATGTCCTCTTCTTGCCGGATAGGAGGAAGACTTTGGACCCTCTTCTGGACCTCTTCAGCCACCGGATGATGGATCGCCAACCCCCGCTTGGGTTGGATGAAGATGTTGGAGCCAGGACGGATCGGTGATACCTGGATGGTGAAGACAAGGTAGGAAGATCTTCAGGGGCTTAGTGTTAGGTTTCTTTAAGGGGGGTTTGGGTTAGATTAGGGGTATGTGGGTGGTGGGTTGTAATGTTGGGGGGGGGTATGGTATGTTTTTTTTTTACAGGCAAAAGAGCTGAAATTCTTGGGGCATGCCCCGCAAAGGGCCCTGTTCAGGGCTGGTAAGGTAAAAGAGCTTGTATCTTTTTTAATTTAGAATAGGGTAGGGAATTTTTTATTTTGGGGGGCTTTGTTATTTTATTAGGGGGCTTAGAGTAGGTGTAATTAGTTTAAAATTGTTGTAATATTTTTCTTATGTTTGTAAATATTTTTTTTATTTTTTGTAACTTAGTTCTTTTTTATTTTTTGTACTTTAGCTAGTTTATTTAATTGTATTTATTTGTAGGAATTGTGTTTAATTAATTTATTGATAGTGTAGTGTTAGGTTAATTGTAGGTAATTGTAGGTAGTTTATTTAATTAATTTATTGATAGGGTAGTGTTAGGTTTAATTATATCTTAGGTTAGGATTTATTTTACAGGTAAATTTGTTATTATTTTAACTAGGTAACTATTAAATAGTTCTTAACTATTTAATAGCTATTGTACCTGGTTAAAATAATTACAAAGTTGCCTGTAAAATAAATATTAATCCTAAAATAGCTATAATATAATTATAATTTATATTGTAGCTATATTAGGATTTATTTTACAGGTAAGTATTTAGCTTTAAATAGGAATAAGTTATTTAATAAGAGTTAATTTATTTCGTTAGATGTAAATTATATTTAAGTTAGGGGGGTGTTAGTGTTAGGGTTAGACTTAGCTTTAGGGGTTAATACATTTATTAGAATAGCGGTGAGGTCCGCTCGGCAGATTAGGGGTTAATAATTGAAGGTAGGTGTCGGCGATGTTAGGGAGGGCAGATTAGGGGTTAATACTATTTATGATAGGGTTAGTGAGGCGGGTTAGGGGTTAATAACTTTATTATAGTAGCGGTGCGGTCCGCTCGGCAGATTAGGGGTTAATAAGTGTAGGCAGGTGTCGGCGACGTTGAGGGGGGCAGATTAGGGGTTAATAAATATAATATAGGGGTCGGCGATGTTAGGGCAGCAGATTAGGGGTACATAGGGATAACGTAGGTTGCGGCGGTTTACGGAGCGGCAGATTAGGGTTTAAAAAAATATGCAGGGGTCAGCGATAGCGGGGGCGGCAGATTAGGGGTTAATAAGTGTAAGTTAGGGGTGTTTAGACTCAGGGTACATGTTAGAGTGTTAGGTGCAGACGTAGGAAGTGTTTCCCCATAGGAAACAATGGGGCTGCGTTAGGAGCTGAACGCTGCTTTTTTGCAGGTGTTAGGTTTTTTTTCAGCTCAAACAGCCCCATTGTTTCCTATGGGAGAATCGTGCACGAGCACGTTTTTGAGGCTGGCCGCGTCCATAAGCAACTCTGGTATCGAGAGTTGCATTTGCGGAAAAAATGCTCTACGCTCCTTTTTTGGAGCCTAACGCAGCATTTGTTTGAACTCTCGATACCAGAGTTAAATTTATGGTGCGGCCAGAAAAAAGCCCGCGGAGCGTTAACAGCCCTTTTACCGCCAAACTCCAAATCTAGGCCATAGGTTGTTGTGTATCGTTTCTTATGATAAAAGTAAAAATAGAGATAAAGATAAAAATAAAAATAAAAACACAGTTCTCAAGCCTATGCTCCACTCTTCCTTAAGTGTTTTTTGGGCGGACCTTTATTCCTTATCAACTTATATCGTTTGTTTATTTATATTCCTATGTTTTAAGTGGAAATAAATCATATTGTGGTCTCAATCGTGTATTATTGTGCTCTCGCTTTAATTTGCAAGAGGTAATAGTCCTGATCAGTGTTTTGAAATTTATGTGTCAAGTGTTAGTTTATAAATCTTATACAGATAACTGCCTGTATTCAGGATCATATATAAACCCTTTTCCTACATAGTTGTGAAATAAATTTTCTAAAGTTTTAAAAGTGTGAATTTTATAAAAAGCATTGTTTATCTATGTGTTTAATATCTTAATTCTATTGGTTTTTGGGGGAAAATTTCGTGAATAGGTTTGCTCCATAGTTTTGTGGAATTTTTTCATGTATTAGAGTTTCTTAGTGAGGAATGTGATAAACATTTTTAGAGGACGTTCATTACTTTACCTATGTGTTTAACATGTATCTATATATTATTCGTGCAAAAAATTTTTTAGTGTGTGTGCTTTTAGTGTTTGTTCGTGGACTGTTTTGATATAATTTAAACTTCTGTAATATCTTTCTTGCCAGTGAGTATAATGTGGTAAAAAGTTATGTTTTTATATACAATGCAGTCTGTGTCTTTTATTATCACAGTTATATTAATGTATTTAGGTCCATTTCTGAATTTAATCCAAATGGGTGTAATGTTTTGAAATTGAAGATACATTCTGCCTCCTTTTTGAGGAGGAGTGTATTCATATTCCCCCCCTTATTCCCAGATGTAGTTTTTTGATACCCCAGTATTTGAAATCTTTTAAATTACTGGAGTGTTTTTCTTTAAAATGTGAGTACAGTATTGTGTCTGTTGATTCGTGTTCTATTTTTAGAATATGTTCTCGTATTCTATCTTTTATAGTTCTACTTGTTTGTCCAAAATATAGTAGGTTACATGTACATTTTATGCAATAGATGACATTCCTGTCTGTGCATCTTATTAGTTAATTTATTTTTAGACAGAAATTTGAATTGGATGATCTTATTTCCTTTCTTTTTTCACTGTATTTACAAGATTTACAGGATATACAGGGGAAGAAACCTTTTAGTTTATTTCCATTTAGGTCTCCGTCAACAGTGTTGTTTCTTTCTCTATACTCACTCGGTGATAATATCTTTATCTTTATCTCTATTTTTACTTTTATGGACACGATATTTAAATCCAGACTGCACAGCACACAAGCATCTTGATAAAGGCCCCAGGCTGAAATGCGTAGAGATTGCTGACAGTCACAGGATATCTAAACACAGAACCCAGCAGGTGAGAGGTCTTTCCCGTGTTCGGGCTGGCTAGGACAGGTACATCGAGCCATATCCCACTTTCTAGGGACAGACTCCATATGTGTAATTCCTATCCAAGGATCCAGTAACCGCTCCAGCCTCAATCACCTGGCTTAAGGGTTATATAGACACGAGGAGGAAATCCACAATTGGATCAGGAAATACCTGAAGGACCCGGATTTTAACCAAAAAAAGAAAACAAGGGAGAACATACGGAACTACTTCACCAAAAGACCGGCCGGTCACTACTTTAACGGAGGAGATCCAGAGTATGGACAATATACCAAGGTTTTTATAATAAGAGACAATCTGCTTATACATGTATATATGACAGATAAATCCACTTACTACCATTTACCGCTGTGACAAACCACCGTAGACCTGGAATATCAATGTCTAAGTAAAAATACGTGGTATTCACACTCATCTAGCTAATATATTGTAAAACTAGATCTGCACCGAAAAATTGTAATTGTAACAAACAAAATATACGATACATGTATGACAAGGAATAGAAACTTTTTGTTGTTTATCAGATGTTGCCAATTAGAGCTGCTTTCATAAAACCACGGTTATAGTTCAAAACCAGCAGTAATACTGATAGAATATAACAAGTATAAATTTCAAATAAAAAACTGTTTTAATGTGGTTTTAAATCTAGATGCCGGCATCTATGTGTTAGTTTTTACTGTTAACTATTTTACGATAAGAATCTTATCTGTATAGGAATAAAATACATATATCTTAAAGCACTTGCTCCTCTCTCTTCTTTTACATCATATTTTATAATAATATCTATAAGATACATATATATAAAAAACATAGGACATAAGACTATTTTAAAAATATAGTAATTATTCTATCATCCCGGTTATATGATCAAAATAAACCGGGGATCCTTATATATCAAAATAGTAATCCCAAAATTGGACAACCCAAAACAGGGACACCCTCATATTCAGATAAAAATAGATCCAAATTAACATACATTTATTTCACTCTATAAGACTCGCAGCTGTTTAGCGCTATCCCAATCACTTTTTCTTCACTGTATGTTAGAGTGCAGGGTTAATCTATTATGTTATTTCTGGGATTACATGCTAGAGGCAGGAGTCATTCATGTATCTTTTCCTGTTAGTTATGTCATATATGATAGTTCTGGTTTGTGGCAATTGACTATTTTAACATTGTGTGTTTTGCTTTTTGAGCTATATACATTTATTTCACAACACGAGGGAATATAGGCATAGTACTGGATTTTATGCTCTGTTAGCCGTGCTATGCCTGTTACCTGATATATGATTATTTGCATTGTTAGTCTATATTTGTGTCTCAGTTTTTACAAGATTTTGGGGACAGCAGTCATACATTTGTATACACAATCTCCTTTTTGTCTAATTTTTCTATTTTAATATTAGCTCTGCCCCCCACACAGTGCTTATTTGAATAAGCTAAAGAAAACATATCTTATAGATTTATATCCCTAATTTTTCATTTACTTGTTTCTGCAAAGCGGCTATTGATAATCCCCAATATCTAAACTAAAATGAGGTTCCAATAGTACCAGGTCTTTCATTTAAAATTTTAACGGTAATCGGAATAATAGGTGTGAATGACTTATGTTTCTCTACACATTACAAATACTTGAATAGTCTTCTTATATTGCCAATGTCTGCAATTAGTTTAAGTATGATCTAGACACACTTTCCTATAGAGATACTAGTACCTAATGGCTCACTACTTGTTATGTAGAAGTTAATGTACTTTATATATTTTACCCTTGTGAAAGAACATGTTTTATATATTGTATATTTGTCAAAACCTCAATAAAAATATATATAAAAAAATCATTTAAAAAAATCACATCCTGCGTTCAGTGTGTACTAACAAGAAGAGAGAAACACAATGCTTGATTTTAGGACATATTACAGGGTTACAAGTGCATACATAATTTGTCAATCACACTGGAAACCTTCCATGTGGTAAATGAGGCCACTCATGGACCTCCCAGAAATATTATTAATACAATGTTACAGAAGGTGATTCAGAGCAAATGAGAGACCACTTTTGGATCTCATATGATGACCCTCCTTTCAGTTTTCTTTACATTATTTGTCAGCCTGTGATATGAAAACGAACTAGCAGAAGACAGCATGTATAATGTAAAAAATATTTTGCAACTTGAATATTAATATTAATATTGATGCCCATGAGGTTATAGTAAACATAGGTTAGAGCAAAGTGATCAAGCAATGACCAGCTTATCTTTGGAAAGAAAATTATATCACGGGCTTACAAGGAACTATCAGTAATCCTGGCTACTAAATAGAGGATATAGCATAGTTAAAAAGTGACTGCACATTGGGCCAGAGTGTCAAAATGATGTACTATGGCACAGGAAACAAAATCTGTTTTAAAAACATGTTAAAGTAGGAGATGAATTAGACAGTATAAATTGTGGACAGGGACTATATCCGCCTAACTAACCTACTAAGTAGGTATCATCAAGGCCTGAAATGTAGGTAATCTAACTAGTTTTTTTTATTAATAAGAGGTCTTGTAGCATTCTGGCATTTTAGAAATACATGGATTTATGTAGTAGTAGGTAGATTATAGCTCAGGCCATATGCATTATCACAATTTTTAGAAGGTCAGTTTCTATGTAAGGTAAAAGTAATGTGACTTTTAGTGTTTGTAAACACTGATCAGAGCTCAAAAATGTGTGGTCATTATACAGGTGATATGGGACACATAAAATCTGCTGCCTCGGCCACTGGTAGCCCTGTAATTGTTCCAGTATAATGTCCAGTATTAAGATACTGGGAAAAGTGATATATTTTTTATAAGCTTTACACTTCCCTCCATTAGGTATCTATGAGCAGCAAATATCCTCTAAAACTAGTCACATTAATAGTATAAACATCATAAGCTACCTATTGACCATCCATAATTCACTAAAGGTATTATATATTGTAAATAAACAGTATATGCTACATTTCAGAAACTGTATTATATAAATTATTGAGGTTATCATTATGTATAAGAGAAAACTAGTAAACAGGTCAGTCGTAACAGTGGGCATTTTAAACATATAACAAATGGCTACGTTTGTGTAAAGAACTCAGCTCAAATAACAAAACCTGCTGAAGTTCCAAGCATCAAGCCACACTTGTTCAGTGATTATAATATGTGCCAGACAACCATATCAAACAGTGTGACTACCCGCAGGGGATTTATCCTACACCGGATAGCCAGGAGACAACAAAGACATAAGTCCAACCGTTTACAAGTGGATTCATATCATCCTTCTTGCCACCACCTAGAGTTATGCAAATGGACATCCAGAAGATTAAGGACAGTTGCAGTAATCAGTTAAGGGAATCTAGTCCTTGTTGGGTAATGGCTCTTAGATCAGTAATATCGTTTGTGGGAAGGGCGCCTTCTCTGAGCCTGACCCACCGACTCACTCAATATTGGCAATCTCGCTCTAATTGAGCAGCATAAACGCTCCGGTGTCGCAACTTTACCCATCCCAGACAGGACTTTAGCACCAACTGCCGTGTCCTTGGTCATCACAGATAGCAGGGATTCTCGGCTGATCGACCCATCTAATGAGAATGGTGCAGTAAGTGAGGCCGGTAGCAAGACAGTATAATAATTCACCCCAGGCTTGTCAGTTTCACCCTGTGGTTGCGTGTAGAGGAGTTTATTAATGGGCCCCCTGAGTGTGCAGATGGCCAATCTACTATCGGTGAGTAATCATTTGGGGTTTCTGAAAAGGCTTGGTGAAAAACCTTTGTAACGTATCCATTTTGGATCCAATAAAACGAACTGAATATTTCTTCCAGTTGACCTGTTACTATAAAATGTGTAAGACTGTTGTCCAAAGGGTTTATAGTCTCACTAGAATGTTGTATGTGTATGGTAGCTGTCGCTATATTACCAGGTTTCCTGGGGGGGTAGAAGTCGGTCTTGATGAAGGCCACAGCTGCACTCCTCTCCATTCCAGTACCTCAGAGCTAAGGCTAGCAATAATATTTATACCAACGTGATCAGTATGTATAACATAAGCGAAGTAGTCAGAAATAAATCCTAGATGGTTTATCTTATGAGTGATATCCAGCAGATATATCAGCTTATCTGCTCAGACTCTGAGATAAGCGGACATCTTGGTCGACGCCCGGAAGCTCCCCCATTTGATAAAGGTTTTAATTATATATTTAATATAAATATTTCACATTCCAATGTTCTGCACATAGCGGAATATGTTCTATGAATTTATAAATAGATATACCTATATACAGTATATATAAAGAGAGAAATTGAATCCTCCCTCCAAGTTTAGCCACCTGGGTGCATACAATAGTCATGAAACAAAGATGCGCTCTCAGAGTTTTCCATTCAAAGTCAGCTTTATTGGATGACGTTTCAGAGATACAACATCCCTTTCATCACTTTGATCTAATGAAAGGGATGTTGTATCTCTGAAACGTCATCCAAATAAACTGGCCTTGCTTGGAAAACCCTGAGAGTGCATCTTTGTTCCAGGAATATATATATATATATATATTGTAAGGTGTAACACAAAAGTACTGATTTACTGCAAGGTATAAAAAAACTTTTTTGTGGCTCACCTTTTTGCTAAGAAGTCTGTGTAGTGTCTCTGCTTCTCCTCTGTAGAGTATGGTAGTATTTAGAAATCAAAGCTAATTGGAATTTGTGTGGTGCCAATTGAGGTATTTCTTTTCAAGAAATAAAAATCTCCCTGTTAGAAGGGGCTTGGGTGACAAGTTTCCCCTCTCAGGGGTATGGTAGATGCCTTTCAATTAAGTAAATAAACGAAGCAAATGTCAGTGATTAGTGAAAATAAAATCTACTTTATTTTAGCACAAAAACAAACCGGTGTTTGTGCTGGTGAATTAAAAGTCCCTTGGTGTTGTTTAGTAAAAACTTTGTGCAGAAATTTGGGGTATTTAACTTCCCAAACAGGCTGTGATGGTTGTCGCCTTGATTAAGAACAAACAGTGTAGAGGATTCCTTGAAGATCTTTGTCTCCGGATGATGTTAAGTATAAGGTTTATGCAAGATTTTGGGGTATTTTCCTTCCCAAACAGGGTGTGATGGTTGTTGTCCAGAAATTACATAAGCAGTATAGAGGATTCCTTGATGATCCCTGTTGGGATCCCCCTTCTAACAGGGATATTTTATTTCTTGAAAAGAAATACCTCAATTGGCACCACACAGATGCCAATTATCTTTGATTTCTAAATACTACCATACTCTACAGAAGAGAAGCAGAGACACTACACAGACTTCTTATCCATAATTGTTTGTTCCATTTTGATGATAGTGGAATCACCAGACTAAGCTGCTCAGAAACACATCAGGAGGAACTGCATATTTAAGCTAATTAAATTTTTGCATTTAAACAAAGCGCAAGCCTAAACAATTTTTCATATATATATATATATATATATATATATATATATATATATATATATATGTATATCTGTTATATATCTGTACTTATATATAATCATATATATATATATATAAAGGTATAGATATATATTTTATAAATAGAATAAATAGAACATATTCTGTTATGTGCAGAACACTGGAATGTGAAATATTCCTATTTTCATGTTGAGTTAGCACAAATGAAAATATGCGATCAGTATATTAGGTTTTTATCCCATTCCCCCCCCCCCATTGACTTCTAACTTTGGATTTTTTTGTTGGGTTAGCGCGAGTGTGAACACAGTTTACTTTCAACTCATAATACGAGGGCAAAAATCTTACTTCTAACGCATTTAATGCTCAAGCTGGAGCGCTAATTTGCACTTCACTCATAATCTGGCCCTTAAAGTTTAAGCTATTGAAATTGAATGTACAATTATTAAATTTTAAAATTACCATAAAATGAAATACCTTAATTAAATACTTTTGACATACAATTCAATAAAGTAATCTCCAGTAATTTTAAAAGATGTTCTGTTTATTCAAATCAACTCCAAGTAAAACAAAAAATCAACAACCTTTCGTGTGTTACTAGGGATGGGCGAATGTTTCTAAAAATTCGAAATTTAAAACGAATTATGATACATTCGTTCGTTCAAATCGAATTTTGAATGTTTATATAACATTTTAACATTCTATTTTCAAATTTTCGTTTTAGAATTTTTCAATAACATTAGAAAATATTTGTTCGAATAATAGAATGTTTAGCTATGTATTTTATGTTGAAATTGTTTTTATTAGTTTTTATGTCATATAACAATAAAAGCAAAATAAAATAAAATAAAGTGAAATACATGTCGCTCAATTTTCTTCACATATTCAATGTGTTCTAATTTACAGATTCAAATGAAAGCAGTTTCCATCATCAGTTATACAATTAGCAAAATCAAACTTTATAAATGCACTTTTCCAAATACTTATCATATATCTGGAACATTATAAACAGTCGTGTTTTTGTATCTATCGCTGCAGAGGTTCTCAGCGAGTCTCAGCGGTTCACAGCGAGGGTCCCGGCTCAAGTATTAGGTCTCGGTATTTAAAGCAGAAGCGTTATTCTGATTGGCCTTACTTTTTGCCTCATGGTGCATTATAAAAGGTTCCCATCTTGCTAAAAATCTCTCTTTATCATTGAGGGATTCAGCTGCTGCACTTGCCATATTGTAATGATATTCTAATTTATTATAAATAAAGGATGAGTCAGGTGGGGTGGATTTCCAAAACTGAGCTATGCTAAGTCTAACTATCGTGCAGACCATCATGGCTAGTTTAAGGTGTGTCTTTGGTATGCCTGGGATTGGGAAGTGAAGTAGAGCCTGCTCTATTGTTAGTGTTATTTGTTTTTGGAGAATTTCACTAAGCAGTTTAGAGGTGTAGTCCCAGATTTTTTTAATTCGCTCGCACTCCCACCACATATGGATATACGAGCCTCTTTCCCCACATCCTCTATAACAAGAATGCGATAGTGCGTCTCTCATACCATGTGATCTTGTTGGGTGGAGGTACCATCTGAACGCAACCTTTATATAATTTTCTTTAAGTAAGGCATTTGGTGTAAAGGACAATCCGTTTGAGAGGTTTGTATACCATGTTTTGATTGGCCAGTTTTTACCTATATCTTGTTCTCATCTAGTAATAGTTAGTGACTTCTCTGAATTTCCTGGGGAATTAAAAATGGAATAGAGGGATGAGATCACTCCTGGTATATGAGAGGCAGTAAGGCACAGTGTTTCTAATGTTGTGTTTGGGAGGGGTTGTGCATTACCTAGTATTTCATTTGCTCTTGACCTCAATTGTAAATAATGATACCATATATTTTTGTCATTGATATCCATGTTTTGGTATTGTGTAAAGGTCATTACTTTATCTGCTAGAAGTATGTCTGCTATTCTATAGAGTCCTTTATTGGACCATTTCTGTTGTACTGTTAAACCGACTGAAGTATCAAATGTTACTAGTGGGGTTAGTATAGATCTGTCTCTAGTAAGTGTGTATTTAGAGTTTAGGGATTTCCATATGTGGATAGTGTGTTCAATCGCAATAAACTTGCCGTTCTGCTTGTGTTTTGTGAGATATGGAGCCCAGAGCAATCTGGGTAGGAAATCGGTCTCGATGAGATTCGACTCAAGACGAGTCCATTGCTTCTTATTATACTCTCTAAACCAATGTATAGCCTGCGCCATCCTTGCAGCGTGGTAGTATGAAATTAAGTTGGGCACCCCTACTCCCCCTTCGCTTCTATTTGTACACATAACTTTTTTATTGATTCGTGCTTTTTTTCCTTGCCATATGAATCTCAGTAAGTCCCTTTGCAGTTTGTGTAGTTCAGAGAGTGGAACCGAGATGGGTAGAGCTCTAAACAGGTACAGTAATTTGGGTAATAGGGTCATTTTAGTGGAGATGATCCTGCCGTATAGAGAGATTTTAAGTTTAACCCATTTACTGATTAGGTCTCTAATGTGTTTAAACATTGGGGTATAATTAGTGTGATAAAGAGTGTGTATGTTTGCTGGGAGATTAATTCCTAAGTATCTAATGAATTTCTTAGCCCATTTAAATGTAAAGTTGAGTTCTAGCAGTTTTTTAGTGTGCTGTGGGAGTTTAATACTTAAGGCCTCACACTTGTCCTCGTTTATCTTGTAGCCTGAAAGGTTACTAAATTGGTGTAGTATTTGATACAGAGGGGGGAGAGATAGCATTGGCTTGGTTAGGGACAGGATGATATCGTCCGCGAATAGGGACAGTTTGTGATCTATTACTCCGTCATTTATGCCCGCTATATTCTGATCATCTCTTATTTTAATTGCCAGCGGCTCAATACAGAGCGCGAACAGTAAGGGAGAGAGCGGGCAGCCCAGGCGAGTACCGTTCTTAATGCTTATTGCCTTAGACTGATAGCCCGATAATTTTACGAATGCTGTTGGGGATGAGTATAAATTAGTAATCGCATCTAGAAATGTACCCCGGATCCCTATTTTTCTAAGGACAGCGAACATATATTGCCAATTGACCCTGTCGAACGCCTTCTCTGCATCCAGAGCCAGAAACAGAGAAGGCATTCCCCCAGCTGAGGCAGCATTAATTAAATCTATCACTTTGCGGGTGTTGTCCGGTGCCTCTCTTCCAGAGACAAACCCCACCTGGTCTAAGTGTATTACATCAGTAAGTATAGGATTCAATCGATTTGCCAATATTTTTGTAAATAGTTTTATATCCTGGTTTATTAATGATATAGGTCTATAGTTTTGGCAGTGCTG
Source organism: Bombina bombina (assembly GCF_027579735.1). Classification (NCBI taxonomy): domain Eukaryota; kingdom Metazoa; phylum Chordata; class Amphibia; order Anura; family Bombinatoridae; genus Bombina; species Bombina bombina. Next base: position 222,877,222 of record NC_069499.1, read on the forward strand.
CTTATTTTTACCGGGCTTCGGAATTACTGCAATTCTAGCTGCTAACATCTCTGGGGGAATTACCTTGTTTTGTAGTATCGAATTGAATACTTTTACTAGTTGAGGTATTAAAATTGGTTGTAATAATTTATAAAATATCCCCGAATATCCATCTGGTCCTGGGGCCTTTGAATTTTTAAGAGTTTTTATGCCTAATTTGACTTCTTCATTTGTGATTGGCTTATTTAGGGATTCCCTATCCTGCTCAGTTATAGATGGTAAGGAGCTGTTTTCTAAAAATGTATCTAATTCTGTTGTTTTGTCTGCATCTCCTCTGTTGTGTGGGAGATTGTATAGTTTGTGGTAATATTCAGCGAACGTGTTTGGTATTGCTAAAGGGTCATTAGTCATTTTATTATCCGGTAGTTTTAATTGAGGTACTGTAGTGATCCTAGTAATTTCTTTCAGTTTATTGGCCAACATTCTGTCGGGTTTATTGCCATAAATATAGTATTGTGTGTCAATCATTTTAATTGTCCTAATAGCGTCTTTGTTCAGGAGCTGGTCTAACTTGTCGTTTTTGGTTTTTAATTGTTTTGTTAGCTCTTTAGTGGGTTTATCTAAACTTTTGGCTCTTAAGAGGTTAATTTCTGATTTTAGTTGCTCTATGTGGGTGTTTTTAAGTTTATGTTGCTTGCTAGCCTCTGATCAATAGACCTCTAGCATAGGCTTTTAATGCTCCCCATTCATATATTGGATTTGAGGTGGTGTCGTTATTTAGTGTAATAAATTCCTGTATTTGCTGTTGGAGTGAATTCAGTATTAAACTATCCTGTAATAAGTGAGAGTTAAGTGTCCATGCTTTTGTTCTATTTGGGTTGATTATGCCTGATAGCGTGATTTCTACCATGGCATGATCTGACCAGGCACAATTTAAAATTGAGGTATTGACTAGTAGAGGCACCTTGATCTGACTTATGAAAATGTAGTCAATTCTGGAGTGTGATTTATGTACTGTGGAGTAATATGTGTAGTCTCTCGCTGTGCTGTTAAGTGTTCGCCAACTGTCTGTCAGATTGTGGTCAAGGGTAAAGTCTCTTAGGACTCTGTGGGATGCTCTAATTGTTGTTTGTTGTGAGGTGGTTACTAGTGATCTATCTACGTTGTTGTCCATAGTGGTATTGAAGTCCCCCCCAATAATTGTTTTATACCTTTTCCAGAGTGTAAGTTGTTTACTTAGTCTAGATATAAATACAGATTGATGTTCGTTAGGAGCGTACACATTGACTAACAGCACCGGAGGTGTCTTGTATAAGGCCTTTTAAAATTAAGAATCTTCCCTCTTTATCTCTTATGACTGATTCTTCTTTAAAGTTTAATGAGGTGTGGAGAAGGATCGTAACTCCACATTTTTTGTTTGGATTAAATGAATGATATTGTCTAGGGTATGTTTTATCCCAATATTTGGGAGTGTATGCTCTGGTAAAGTGTGTTTCCTGTAGCATCACTATTTGTGCTTTCAGGGATTTATATTCATTAATAGCCTTTCTGCGTTTTATGTCAGAGTTTAGTCCTCTGACGTTATGTGATATTATTTTAATTGACATAATAGTGTGAGGAGTACATCTTTAGCGTTTCCTTACTTCAGTTACAATATATACATCGTAGTGCACCCTTGCACTCTTAAACTGTTGTGTTTTCCTACCCCCTGAAGAGCCGGGACCCTCGTCGAAATGTCGCAGGGCATCGTACCTTACGGTGAGTCCTTCAATATATCTTAGTGGAAGATAAAAATATGTATTGAGAACAAGCTGAGAATAAATCCAGATACATAGACAGAAACCATACAATGATGAGAGCCTCAACAGTGATCTCAATCTGTAGTGTAGAGCAGTTTTGATAGACACATGTAATAAAAACAAAAAACTGTAAATGTTAATGATTCAAACTTAAACGTATATAATAGGGGAACGAATTATGGCATGCAATCAATGTGGACAATGAGCATGTGCAGTTCTAACTGTGGAAAGGAAGGATAAACCTAGCAAATAATGTTATGGGAATATGAGGGTAGGGGGTGGTGGGGTGGGGAAGGGGGAAAGGGAGGAAAGGGGGTGGGAAGAGATATAGGGGAGGGGACCCGACATATACTTCAATTACTCAATTCACATAAATTAAACTTTAATGCAGCAATGGAAGTGCAACTCTTAGAAATTAGAGTCCTCCAATGAAACTAGTAGGAGGGCTCCAAGTATTGCTAAAAACTGTATAAAGTTAGTCTCTGGAACTCAACATGGTTAACTGTTAATTCAAGAATTCTTCAAAGAGTTTTTGGAAGCTTTGCAGCCTCCGCAAATGCAATTACCGGTATTGTTACCTCCCTTCAATCCGGATCATCCTCTTCTATTGAGGATTCTGATTCTATGGGGTCATCTGGTGTAGGTTTTCTTTTCTTAGTCTTTGTCGAGTCTCGGACAGGCGTCCATTCTCTGTGATAGTTTTTCTTGGATGTCTTGCTAGGCGGTGGTGGGCTGGATTCTTCAGATGGGATTTTGAGTTTAGTCAGCAGTGAAAAGCCTTCTTCTTTGGTAGTGCAGCTATACACGGTGTTCTGAATCGAGAAGACTAATTTGAATGGGAAGTTCCATCTGTATCTGATGTGAGCTGCATTGAGGGCTGTTGTTATGGGTTTCAGATCTCTTCTTTTTCGGAGAGTAATGGGGGCTAAATCAGTGTAGATTTGAATATTATGTCCATCATATGTGATAGTCTGGTTATTCCTTGCGGCTTTCATGATGAGTTCTTTAACGTGGAAGTAGTGAAGTTTAGTTATAATATCCCTAGAGGTGGATTGCTGTGGTTTTGTTAGTGCCCTGTGCACACGATCCATAAGTAGCATTCCTACTTCGACCTCAGGGACAAGTTGGTGGAAAAGGTCCGTTATTGTTTCATCTAGGTTCTTATATGTTTCCGGAAGGTTTCTGATGCGGATATTTGATCTGCGTGATCTATTTTCAAGATCTTCGATGTGATCTTCTAATTTAGTTATGTAGGTCGAGTTTTCTTGTATAGAATGACGTAATTGAGGAATTTCCTCGACCACGTTATCCAGTTTGTCTTCTAGTTCGGCCGTGCGGCCTCCAATTTCTCTAATATCCAGCCTCAGTTCTGAAATAGCAGACTTTAACTCCTCCTGAAATAGAGATTTTATCTGGGTCAAGAGTTCTTTATTGGTTATCGATGAGTTAGGTTGATCGGGGTCCGTTTGTGGGTTTTTTGCAGGGCTGGGATTTTGAGAAATAAGGCTTTTATCTAAAGCTTTTTGTTTTGCTTGAGATTTAGATAAGCATTCCTTAACTGTCTGCGTTTTATTCTTCATCTTGTTACCACTTGTTTTAGATTTCCTGAACTTTAGAAGTTGTTTGCTTTATGACTGTAGTTATAATTCAGGAAAGCCAGTAGATTTTATATGGCTTAAATAAATACTCGGGATCTAGGGATTGCTTAGTGATACACCATTAATTAGAACTGTCCATGCTTGCTAGTAAAAAATATTGTTAGTCACATTGATTATCCACCGTGCTTTATCCTGCCATTTCTTTCCCCATTTTGTGTGGCACTTTACATTTCTCTTCTTGTCCTACTGAGGGAGAGTTATATAGAATTTCTGAGGAGTCTTGTGGGACCCTGCAGTTCCTGTTCCTCCGTTAGACTACTGAGCCCCCTGATTCTAGCCACCTGAACCTTCCTGTTCTCAGGTTAGATGCCTCTAAAACAGGGCAGGCAGCCTGGATGGTATTTACATGGAGGGCCAAAAAGGAAAGGAGATCTGCAGGCTTAGCTTTTTATTTTTTTTATTTCTCTGCCATTAGCAGTGGGTCTGTCCTAAATGAAGCGCTGCTGTCAATTTATCCCACCCTGTAATTGTTCAATTTGGGTGTATGTGAAGAGGGATCCCACCTAGCTTTTTTGTGAGCCCAGTACAGCAATCTATGGAGGGGAATAAGGATGCAAGATGGCGCTTTTTCCCGCCTTTCAATTTGACAGTCTATAGTGCTCTTCAGCGAGAAGGACAGAAAAGTATCCCCAAAGATATCGTGCCAGCTCTCTGTGAGCCCAACCGTTAAATGTGCCAGACTATATAGCGTGGATCAAATGTCTCTCACCTGTAGTCTTCGTGGGGCAGAGTTCCCCTGTTATGCTGTATGAAGCGCGTCTCACTTGTGGTGTCGGGTGAACTTCGCCGTTGTCTGGTAGTTTACAAGGCGTCTGTTCAGCTGAAAATGTGGTAATGACAAGGGAGGTCACCCTGATTCCGTTGTTATTTATTCGTGGCCCCGACCCTCCGACGTTGTCTTGCAGCGGGCGGTGAAAAATGTCAATCCGGCGGTTAATGCCCCAACGCTGTGACCGGAATCTTCTCTAAGGGCTCTCTAGTGTTTGCCCTTCTCAGATCTGTGTCTCCGGTGACTTTTATATTCGTGCCCCAGGAATTATTAACTAAAATAAGCTCTTTGTTAGCGGATCTCTTTCTCAGCACGTCTAACCGCTAAGGCTGCTAGCTCCTCCCTCTAGCTATGTATTTTATATCACATTCAATTTCAAAATGTAATATTCGAATTTGAATGTGACATTTGAATTTGAATGTAACATTGGAATTCAAAATAGTATTTGTAGTCTACAACTGTGTTTTAAAAATGTAATATTCGAATTTGAATGCTACATTCAAATTCGAAAGTGACATTCAAATTTGAAATAGTATTTCTAGTCTATTACTGTGTTTTATAAATGTGATCAAATTTGAATGCTACATTCAAATTTGAATGTGACATTCAAATTGGAAATAGTCTAATACTGTGTTTTATAAATGTAATATTCAAATTCGAATGTCACATTTGAATTCAAATGTCAAATTCGAATTCAAAATAGTATTTCTAGTCTACAACTGTGTTGCTTTAATGTAATATTCTAATTCGAATGTCACATTTGAATTTGAATGTAGCATTCGAATTCAAAATAGTATTTCTAGTCTACAACAGTGTTTTATAAATGTAATATTCAAATTTGAATGTCACATTCAAATTTGAATGTAACATTCGAAAGCTATATATTTTTTTTTTTTTATTTTTTTTTTTTGTTTTCAAAAAAACTTTATTAAAGAAAATACGTATAATAATTACAAGCTTTTCAGTTTTTCCAAAATAAATGTGTATACAAGATTATTCAAACATAGCTTTACAAAATGTAACTAACCAGTGCTAATCATTCTCATTCTACCCCTGGTGCCCCTCAGCAAGGTCAAATATTAACTGTTCATAATGCAGGTAGAGTTTAATTCTCAAGGGGATGGGACAAATTTCAGAGTTCAAGAGGCACTTAGTTGATGAGAGTCCAAGAGTCCATTAGTGCATTGTCCCAGGCGCTCTGTGTCAAGTCCCACAAAGTTATACCATCATATGCTGGGGTTACCAGGGGGCATGAAACCAAAAGGGATAAGGGGGGTGAGGGAAAAGGGGGGAGAGAGGGGGGGAGGGGGGGGTGATACCTGTCTCCATTGAGCTGTTTGGGGGTGTTTGTGCAGACAATCCCTTTCCTGTGTTCCCGTTATCTAGGTTGTTTACAGGTCGTTTGTGCATGTCTCGTGGGGGGTAGGTGGAGGTAATGAGGGAAGTTGAGAGAGGGGGTAGAGGAGGAGAGGAGAGGAGAATGTCGGTAGAAGAGGTATAGGACCAAATTGTGACCTAGCTTGTCTTATACTATCTGTCGTCTGTGTGCTGCCCAGCCCTCCAGCATTATCTCGTGTGTGTCTACCGTCCCTTGCCGGATGTGGTGATATCTTTCTAGGCGTAGTAGTGTGTCTACTTGTTCTTGCCACTCTTGGAAGGTCGGTGTAGTTCTAGACTTCCAGTGCTTTGGGATTAGTAGTTTGGCTCCGTTTAGCATAACTAACAGGAGTGCCCTATTTGCTTTGCAGGTTAATTTGGGTAAGGAAAGGTACAGTAATGTTCCTGGGTTGCTCTGCAGGGGTTTCCCCAGGACTAGTTCTATGTGATTAAAAACGCTGACCCAATATTCATCCAGCATAGGACATTCCCACCAGATGTGTGTTGGAGTGCCGACTCCACCGCAGTCCCTCCAGCATTTGCCTGAGGCCTGTTTGTAAATCCTCTGCAGCCTGCTGGGTGTAAGATACCACCTCGCCAGGCATTTGAAGCTGGATTCCTGTACTCTCATAGAGATTGAAGCTGACTTGGTCACTGAGAAGGCGTTTTGCCAGTCCTCATAACCTATCTCGGTCTGCCACTCCTTTTCGCACATCTTCGTGTAGGAGGGGAGTGTCTGGGCATCATCTGTTAGTAACAGTTTATAGATCAGGGAGACTGCGTGGGCTGTAGGCGTGCCCTTTAAACATAGAGTCTCAAAGGTGGTGGGTGTTCTGGTTAAACAAGGTATGTGTTTATGTGTCATGAGGTAATGATTCAACCGCATGTATGAGTACCAGTTCAGCGTCAGGTGGGGGTACTCCTCCGAGATGTCAGTCAGAGTCTTGAGCCTATGGCCGTCAGTCAGAGACCTGAGGATGTAGTCTTTTAGAGGTGTGTCGGCATTGGTTCTGTTATCGGGTAGATTCCAGGGTAGTGCAGCGTTCCGATAAATCGGGGTTAGTGGGGAATGTCTGGTTGATATATGAGATGTAGTATTTATTATCTTGTCCCATGTGGAGTAAAAGTCTATCAGCAAAGAGTACTTTGTTGTGGCTGGGTGTCTGTCCTTCTCTAGTGTCCAGGCACCTAGGCCTGCGTTGTTTGTTTCTAAGATGTCACAGTCCAGTCTTACCCATTCTTTGTTAGGGTCGTTGGAGCACCAGTCCAGTAATCTGCTCAGCGTAATTGCCTGTTTGTATGTTAGTATGTTTGGGACCCCTAGGCCCCCTCTGTCTCTGGGCAAATACAAAGTTCTCCTGGCTACTCTTGGTCTGATCCCTCCCCAAATGTATTGTTCAATTAGGGTCTGAATTTTTTGTAAGTAGTTCCTTGGAAGGGGAATCGGTGTTGTTTGGAGGATGTAAAGCAGTCTGGGTAGCACATTCATCTTGACGACATTTATTCGTCCTAGCCAGGAAATAGATTTGTTCTTCCACCTGGATAGGTCCGCTATCAGCGTGGTCTCTAGATATTTGTAGTTCTCTTGGAAAATAGTTTGGGAGTCTGGGGAGATGTATATCCCTAAGTATTTAAGCTTATCTTGTTGTAATCTCAAGGGACAGGTGCCTAATGTTGCGGTCAGTGTCTCTGTGTGGTATGTGATGTTCAATATCTCTGATTTAGCTACATTGAGGTGAAAGTTAGAGAGTCGGCCGTATTCACTGAAGGTGTTTAGGACTCTAGGGAGGGAGGTCTCTATGTCGGAAAGCGTCAGTAAGATGTCGTTGGCATATAATGCCAATTTATGTGTGTTTGAAATGGTTTTGATGCCTGAGATCAGAGGGTCCTCTCTAATTTTCTGCGCTAAAGTCTCTATTGAAATAGCAAATAAGATCGGCGAGAGTGGGCAGCCCTGCCTGGTCCCGTTTCTGATGTGGAATCTATCTGACAGTAGGCCATTGACTTTTACTCTAGCCGAAGGGTTTTCATAGAGGGCAAATATCTGTCTGATAAAGGTGTCGCTAAACTTCATTCTCGCTAGTACCGCCTTCAGAAAGGGCCAGTGCACACGGTCAAACGCCTTTTCGGCGTCTGTCGAGACCAGTATGAGAGGTGTGTTCTGATGCTGCGCGTGCGAGACAAGCTGTAGTACTTTCAGCGTGTTATCGCGCGCCTCCCTCCCTGGCACGAAGCCCACCTGGTCAGGGTGTATCAGTGTAGGTAGGATCTTATTGATTCTGTTGGCTAATACCTTGGCATAGATCTTTACGTCCACATTGAGGAGCGAGATCGGGCGGAAATTTTCTGGCCTATCTGGTGTTTTACCCTGTTTAGGGAGGACAGTGATATTTGCCTCCAGCATCTGATCTGTGAATCCCCCCTCTGACAGCAGCGAGTTAAATAGAAGTGTAAGAGGTGCTAGCAAGTGATGTGCAAATTCTTTGTAATATTTCACCCCCAGTCCATCAGGGCCAGGGCTCTTACCATTTGGCATACTCTTGATTGCTAATTTAATTTCGTCAGCTGTTATCAGTCTATCTAAGTGATCTGAGTCCTCTTGAGATAGTGTGGGTAGCTGGATGTCCCCTAAATATGTGTCTATATGTGTTTGTGGGCTGTTGTTGGTGATATTGTAAAGTGCTTCATAGTATCGTCGGAATGTCTCAGCTATGGTCACACTGTCTTTCTGTGGTTGCCCTAATGCGTCAGAAATAGAGTGTATATGCGTGCTCAACTGTTTGCGCTTCAACGCCTTGGCTAGAGATGGGCCTATTTTATCATTCATTTCAAAGTATTTTTGCTGTAGCATTGAGGCTTTACTCTGATATTCTTTGATGAGGTGGTTGTTCAGTTCAGCCTTAACCGTGTTTAGGGACTTAAGTATTGTGGCAGATGATGTGTTCCTCTTTAGCTCAGACTCCCAGTATCGAATCTGAGACAAAGATGAGTTCAGAAATTGTCTATTTTGTTTGGTTTCTGTGGCTTTGAGTCGTATAAATTCCCCCCTTGCTACACATTTGTGTGCTTCCCATGTCGTGGAGGTGGGCAGAGCGTCTAGTGGGTTCTCAATGAAGTAGTTCCATAAGGTAGAGTCAATGGCCAATTTGTGTAAGGGGTTGTCTAGTGTATGGTCGTCAAGTCTCCAGATGTAAGGTTTTATGGGTATATCTGGTCAGTCTAATGTGCATTGTACGGGAGCGTGGTCTGACCAGGTAATTGGCAAAATGTTAGCGTTGTCAATCAGTGAGAGGCCTAATTGGTCCGTTATGAGGTAGTCGATTCTAGTGTAAACTTGGTGTGGATGTGAGAAGAAGGTGTAGTCCCGTGTGTCTGGGTGTAAGAATCTCCATATGTCATGTAGTTTTAGTGAGCGGATTTGTGAATTGACAGTTCTGATTATTCTGTGCGGTGTAGAGGTCTTCCCTGATGAGGTGTCCAGGGAGGGGACCAGGGGTAGGTTAAGGTCGCCCACCAAGAATAAAATACCTCTCGTGTGTTCCAAGATCAGTTGTGTCAGTTGTTTGAATACAATATGTTGTCCTTGGTTTGGCAGGTAAGCATTGGCTATTGTGATATGGGAGTTATACAGGGTCCCCACCACTAAGAGGTAAGAACCATTGGGGTCCTTGAAAACCTTGGTTGGTCGGAAGGGGATTGAGTTCCTGATTAAGATACCCACCCCACCTTTCTTAGAACCGCCCGATGCTAGATAGTGGTTGTTATACCTGTGAGTGATGTACCTAGGCTCCCTCCCTCTCTTGAAGTGTGTCTCTTGTATACAGATAATATCCCCTCCTGCTTTGTGTAACTGCGTGAAAGCAATTGATCTCTTTTCAGGACTGTTAAGTCCTTTGGCGTTAATGGTTATGAGTTTAATGAGACGCGGCTGCATGTTTCTGGAGTGTTATAAGTTTGGTTACACAACTCCAGAGGGCTTCGGTTGCGTTCAATCTGCTTGTTAGAGTGCGGGCGTGCTGAGGGCTGGGCAGTGTCTGTCTAGTCTGTAGACCCTACTTCTTCTGTGAGTCTGTAGAGCAGGTAGTGTCTAGGTCTCTCAAGTCCTTGTGTATGATAGTGAGTGAAAAGTGGGGTGGGAAAGGGGGAGTCAGGGGAGGAAAAGAGGGGGGGGGGTGATAGCGAGGGTAAGAAGAGGAAGGGTGAGTTTGCAAGTAGGTATAGTGTACTAACAGTACGGCTGCTTCACCTAGGAAGCCGATGTTGTGTAGATAAGTTAACACTAGAAAACTATAAAAGCAGCAATCAATCAATAGTAACAGATAACTAGCAAAATAGGTAACTAGCAAAATAGGGTAATATCCCCGTTATCAAACCCAGCATTTGAAAAAGTAAATTTAAAGATAACATTATATTATATACGACCTGATGCCTTGGATCAGGGACTGGCCTCCAACCTAGGCCGTGGGGGCGAACAGTCCATATGTTGATGCGTTTCCTCCGCATCATCCGCGACAGTCACAAGTGAGGGGTGTTTGTGTAGACTCCTTTCATTGTTGAGTATGGGTGCAGGTGGCATCCGGGTCCCCAAGAGGGGCCTTGGTGTAGAGCTGTCCTTTGGTTGGTCCTCTGTCTGGATGTGTATCTGAAGTGCCTCGCAGAAGCGGGGTAAGTCATCCTGAGTTTTGTAGATAGCTGTGGTGTTGCCGTTATTGGCAATGATGCTGACCGGGAACCCCCAGCGATAGGCGATCTTCTTCTCTCTGAGCACTGATGTTATGTGGTTCAGGTCCCTTCTCTTTTGGAGTGTCGTGGGGCTCAGGTCTGTAAAAATCTGGATGCAGCAGCCTGCATGTGTGAAGTCCTGTTTTTGCCTTGAGTGTTTTAAGATGTCCTCCTTATCCTTGAAGTGCAGCAGCTTCAGGATAATGTCCCTTGGGGGTGCTTTAGGTGGGGGTTTCGCTCTAAGGGGCCTGTGTGCTCTTTCGATAATTACCTCGGGGGCATTCTCATCCCCTTTTAGCGTGCGGAACATGGCCTGCAGGCAACCCTCTAAGGCTCCTGGGTGGATGGATTCTGGTATCCCTCGAACTCTCAAATTGTTCCTCCTGCCTCTGTTGTCTAAGTCCTCGACCTTCTCTAGTAGGTTGTATATGGTTTCTTCTTGGTCGTAGAGAAGGCGGGACATATGGTTGATGTCATTACTGGTAGTGTTGTGATTTTCTTCTAGATTGGTAACTCTCCGCGTCACCTTTGATAAATCCCTTTTGAGGTCCCCATACCAGCCCTTTACTTCAGTGAGCATTTCTTTAAAGTCTTCTTTGGAACATAAAGATTTGAGGTCTTCTCTAGTGATTTGTTGTGTAGTACTAAGAGCAGGGCTCACTGTCTGAGTACTGGACTGTGGGCTTGGTGCGGGCACGATGCTGTCTGCAGCTTGTTGTAGTGTCTTTGACGTGGATTCAGGTTGTTTTAAGAACTGCTGCATGGTCCTGGGATGTGGTATGCTGTCCAGCCTAGTCGGTTTTTTCGCTGGCATGCTGTTATGATATGATGAGGGCTAGCGGGGATAGTAGCTAGCTGCTCCTTCAGGGTTATTGTAGGCCAAAAATAAAGTTTATAAATCAAATGCAGTTGCTGACACCTGAGCTTGTTCTCCCTGCGCACCTTAAGGGTGTCACTGTCCTCCTTTTCTGCTTTGTGTTTGGAATGCTTAGGATTAAGGTGGGTGAGGACTGTCTGCTTTTGTTTTTTCTTTTAAATACAGAGAACCAGAGAGAAAGTTTATAAGGCAGTCAATTTGGTGCTGGCTTTTGTGCTGTTTCTCTTGCGCACTGTGAGGGGCTGTTGTCTTGTGGGTCACTTTTCTGGCAATGTAACTCAAGGGTCACCTGCATGTAGGTGCTGCTTGGTGGGGGCTGTGTTGGCGCACTGTCTCTAGTGACTGTATTTTTGAACCGTGCAGCAAGGGGAAAAGAAGTAAATCACCTCAGAAAGTGCGTAAGGTGTATGATTCACAGTGACCGCTGGAAGCTGAGTAGGTATGCCCCTTGTTTCAGCGTCTATTTGGGTGCAGAGGGTGTGCTCCTTCCCCACTGAGGGCTCTAGTGAGTTTGTGGGTTGATTTGTCCCTGTGATGGAGGGTTGATGTACTACGGTGCTGTGGGTAACTAGGTCCGTTGCCGCCTGAGGCCTGATGTGCGTGCCTTCTTACCTTGCTGTCCTGGTATGTAGCTTCCGCCTTGAGAGAGGGCCGCACCCGCAGAGCTGTTATGTACTTTGATGTGTGTGACCGTTGGCGGGTGGCGGCAGCCGTTGAGTTGCTGCGTTGTGTCTCCCTGGATGGTTCTCAGCTTTGGTGCCGCTGAAATCTGGGCGCGTGTCGTCTTTACCCTCAGGTCCGGACGTCGCCCGATGTTGTGAGCGGGCCCAGAGTTGGTAACAGGGGTTTGCGGCTGTTGGTATGGTGAGCCAGGCTCAGGGTATTGTCTCCTCTAATGCGGTGCTATATTTGAGGCATCGGTCGGGTATAACTGCTGGGTTTAACAACTTAGGGCCTAGGAGCTATTGCACTACGCGGCCATTTCACTGAACGGCCAAGCTCCGCCCCCCGAAAGCTATATATAACATTCGAAAATAGAATTTTTATGAATATTCGTTCAACATTAGCTTATGTAAATCAAATTTCTACAATAACATTTGTTCTAACATTTAAATTCAAATATAAACACATCCGCCCATCCCTAGGTGTTACCCCTTAATTATGTTGCAACATGATCAAGGGGTAACACCCGAAATGTTGTTGATTTTTTGTTTTACTTGGAGTTTTACTAGAGTGCTGCCATCTATTTTGCCTTTCTGGATTATCTTTTGGGACTTTTGTGTGAGGTCCTGGATGGCGCTGACTCCCACTGTATGCACAGGTGCTGGATACATTCTACTGTAAGAAATGGTTACTTTATCTACTAGACCACACTCATTGTTTTGAACAAGTATTAACGTTTATAAATATTGAATTTAACAAATTTAAAAATACACAATATAAATAGTGATTTCTTATGTAGCAATTATTATAACTGTATGTGATTCGAACTTGTGTCTATGTCCTCTAACCACTTGTACACACATATGTAACCAATACTCTTCAACTGTTTTGAAAATAAAATGTCCAAGATATTTAAAGGGATGGTTTGCACCCATTTTCATATATCTGCATGCAATAGACACTACTATAAAGAAGAATATGCACAGATACTGATCTAAAAATCCAGTATAACTTACTTAGACGCTCCAAGTTTAGCACTGTTGATGAGGTTAGGCTGGGACACCCAGTGGAAGGGGCTGTTAAAGCAGGAAGAGCAAACACTTGCCCCCCCCCCCCCTTCCCTGCATATGAAAACACAGAATACACATACAGGAGCAAGAAGGAATCTATAGACTTCAGATACTTTAGGGGTTGGTTAGCAGTCTGAAAATCAGCACAATGTCATTAAAAAAGCAAAACTATACATTGTTACAAAAACAAGATGGGCTATATCCTAGATTGTAAGTTCCTACAGGGCCCTCAATTCCTCCTGTATGTGTTTGTAAAATTTTGTCTTGTCTCTTACAAGTTTTATATTATTGTCTTATATAAATGAATAGTACTCCTGGTCTGCGCTGCGGAATATGTTGGCGCTTTATAAATAAAGGATGATAATATATAAATTGATCATCTACAAAACATTTATGCAAAGCAAAATCTTATGTACAATGTCACTTTAAAAAGGGGGCATTCTTTAATTTTTGTTTTGCAAAAAATGTACGTTTTGGGTTGAATAAAAAATTGATTCCATGTCTCATGTCCATATTTGTAAAACATGTTCACTAACCACTCTGCTTTAATGGTGCAATTTTAATCCCTTGTTCTATAGTTTGAATTGATCTACTTTTCTTAAACAATAGGCTTTCCCTACCATCAAAATGTAAAATGCAAAAATAGAACTAAGATAATAGTACTTACAGATATTACTTGGAATCTAATAATATATCAGACTTCCATGGACATATTACCTGAATATATTATATAAAAATAATTAATTTCTGCACATTTGTTTCAGATTTACCTAACAGCATGATGCTTAATCACTAACTCTATTTAAGAACCCAATTCTCAGACTATCGTTTTAGGTTCAGTAGATGAATTGAAAACAATTATTAAGACATCAAAAATCATATTGAAAAACTGTAGTGAATCAGTCTTATTGAAACCATCTCATTAAAATTTATTTAGAGAAAATTCTGTCTGAGTACCTTTCTCATTGCTGTCTACCTTAAGATACTGTAGTAGTTTGGAAAGGTGCAGCCAATCCAGCAAGGATATGAAGTCTAAACACCAAAGAGCGCTATTTGGAAAATACAATCAGAATCCAGAAGATTTATTGCGCGAAAATAACAGTGGTAAAAACAGCTGTTTAAGAAAATGTATATAAAATACAGGATAACAATTCTGAAATAAAAATGCGTTTCAGCGATCTTAGTTGCCCTTTTCAAGAGCAAATGATCATAAAACCAAAAGCTTGTTTGATTCTCTCTCACTCACCTTTTTCCATGTTTTATGACTTTAATAATCTAAGTACATTTAATGCACACATGAAAAAGTAAAAAACATACATCCTGGTGTCTTAGATACTTGGATATATTTAAGCTATCATGTAAAGTAATTAAGCTTATACTTTAAAGGAAATATGGGTAAGCTTGATGGACCTATGATTCTGATCTGCCATCAAAAAATCTATGTTTCTGCTCTTATATTTCTATATTTATGCACAAAATATTATGTAATATGTGTCACATTCTTTTCAGATAAAAATGCTGCTTGAATAATGCAATATATAAAATCTTGTTGAAAGTGAATATGTTTATTGTTGCTTCATGAATCAGAATTTCTAGCATAGTTCAAGAAAAAACATATAGTAAAAGATTTTGTTAAAAAAGAAAAAAAAGCCTCTTGATACTTTCCAGTAAGTGATAAGGATCACCATCATGTGACCAATCAGATGCTTTGCTTAATTACAGCATAAGATAAATTCACATCAGATGATCTCTGAGCAGTTCAAATGATGTAATAGCTGGACCAATAGAAGAACGTTATGTGTGTGGCAGATTAAGTACTAAGAAAATGAGGCTTTTGCTAAAGTCATAAAATACTTTTTTTTTTTTGCATATTTTTCTCATTAAAGTCTTATAGGTTTTAGGAGATTCAGATTTCAGATTACACCACTTTATGTCACTCACTAATGGGATAATTTCCAATGTCAAATAGTCGATATTAAGTGTAAAACTTAAATGGATATTAAACTCAGGTTTTTTAATGCATTTAAAAAAGGGCATTAAAAATAATTTTTTTGATTTAAAAAAATCATATGTTGATTAGAGAATAGTTTGTTTTTGTTGGTTGAGGCATATCCCTCTCCACCAATAGAGATGCATGATTTATCCATATCAGTCAGTGAAATTTCATGTTTGATATTTTACTTTTGTTGTTTATGTTCAATCCCTTGTCCGGCCACTAGTCACTAAGTTAAAGTAACAGCTAAGTACAAAAGGATGCCCCTAACACAAGATCTATTACAAAGAATATGATGTAATAGAAATGGTCATAGATAGTGTCTTAAGAAGAAATAGGACCCCATTTATCAAACCTTCAACATTTAGAAGGATATGAAGCTTTTTTTGTGTGTGTGTGTGTGAAAACATGAATAAATTATCTGTATGTACAGTATATATATATATATATATATATATATATATGTTTTTAATATGTAGTTTCTTTTTGGGAAAACATGAACAAACTAACTTTATTTGATTATTGTATTACCACTTACACAGGTGTGTCATACACACCCCTAATGGGCAGAGAGATCAGTTAGTTTGTTGGCTCATTGGTTTTCAATATGGTTAAATAGCATTGAACCATGCAAGGTGCTAGATGCCTGATCAAACGGCAGTTGCAGAGAAACGCATTGCAGATAGGGGGTAAAACTTGGAAACCCCTATTTTAACTCACTGCTTTTGTTTTTAATGTGTTGTTTTTAAATAAACACATTTTTAAACTTAATCACAGTTCTAGCACCTTTGTTTTTCCCATTTTAATGCTACACGGAGTTGAGCTTTATATCCTTGGATCTTTCTTGTGATTCAACTGATTGAGCAGCACCTGGAGAGAGGGTGAGCTGGTACACCCTGAGATATCAGCACGTCACTACCAGCACATTGGTGTGCTATTGACAAATGTGAGTACCCATTTTTGGATTTTGGTTGCATCATTTCATGCTCACTTTTGATTGATCTGCACATGAGGCTCCCCTCTGTTTTGTGTTTCACTTCATAGTTTGGTTCGGATTCGTCTGTGAAGAGGAGAGCAGCCACCTATACCTTGATATCCATCAAGGCCCTTTGAATAGTGAAGAGCACGGATTCTTTTAGGACTATTATTGCATAACTGTTTGGTAACAGATTTATTGTTTGTATTCCTCATTGAGATAAGATCTGTTATATCTGTTTAAATATTTATTTCAATATTACCACTTGGACGCCCCCTTAATTGGTTTGTTTTAGTAATATTTAGACATTCAGCAGTTTCAATACGTCTGCTAAACCTTGCTGCAGCAAATACACATCCGACTCTGAAATTTATAAAAAATGAGGCTTAATACACTCAAGTCAACAAAACTGCAAGAATCAGCAGTCTGTTGATAACTTTAAAGAATCAATGGTGCGAATATTTCAATTTATCGTTTAACACAAAAATGATAAAAAAAAATATGAATCGCATGAAGCAATTCATCTCTACTTTAACTTAGCTCCGCCCTTTACTATGTTTCAAAATGGTATAATTGATCATTTTATAAGATTCTTTTAGTGTTGTAGTGCCATTTTGCAGTATTTGTATTTGTGTACTAGACTGCAACTTAGAGAGTTATATGATGTATTTATCTTGATTTAAAGATTGTAATTGAAAGTTTATTATAAAAAAATTGTAAAAAAAAAATTAATTTACCCCTTTAAAATTACAAACATGTCACATTTTGCTGCAAATATTTTTATGAACGTTTGTATATGAGTTTTGAGGTTAAAGAGCCAGTAAACACAGAGGGCCAGATTACAAGTGGAATGCTATTTAACGCTCCTGCTCGAGCATTAACTGCGCTAGAAGTAAGCTTTTTGAGCACGTCGGGTTGCGCTTGCATTACAAGTTGAAAGTAAACTATTTCCGCTTGCACACTAACCCGTGTAAAAAGCTGAACGTAGAATATAGCACACATGATAACCTATTCCCCAATAGAAGTCAATTGAGCAAAGAAAGGGGGGAAAACCTAACAACCCTACTCGCAAGCAAAACCCAATCTCATATTCTCAAGTGCACTAACCCGACATGAAAACATGAATATTTCACATTCCAATGTTCTTCACATAGAAGAATATGTTCTATCTATTCATAAATACCTGATG
The DNA here is from genome assembly GCF_027579735.1 of Bombina bombina. Lineage (NCBI taxonomy): Eukaryota > Metazoa > Chordata > Amphibia > Anura > Bombinatoridae > Bombina > Bombina bombina. The sequence goes on from NC_069499.1 coordinate 222,894,294, forward strand.
TTTTTTGCATAACTATATATTTATGCCTATATATATATAATTATATATTTATATATACATATACATATATATATATATATATATACATACATATTTAGACATGTGTATGTATGTATCTCTATGTGAAAGCCCTATGAATGCCTTTTTTTCTAACACTTGAGACCTCATATCTTTTAATCTTTTTTTGTGCATTAATAGTTTTTATTAGACAGTGTTGTTATGAGTGTAACTGTTCTTTTAAGATGTGTTTTGTGCAACTTTTTTATTCAAATGTAAAAGTTAACCAGAGCTCTAAAGTTGAGCTATCCTGATGCACGTTAAATTTAATTGCTCTCACGATAACGTGTTTTTGCTTGCACGCAACAATTAGCATGCCAGTCGCAATCTAGCCCTGTATAGGGGAACCTTTGCATTTCTATTGGCTAATTTTCCAAAGCAAAACCAAATTGGTCAATAGAAAGAAAGCTTTTTCTATTAGGTGATGGGGTAACTGTATTATCAGAAATGCGATATCCCCTGGTTATCTTTTTGTGGACATCTAGTTTTGTGAGAGCGCAAATATTTCAACTTGTAATTACCAGCGCAACTCGACACCCACAAAAAGTTACCTTCTAGCAATGTTAACACTCCAGCACAAGCAGTGATTACTGCTCCACTTTTAATGTAGCCCATAATATAAAATGGGTGTGTCTTGTTATATTGATCACTATATTTGGGAGTGAGATGATCCTGAATTTTCCGTAACAGAGCCATAGCTACAGAGGTCTAAGAGGTCTCAATCACGACTTGGTCTGCACACCTAGGGGGCCAATCTGTAGGGTCTAGTGGGACCCAGGCTCCACCTTGAATATGTCTGGTGTCTTTGTGTGTCACTTACCGGTAAACAAGTGTCACATTGTCAGGAAAGTTTATTTGCCTTTACAAATATGGTGGCAGGGTTTCCAAGATGAATGCCACAGTGTGACTGTACAGAGAAAGCTGCCATCATATTTGTAAAGGTAGGCTGCACGAGTGCTTATCTTCTGATGTGGACTAACCAAGGAAGAAAGATGATTCACAATCAAAGAGAAAAAGCTCCTCTTCCTTTTAGCATATAGGGGAAAAAGACCCAACATAGAAGACTGTGCAGAAAAGATGAGATAAAACGTAGCCTTTAATGTATCAATTTAAAAACAAAAGGGACAAGAGTACAACAAGACATAAGGCAAAGCGGCCAGCTGACTTGCCATGGTGGGAATCCTATGGGTTTCATGCCTGTTATGGCACTTTGTCAGGCCCTCTTCTAGTGTAGTTATATAGCACAACAGATTAACTCTTCACATACTGCATAATTAATCAAATGTCTGTACCTCTTAAAATGATATATTTAAAGGGACATTATACACTAGATTTTTCTTTGCATTAATGTTTTGTAGATGATCCATTTATACAGCCAATACAGTTTTTGAGTATAGTTTTGCTTATTTTTAAATAACATTGAGCTGATTTTCAGACTCCTAACCAAGCCCCAACATTTTATGAGAATACTGACGTATACCTACTCCAGCTTGCTCCTGTTTGTGTAAAGGGTCTTTTCATATGCAAAAGAAGGGGGAGGGGGAAATGTCTTATTTCCCACTTGCAGTGGGCTTTCCAGCTACCTTTTCAACAGAGCTAAACTGGGAGCTTCTAAGTAAGTTTTTAAACAGTTTTATACTGGATTTTTATATCAGTATCTGTGCATCTTATTCTTTATAGTAGTGTCTATTACACGCAGTTATATAAAAAATGGGTGTATTCTGCCCTTTTAAAATAAAAAATTTGTTTTGAGAAACATATGTTGATTTGTACATATATATTTTACAAAAACGGGGCTTACTAATTTTTCCTGGGAATATAGATCCAACTGATATGTCTTACAAACCACTTATAGGATGTGCTAATAGTTTAAGGATAAAGATAAGGGAAGGGAAAAAGGGGAGGAGAGGGAAAGGAAAAAGTATGCTGTCTGAGTGTGCTAAAAAGTGTGTAAAAGAAGGAAGAGTGAAGGTAAGAATTCAAGGAAATATACCCCCTGGTTCTACACCATGGCAAATAAAATGTTTTGCAACTGGGGATTTTGGAGGTTCATCAGAAAGAGACAGCATTTTTTTTTTCTAATTTTGTCTTTTAACATTGAAGTTCGACCATTATATTGTTTTCCGCACAATTCACAAGAAATATATTACAAATGTGGAGTTGAATGTCATATGACATGTAATTGTATATCTTTCTCCTGTACTAAAGGAGGAAAAGTCATCTCCTGTACATACAAAATCACATGACTTGCATGGTCTAGTCCCGCATTTGTAAAATTGTGATTTTGGAGAACGCAAGGCCCTACTGTTAGTGATTTAAAGGGACATAATACTCATATGCTAAATCACTTGAAACTAATGCAGTATAACTGTAAAAAGCTGACAGGAAAATATCACCTGAGCATCTCTATGTAAAAAAGGAAGATATTTTACCTCACAATTTCCTTAGCTCAGCAGAGTAAGTTCTGTGTAAAAAGTTATACTCAGCTGCAGCCCAGCTGCAGGTAAAAAAAAAATAAAAAAATGAAGAAATGAACAGCAGCCAATCAGCATCAGCAGTGCTTAAGTCATAAACTCTTTTAATGTGATCTTATGAGATTTCACTTAACTCTCATGAGATTTCATTGCAAACTTCCTTTAAACTGAATAGGGAAATAAGATGAGAGTGCACGTAAGCTCGCCCCTTCCGCTGTCCCGGGACAGACATACTAATATGCTGCTTAGAAATCCTATACAATGGGATGTCGCTACTGAGAAACTTTTGAGGTAAAATATCTTTCTTTTTTACATAGAGATGTTCAGGTGATATTTTCTAGTCAGCTTTTTACAGCTATGCTGCATCACTTTCAAGTGTTTAAACATTTGGGTATTATAGCCCTTTAACTTTGGCCAAAGTCTCTATATAGGCTATCCTCTATTGTCTTAGCTTTATTTAGGTACAAACTTAATATTTTCTAATACTTTCTTACCTAAGAATTGTTCAAAAATTGGAAGATATTTTCTGATAAGAGAACAAAATTCATAGTACTGTCTGCTATAGCTAGTTAGAAAAGTAACTGAAGCTTTGTTAATAGTGATGTCGCAAACATAAAAATTTGGGTTCGGGGGAGCGGAGCTAGCCCATGGAGACAACAGACGCATCTCAGCAGAGCTCCTGATGTTCTAATATAATATATAGCTTAAAAATGGGCAATCTATGAGAATTACTGCTTTATTAACATATGAGGAGGCAGATACTACTATTTAGAGCGACCTACCAGAATTTTAGCCAGCTCTAAACAGTTTGTACTGAGCACGACGGCAGTAATAACGGGCCCCACAGACGCAACCAGATATAATAAGATCCTACTAGTGAAAATGGAGGACTTCTATTTACAGCTCCAAGTGCTCTTAGATAACTTGGGAGAGAAGCTGCAGCGTAATTTGGATGACCTGAAACTAGCCTGCAGAGCTGAGTATACCACGGAAGTCAGCTACGCAGAAGTAATGGCGTCTACTTTAGTCCTCCCAATGGCCACAGGTACTATCGTCCCTCCTGTGATTTTACAAACAAATGTGCCTTTTATGGATATACCGCATGGGGAAGAGGCATGTCTACTATCCCAACCTACGCAAGCTGGGGAATCTGTTATCTCCACACTACTTATATCGGAATGGACTCCCGCTGTCACTCACATGGCCTCCACTTCAGCTTTGGGTTTCTACAAGATGAGCGGACAGATAGATCCATTTACCTCAACGCAGACGGTTGATCTGCTCACACAGCTGACTTACCCGGCAACAGGAACTGGCTCTCGAGCACTGGCTGTGGAGTTAGCCCTGAAGTCACACCCGCAAATTACTCCTTTAAGAGATACCAGCCCACAGATATGTATGGAAGGTCTAGATGCGGAGCCCAGATCTACATCGGCTGTGAATCTGTTTGCTGCGAGTGTACAGATGGGGACACTTGGAGGCTTGAATGCAAGGCTCTGGTCTTTGGAGCTGGTTATCCTCTCGGCAGTTAGCCACTTCTGCTTCATGATGGACAGACACTCCAGCTTTAGACATAACGCGCCTTCTCACCCCTGCCTGAGAACGGGTGTAGGGTAGCAGTTATGGTTTCTGATGTTGAACGCTGTGCTGGTATGTGCAACTACCTCCACATATATATTGCTTACCCCCCTTGGATTATAAATAGAGTTTCCCCTGGAAACAGCACATTTCAGTTATGTCTCCTCGTTCACCTTATATGGACTAGACTCTATATATCTATCAGTTAGGTGACAGGCTTAACCCTAGTAATAATAAAAGCATCTGGGACTTTACTTAAGTTAAATTGGACTATATGTTCATAACAGACTGTTTATATTAAGGTTTTAACGTTATATATATATCTAAATACACCATGTTTTTGTTTAATCAGTCTTCACTCATATAGGTGCATAGTTCAGTTTATTATTATTTTTCTGGTCCATATTATTGGCAGAAGAATATACTCTACAGTCCCATCTACCATGCAAGCAGAGTGTCGCAGAATAGCCCTCTATTTTATTTTAGCTAAGTCTCAGGTTAGTGTATAACTTCACAGTCTCTCCACTACCACCTGCACTTTTGACGGTCATATGGGGGTATCGCCTTCTCTTAGAACTATCAACCACAAGAACACTTATATAATGGCAAAGCGGGTTCTGGGTGGCTAGCTAGTTTCTGCTTTAGACACTTAATCCTAATATGTGATAATCAGAGTTGATTCCAAAATACCTGAGGTAGCCTCTTCTATCTACAGTTTAAAGTTACGCTGACCATTAAACATCAGTTTATTTAGTGTTATGTTAAATATTTTAAAAATTATATTTATTGTCTATCTATAAGTTAACTACATCATACAAGCCTCTATGTATTTACTGGACTTGAGTCAAGCAAACTTCTATTTGTATTTCGTCAATCTGTATTAACTCTGATATGTAGTGGGTGGTGCATAGCCCTTTAGGAACTTTTATTGTTCTGTCTATTATAACTCTGCTGGGACGCTATCTTACTGTACTCCCTGCCTGTTCCTAGCTCATATAACATAGTTATGCCATAACTTTATAAATAGGAGTTGCTGAACCTCGCTCATATCAATTAAATCTCACTACTATATTCAAAGGTCGCCCCCTCAAGTGAAAAGAATTAGCAACCTGAGCTGAATGGACAGGGCTAGATAAAATTTTGTTGGCGACATGATTTCAGGGTTATCTATGGTGTTTAGCTTGTACAAATGTTGTCTATTTATTTACACTATGCTTAGAAGACCCTGGTAATACTCAAGAGAGCCTAATTTGAGGTTATGTTGTCACATAGCTGTTCCTAGCCCCAGATAGTAATGTTCTAGCCTGACTAGATTGGACATGATTGTCTTAAGTGTATTGTGATCTCTTGAAGCTATTGAGTTTCTACCCTACTGTTCTAAGAGGTCCTACCATATTTGTCATTCTCTCTCACATTATACATTTTACTAACTGGAAACTACAATATTATATGCTTTATGTTTAATCCCATATATCCTACAGCTGAACGATCTCAAGTGCCCTATTACTCATTTCACTCTTCTATATTATTGTATTTTATCTTCACTGAGGTCTGAGATGAGTTATGCGGACCCTCTACTCAACAGCTTATCTTTCATCTATGCAAGTATCTATTTTATTGTCTAGCTGATAACATTAACCCTTCCTTAATAGTAACTACACTCCTGACTTGTTGGCTGGCTCCGCCCTCCACCTTCCACCCCCCTATTATATATCGAGCGGCTCTTGCCCGCCGCTTCCCTTCCCCCTTTACAATTGTAAAACGAACTCCTCCTGGACCCTATAACTAACTCAACAGATACTAATATACTAATTTACCATCTATCTAGCCCGGAGAGGACCATCTCTGCCCTAATATATTTACAAATTGTGCAAGACCGCGATTCATAACTATATTCTCATAGCTTAGGGTTTATTTATCTCTTATGTTTTATTAAACACCATTTTATTTCACCCTGTTTGCACTCTAATAAGCTGTGAGAGTTACCATTTCTTACTATTATGTACTGTATTGTTTGCGGTCTATTATTTAAAATTAAATGAAAAACGAGAAATACCTTCTCAAGGTAGCAACATCTCGATGAAAATTATATTAAGTTCTAAGGAAATATTCTTCTCTTTGTAGGTTCTCTCTCACCTAACCAAGTTTATTGAAAATTTCTTTTTTAACCTCAGCAACAACTGTTTAGTAAGGAGCCATACTGCCAAAAGTGAGGTTTCATTCAAGGTTCTCAGATGCATTGTTGACACTTGTATTGTTGTGAAATGTTGAACTCGCAGATTTGTTGCGTTTATTTGATGTTATTGTCATTTCTCAATAAAAAACTTTATTAAAAAAATAATAATTTGGGTTCGCGAATGGCAAACGCGAACTTCCACAACTGTTCGCGAACGGGCGAACCGGGCGAACCGCCATTGACTTCAATAGGCAGGCGAACTTTAAAACCCACAGGAACTCTTTCTGGCCACAATAGTTATGGAAAAGTTGTTTCAAGGGGACTAACACCTGGACTGTGGCATGCCGGAGGGGGATCCATGGCAAAACTCCCATGGAAAATTACATAGTTGATGCAGAGTATGGTTTTAAGCCATAAAGGGCATAAATCACCTAACATTCCTAAATTGTTTGGAATAACGTGCTTTAAAACATAAGGTATGATGTTGTATCGATCAGGTAGTGTAAGGGTTACGCCCGCTTCACAGTGACAGACCAAACCCCCTTTTTAAAGGGTCAGTCAACACAAGAATTTTTATTGTTTTAAAAGATAGATAATCCCTTTATTACCCATTTCCCAGTTTTGCATAACTAACACATTTATAATAATATACTTTAACCTCTGTGATTATCTTGTATCTAAGCCTCTGCAAACTGCCCCTTTTTTCAGTTCTTTTGACAGACTTGCAGTCTAGCCAATCAGTGCCTGCTCCCAGATAACTTCTCGTGCACGAGCATAGTGTTATCTATATGAAATACGTGAACTAACACCCTCTAGTGGTGAAAAACTGTTAAAATGCAATCTGAAAGAGGTGGGCTTCAAGGTCTAAGAAATTAGCATATGAACCTCCTAGGTTAAGCTTTCAACTAAGAATACCAAGAGAACAAAGCAAAATTGGTGATAAAAGTAAATTGGAAAATTGTTTAAAATTACATGCTCTATCTGAATCCTGAAAGTTTATTTTGGCCTAGACTGTCCCTTTAACGCACCGCAAACAACTGCAAACAGTCCATTTGCACAACCGCAAACTCCCCATTTGCACAAGGTTGGATACCAAGCTAGCCATGTCCCGTTCCTTGTCCTCACTGATGTCATTGAAGGTCTCTTCCTCCACCCAGCCACGTACAACACCAAGGGTCCCTGAAAAGTGACAACAAGCCCCCTGGGACGCCTGCTGTGTTTGTTCTTCCACCTCCTCAAAACCACCTTCCTCCTCTGACACCTATTCTTCAGACTCCTCTCTCTGCGTTGCCTCTCTCTGCGTTATTATAAGGTGTGTTAAGTAGTACTATTCCTATCAGTTTAATCCCTGTTCCATCCCCTATCAGGGGACGTGTATATGGCATGGATTTTATGAACCGGGAGATGGAAAAAGATGCTTGGTCGGTCCTCCTACTTCAAATTTTGGGCACTGCACGTGCAATATAATGTGCCACCAGATAGGAGTGGTGTATTAAATAGTACTATTCTTATCAGTTTAATCCCTGTTATGTCCCCTATCAGGGGACGTGTATATGGCATCGATTTTAGGAACCGGGAGATGGAAAAAGATGCTTGGTCGGTCCTCCTACTTCAAATTTGGGGCACTGCGCGTGCAATCTAATGTGCCACCAGATAGGAGTGGTGTGTTAAGTAGTACTATTCTTATCAGTTTAATCCCTGTTACGTCCCCTATCAGGGGACGTGTATATGGCATCGATTTTAGGAACCCGGGAGATGGAAAAAGATGCTTGGTCTGTCCTCCTACTTCAAATTTGGGGCACTACGCGTGCAATCTAATGTGCCACCAGATAGGAGTGGTGTGTTAAATAGTTCTATTCTTATCAGTTTAATCCCTGTTACGTCCCCTATCAGGGGACGTGTATATGGCATCGATTTTAGGAACTGGGAGATGGAAAAAGATGCTTGGTCGTCCGTCTACTTAGAATTTGGGGCACTGCACGTGCAATCTAATGTGCCACCAGATAGGAGTGGTGTGTTAAGTAGTTCTATTCTTATCAGTTTAATCCCTGTTACGTCTCCTATCAGGGGACGTGTATATGGCATCGATTTTAGGAACCGGGAGATGGAAAAAGATGCTTGGTCGGTCCTCCTACTTCAAATTTGGGGCACTGCGGGTGCAATCTAATGTGCCACCAGATAGGAGTGGTGTGTTAAGTAGTACTATTCTTATCAGTTTAAACCCTGTTTCGTCCCCTATCAGGGGACGTGTATATGGCATCGATTTTAGGAACCGGGAGATGGAAAACGATGCTTGGTCGGTCCTCCTACTTCAAATTTGGAGCACTACGCGTGCAATCTAATGTGCCACCAGATAGGAGTGGTGTGTTAAATAGTTCTATTCTTATCAGTTTAATCCCTGTTACGTCCCCTATCAGGGGACGTGTATATGGCATCGATTTTAGGAACTGGGAGATGGAAAAAGATGCTTGGTCGTCCGTCTACTTCAAATTTGGGGCACTGCACGTGCAATCTAATGTGCCACCAGATAGGAGTGGTGTGTTAAGTAGTTCTATTCTTATCAGTTTAATCCCTGTTACGTCTCCTATCAGGGGACGTGTATATGGCATCGATTTTAGGAACCGGGAGATGGAAAAAGATGCTTGGTCGGTCCTCCTACTTCAAATTTGGGGCACTGAGTGTGCAATCTAATATCCCACCAGATAGGAGTGGTGTGTTAAGTAGTTCTATTCTGATAGGCTTCGTTGAGGATGGATGTTCGGTCTTCAAAAACTGTAAGTGAATCTTTGGGGGTTAGTGTTAGGTTTTTTTAAGGGTTTATTTGGTGGGATTTATTTTTAGATTAGGGTTTGGGCTGAAAAAGAGCTAAATGCCCTATTAAGGGCAATGCCCAGCCAAATGCCCTCTTCAGGGCAATGGGGAGCTTAGGTTTTCTAGATAGGATTTTATTTGGGGGGTTTGGTGGTGTTGGTGGTGGGTTTTACTGTTGGGGGGTTGATTGTATTTTTGTTTAAAGGTAAAAGAGCTGATTTCTTTGGGGCAATGCCCCACAAAAGGCCCTTTTAAGGGCTATTGGCAGTTTAGTTTAAGCTAGGTTTTATTTATTTTGGAGGGGGGCTTTTTATTTTGATAGGGCTATTAGATTAGGTGTAATTAGTTTAAATATTTGATCATTTCTTTTTTATTTTGTGTAATTTAGTGTTTGTTTGTTTTTTGTAATTTAGTTAATTGTATTTAATTAATGTAATTTATTTAATTGCAGTATAAGGTTAGGTGTTACTGTAAGACAGGTTAGATTTTATTTTACAGGTACATTTTTATTTATTTTAATTTGGTAGCTAGTAAATAGTTAATAACTATTTACTAACTAGTCTACCTAGTTAAAATAAATACAAACTTAGCTGTGAAATAAAAACAAAACCTAAGATAGATACAATGGGGGGTAGTTATCAAGCCGTCTACTTTACCTGCCTTTGCCGGTTCAATACGCCCGCCTAAGCTCGCCTACCATCACCGCTGCGGACCTTCAAAATATCGCCTACGTTATCAAAAAAGCTGTCAAAAAGCCGTGCACCAAGTACGGGGCGATGAGCAGCGGATTGTGAGAGTTATCACTCATCCGATCTCGCTGCTCTTCGGCTTTTTGACAGATTTATTGATACCCCTGTCACTAAGCACTCACACTAACTACACTGTTCTACCCCCTATACCGGCGCCCCCGGAGCCCCCCGCAACTCAATAAAGTTATTAACCCCTAAATCGCTGCTCCTAGACCCTGCCGCAACTCTTATAAATGTATTAACCCCTAAACCGCTGCTCCCGTACACTGCCGCCACCTACATTATACCTAGTAACCCCTATCCTGCCCCACCTATACCGCCACCACCTATAATAAAGTTATTAACCCCTATCCTGCGGATCCCGGACCTCGCTGCAACTAAATAAATAGTTTAACCCCTAAATTGCCGCTCCCGGACCCCGCCGCAACCTATATTAAATTTATTAATCCCTAATCTGTCCCCCCTACACCGTCGCCACCTATAATAAATTTATTAACCCCTATCCTGCCCGCCCTACACCGCCGCCACTGTAATAAATTTATTAACCCCTAAACCTAAGTCTAACACTAACCCTAACACCCCCCTAACTTAAATATTAATTAAATAAATCTAAATAATATTTCTCTTATTAACTAAGTTAATCCTATTTAAAACTAAATATTTACCTTTAAAATAAAACCTAATATAGCTACAATATAAATAAATAATAATTATATTGTAGCTATCTTAGGATTTATTTTTATTTTACAGGCATCTTTCAATTTATTTTAACTAGGTACAATAGCTATTAAATAGTTATTAACTATTTAATAGCTACCTAGCTAAAATAAAGAGAAATTTACCTGTAAAATAAAATCTAACCTAAGTTACAATTATACCTAACACTACACGATACTTTAATAAATTATTCCTATTTAAAACTAAATACTTACCTGTAAAATAAACCCTAAGATAGCTACAATATAATTAATAATTACATTGTAGCTATTTTAGGATTTATATTTATTTTACAGGTAACTTTGTATTTATTTTAGCTAGTTAGAATAGTTATTAAATAGTTATTAACTATTTAATAACTACCTAGCTAAAAGAAATACAAAATTACCTGTAAAATAAATCCTAACCTAAGTTACAATTAAACCTAACACTACACTATCATTAAATTAATTAAATAAATTACCTACAAATAACTACAATTAAATACAATTAAATAAACTAACTAAAGTACAAAAAAGAAAAAAAGCTAAGTTACAAAAAATAAAAAAAATAAGTTACAAACATTTAAAAAATATTACAACAATTTTAAGCTACTTACACCTAATCTAAGCCCCCTAATAAAATAACAAAGCCCCCCAAAATAAAAAAATGCCCTACCCTATTCTAAATTAAAAAGTTACCAGCTCTTTTACCTTACCAGCCCTTAAAAGGGCCTTTTGCGGGGCATGCCCTAAAGAATTCTGCTCTTTTGCCTGTAAAAGAAAAATACAACCCCCCCCACATTAAAACCCACCACCCATATACCCCTAATCTAACCCAAACCCCCCTTATATAAACCTAACACTACCCCCTGAAGATCATACTACCTTGAGTCGTCTTCAGCCAGCCGACCACCGATGGAACCGAAGAGGAGATCCGGAGCGGCAGAAGTCATCATCCAAGGGGCGCTGAAGAAGTCTTCCATCTGATGAAGTCATCATCCAGGCGGCGCTGAAGAGGTCTTCCAACCGGGCGATATCATCTTCCAAGCGACATCTTCAATCTTCTTTCTTCCGGATCCATCTTCATCCCGCCGACACGGAGCATCCTTCTTCCCCGACGGCCGACGACTGAATGAAGGTTCCTTTAAGGGATGTCATCCAAGATGGCGTCCCTTCAATTCCGATTGGCTGATAGGATTATATCAGCCAATCGGAATTAAGGTAGGAATTTTCTGATTGGCTGATGGAATCAGCCAATCAGAATCAAGTTCAATCCGATTGGCTGATCCATTCAGCCAATCAGATTGAGCTCGCATTCTATTGGCTGATCAGAACAGCCAATAGAATTCAAGCTCAATCTGATTGGCTGATTGGATCAGCCAATCGGATTGAACTTCAATCTGATTGGCTGATTCAATCAGCCAATCAGATTTTTCCTACCTTAATTCCGATTGGCTGATAGAATCCTATCAGCCAATCGGAATTGAAGGGACGCCATCTTGGATGACGTCCCTTAAAGGAACCTTCATTCAGTCGTCGGCCATCGGTGAATAAGGATGTTCCGCGTCGGCGGGATGAAGATGGATCCGGAAGAAAGAAGATTGAAGATGCCGCTTGGAAGATGACATTGCCTGGTTGGAAGACCTCTTCAGTGCCGCCTGGATGATGACTTCATCGGATGGAAGACTTCTTCAGCGCCCCTTGGATGATGACTTCTGCCACTCTGGATCTCCTCTTCGGTTCCATCGGTGGTCGGCTGGCTGAAGACGACTCAAGGTAGGATGATCTTCAGGGGGGTAGTTTTAGGTTTATTTAAGGGGGGTTTGGGTTAGATTAGGGGTATGTGGGTGGTGGGTTTTAAAGTTGGGGGGTTGTATTTTTCTTTTACAGGCAAAAGAACAGAATTCTTTGGGGCATGCCCCGCAAAAGGCCCTTTTTAATTTGGAATAGGGTAGGGCATTTTTTTTATTTTGGGGGGCTTTGTTATTTTATTAGGGGGCTTAGATTAGGTGTAAGTAGCTTAAAATTGTTGTAATATTTTTTAAATGTTTGTAACTTATTTTTTATTTTTTGTAACTTAGCTTTTTTTATTTTTTGTACTTTAGTTAGTTTATTTAATTGTATTTAATTGTAGTTATTTGTAGGTAATTTATTTAATTAATTTAATGATAGTGTAGTGTTAGGTTTAATTATAACTTAGGTTAGGATTTATTTTACAGGTAATTTTGTATTTCTTTTAGCTAGGTAGTTATTAAATAGTTAATAACTATTTAATAACTATTCTAACTAGCTAAAATAAATACAAATTTACCTGTAAAATAAATATAAATCCTAAAATAGCTACAATGTAATTATTAATTACATTGTAGCTATCTTAGGTTTTTTTTTTTTTCATTTTATTTATAATGTAAGCAGATAAATTAAATACATTCCAAAAATCCAGACAAGAACAGAAATCAAAACAATGTATATGTTTGTTATCATTTCTTAGGCAATCATTTCTTGCCTTTTGACTTCCATCTGCTATTTTATAATTTTATATAACCAAAAAAACCCTATTTTCTCAATTACTTACTAAATAATATAAAACAATCCAATTAGACATTCAGTAAATGAGACCAACTGGGTCAAATTAAAATAACTCTAACAAAAGCCCATAAGGAAAAGAAAAAAAAAACAAACAAAAAAAAACCCCGCACCAGAAAAAGGAAACAGGGGAAGGGGAGATTTCCCTCTCCCTCCTACTCCACCCCTACTACCAAATGTTAAGTTGTACCAGTTCTGAATTTCTAAAGGGGAAAATCATATGCTCTATTTCATTGGCTTTTAATGAAGACTGACCATTTCTTAAAGAATATTTTAATATCCTTCTCACTATTTATATTAGTATCTCTTTGCTCTAACATGCATTGTTTTTTGAGGCAATTTTTGACCTCTAATATTTTGGAAGCCCTTTGACTCTTCCAGCATTTGATAATTAGATACCTGGCTGCCAATATTGAGAGTACTACTAGTTTTTCTTGAGGGTGTTGCTCTTCGCTTTGCTATATGCAAAAAATGACTTGTGTGAGTGTAGGACCCAGAGGGGAGGCCTTCAATGTGTTACTAAACCAATATTCAAGTTTATGCCAAAATTGTCCGATTTTCGGGCAGCTCCAAAACATATGTTTTAAAACAGCTGCTTCTAAAGAGCACTTTGGGCATTTATCAAAGTTGCCATTATGCAATTTATATCCCTTCTGTGGCGTAAAATATGCTCTATGCAGTAACTTTGTATGAGCTTCTCTCCAGGTTGTTGAAAGTGTTACCTGGGATACTTTTCTTATGGATTTTTGAAGAAATTTTGTGTCTATCCTACATGGAGCAATTAGCCTGTTCCACTCTGCTGTTAATTGATCTAGGAAAGAGGCTCCCTTAATGTTATTTAAGGATATATAGCAAAAAGTTATGGACATGTGACCACTCTTCACTAAAGCCAACCAACCTTCCATCTTACCCATGTCCCAGTTCCAACCTGTCTTTCTAACCAATTCTGAAATAAAATGCTGTAATTGAAGATATGCGAAAAATTTGTTGTTTTCTAGCCTAAACTCATTTTTTAATTCCTCAAATATTTTTACACACTGTGTATCTTTATTAATGAGTTGCTGACACCTCTTCAGGTCCTTAGTGTGCCATTTATCAAAAATTGCCAACTCAAGACCCGGAGGAAAATCGGGACTCCCCTTGATGGGCAAATATTGTGAAACATTACAATTAATTTTCAAGAGATTCCCAATCTTCCACCATGCTCTAATAGGATTTGAAATCGCTTTAAGCGTTTTAATTTCTGGTGGCAATGTTTTGGGCTCACAATGTGCCAATCCTATGGGAAGAAATGGGTAATAAATGTTTTCATCTAGTAAGTTGTTGGTCACATAATTTTTAACATGGAACCAATCTGTCACTGTACGTGCTAGAAAGACTAAGTTATATAACCTAATATCCGGGAGGGCGAGCCCTCCAAATTCTTTCCCTACTGAGAGCTTAGGTATTGATACTCTAGATCTTTTCCCTTGCCAAATAAAATTTCTGACGGCTGAGTTAAGTAATCTAATATCTTTTTCAAAGAGAAGTATTGGAATGTTCTGTATAACATATAAGAGTTTTGGCAGAAGGACCCTTTTGTATAACGCTATTCTCCCAGAAAGTGAAATGGGTAAATTCTGCCACATTTTTAATCTTTCTAAAATAGTTGACAAGATTGGTGTCACATTTAGTTTATAGAGATCTGATGGATTAACTGGGATAATAATTCCTAAATATTTGAATGAATCTTTCACCTCCTTAAAGGGACATTCCCATAGTGAGTCTTTTTTTTTCCTCTTTAGCCATAATATCTCCGATTTGGAAGCATTTATTTTGTATCCGGAGAAGGACCCAAACCTATCTATTATACTAAGAAGTTTAGGAATGTTTCTTTGTGTATTTGATAAATAAAGAAGTACATCATCCGCGTATAACGCAATTTTTGATTCATGCTTGGTTATTGTAATCCCTTGGAGAGAGTGCCTGACTTTCATTGCCAGTGACTCAATGGCTATATCAAAAAGAAGAGGAGATAGGGGGCAACCCTGCCGCGTACCCCTCCGAATTTCAATTTCTGATGACAAAGAATTATTAATTATTAATTTTGTAGAGGGGTTTTTATATAAATTTTTATAAACCGAGGGAAATTATCTGTAAATTTAAATTTGTTCAAGACATGCAAATATGTGGCTAAAATAAACCGAATCAAAAGCCTTTTCGGCATCAATTGCGACTATTGCCAGATCTGAGTCACCCCATATCTCCTCCCCCATTCCTGACTTCAAGAAAAGATATTCTGTTATTGTTAATACTTCTCTAATTTTGGAGGCAGAATTGCGATGCTTAAGAAACCCTGCTTGGTCTTTGTGGATAATATAATTAAGACAGCTTTGTATTCTATTTGCTAAAATTGAAGCTAAAATTTTATATTCTGTATTTAAGAGAGCTATGGGCCGATAGGACTCTTTTTGGGTTTGGTCTTTCCCCCCTTTAAGCAATAATCTTGTGTATGAAGCTGTGAAACTGGGTGGAATAGTTTTGCCATTGATATAGAAATCATTATACTGATTGCACAGATGAGGGCTTATGTCTGGAGCAAGAATCTTATATAGTTCATTAGGGAGCCCATATGGGCCTGCTGCTTTATTTAATGACAATTCAGAAATCGTTTTTTCTAATTTCTTCCTCTGTGATCGGATTATTTAACTTAATGTTTAAATCCTCTGGAACTTCCGGACATTTAAGCTCTTTCCAGAATTCTCTAGACTGCTTTAAATCAGCAGTTCTTGAGGAGTAAAGATCTTTATAGTATTTTGTAAAGATCTCTGATATGTGCTCGGGTTTTGTCAGCATATGCCCTTCCTGTTGTATTTTATCAATCATTGGGGGCTTTTTTTCCCCTTTAACCAGTCTGGCTAGTAATTTGCCCGATTTATTACCAAACCGGTACATTTTTGCCTGAAATCTGAGATCTTTTTGAGTTTCTATAAGCAATGCTAAATCATCCCTTTCTTTTTTAGCTTTGGTGTATTTGGCCCAGTAAAAGGGTGTCTTATGGAGAAGATAACTGTTATATGAATTTATGAGAAAATTAGTAGCTTCCTTCTCCCTGTTCTTCAATTTTTTAGATAATTTTGCAGCATATGATGTTATTTCTCCTCTAATAACTGCCTTTGCAGCACCCCAAAATATTTCTGGCCTATCGGTGTAATCTGAGTTAAATTGAACGTATTCTATAAATTTATCATTCAAATGTTTTTTTAAATTTAAAATCATTTGCCAAGTAGTACGGAAACCTGAATCTCTTTATTACTTTTTTAAAATTGCTTAATTGTATCTCAAGAGTAATAGGAGCGTGATCAGAGATAGCTATTGATGTTATTCCTGCTTTAGTATTATAGAAACAGAGTCTCTCATCTATTAAGAATAAATCTATTCTAGATAATGGTTTAAATGCTCTAGAGATACAGGTATAATCTCGTTCATCTGGGTTTTGGGCCCGCCAAATATCTTTGACCGAAGTTTTGGAAAAGTTTCTTAAATATTTTTGTTTCTAGATTATCCTTTTTAGATTTTACTTTTTTATTATTACTTCTCAGTCTATCTAATGGGGATTGTGGGGACATATTAAAGTCCCCTCCTAAGATCAGATAACATTCTGACAGAGAAAGTGCCAGGGATTGTATTTGATTCCAAAACTCATGGTCAAGATCATTAGGTGCATATATGTTAAATAATGTATAAATTTGCTTGACAATCCGAATTTTCAATATTAAAAATCTCCCCTCTGGGTCACTCCTTACCTATATTATATCAAAATCTACCCTTTTACCTAGTAGTATTGCTTCCCCTCTTTTCCTTCTGATACTGGGTGAAGCAACTACCTCTTTTATCCAAGAACCTTTCAGTTTCATCATTTCTTCAATATTTAAATGAGTTTCTTGCAGAAACATTATATCTGCTTGAAGCTTACGCATATGAGAGATTATGGCTTTCCTCTTTATAGGGGTTGAGATGCCTCCCACGTTCCACAAAATCATTTTTAACTTATCTTGTGACTTTGTCATCTTAGGCTAAATAGTTTAATCAATTTAAAACAACGCATGGAGGGAGAGGAAAGGGAGGAAAAAAAAGAGAAAAAAAACAAACAAACCCCCCCCCCTAATTTCTTCAATTGAATGGGTGAGGGGGGGGACTAACCCCTCCTCTATCTCCCTAACTGGGAGGGAACTCCATTTTACTACTATATACATATTATTATTTTGCAACACCTGTCGTAACAACAGAATAATGATAAAATAAAAATATATTGCTCTTATCTGAGAGCGTCTTATAATCACAGCCTTTAACCTGGAGAATCTAACTCTGTAAAGAAATTCTCGGCATCTTTTGCGCTATCAAAAAAATGAATATCATCTCCCATAATAACTTTCAGTTTAGATGGGTATATTATCATTGCCTTGTAACGTTTTTGAATAAGTTTTGTACAGATGGGTGCTAATTCTCTTCTCTTTGTGGAAGTTTCCACTGAAAAATCCTGAAACAAAAAAATCTTGACTCCTTCTATACTAATAGGTTGCTTCTTCCTGTAATTTTGCAATATTTTAATTTTGTCTAAGTAGTTCAAAAAGCGTACTATAACTGGCCTAGGTCTGCTGGTTTTATTATTATCTGCCGGTGGGGGACCAATTCTATGAGCCCTTTCAATTATTACCTGTGTATCTGGTATTTCTAAAAGATGGCTTAAAGTTTCTGTTACAAATTGAGATAGGTTTTCATATTTTTTTCCTTCGGGTAAGCCTATAATCCTAATATTATTCCTTCAGGCCCTATTTTCTAGGTCTTCAAGTTTTAACTGCATTTTTTGGATTTTTATAGCTGCATCTTCTAACTTAGAATCTTGTACTACTGTGAGATCCTCTATATCTGATACTCTTTGTTCTATCTCTTGTAACCTGTTCGAAAACTGTCTAATTTCCTGTGATAGTAAGACTATGTCTTGCTTTATTTCAGTTTTTAAGGTTTCAAATTTTGGGGTCAAGGCTTCTGAGATATTTGTAACTAAGTCTTGTATATTGAACGAATCCTTTGTTAAATTTTGATTTGTTACATTAAGAACATCTGCCATAGAGTCTGGGACTCCCTTTGTTTTTTTATCTCTTCTACTTGCCATGCTTGGGGAAAGATTCTTAGAGGAGGTGTTAAGAAACTTATCCATGTGATTCGTGCACGTGAGGAAAAAGGAATTATTTTATATTAGGGAGCTACCCTAAGTGATAAATAGTGAATTAAAGTTATGAACGTGATTCTGTGTATTTAAGGATAGTTGGGGTCAAGGCTTCTGAGATATTTGTAACTAAGTCTTGTATATTGAACGAATCCTTTGTTAAATTTTGATTTGTTACATTAAGAACATCTGCCATAGAGTCTGGGACTCCCTTTGTTTTTTTATCTCTTCTACTTGCCATGCTTGGGGAAAGATTCTTAGAGGAGGTGTTAAGAAACTTATCCATGTGATTCGTGCATGTGAGGAAAAAGGAATTATTTTATATTAGGGAGCTACCCTAAGTGATAAATAGTGAATTAAAGTTATGAACGTGATTCTGTGTATTTAAGGATAGTTGGGGGATTGGTGAGATTAATGGGTGAAGCCAAAACTAATTAATTAATTATGTGACTATTCGTGCCTATGTGTACTAGGTGAAAGGAGAAAGTGGAAAAGGATGAAGGAGAAATAAAAAAAGAAAAAGATCCCCCTTGTATAAAGAAAAATCATGTACAGCTAGAGATTATGTAACATATTTTAACACTTTAACAGTGAGTCTCAACTCCTGTAGCAAAAATATCCTTTTTTAACTCATAGTGGCCTAGATTTAGAGTTCGGCGTTAGCCGTGAAAACCAGCGTTAGAGGCTCCTAACGCTGGTTTTAGGCTACCGCCGGTATTTGGAGTCACTCAAAATAGGGTCTAACGCTCACTTTTCAGCCGCGACTTTTCCATACCGCAGATCCCCTTACGTCAATTGCGTATCCTATCTTTTCAATGGGATCTTCCTAACGCCGGTTTTTAGAGTCGTTTCTGAAGTGAGCGTTAGAGCTCTAACGACAAAACTCCAGCCGCAGGAAAAAAGCAGGAGTTAAGAGATTTCTGGGCTAACGCCGGTTCATAAAGCTCTTAACTACTGTGCTCTAAAGTACACTAACACCCATAAACTACCTATGTACCCCTAAACCGAGGCCCCCCCACATCGCCGCAACTCGATTAAATTTTTTTAACCCCTAATCTGCCGAACGCCACCTACGTTATACTTATGTACCCCTAATCTGCTGCCCCTAAAACCGCCGACCCCTGTATTATATTTATTAACACCTAACCTGCCCCCCTCAATGTCGCCGCCAGCTACTTACAATAATTAACCCCTAATCTGCCGACCGCAAAGCGCCGCCACCTACGTTATCCTTATGTACCCCTAATCTGCTGCCCCTAACACCGCCGACCCCTATATTATATTTATTAACCCCTAATCTGCCCCCCTCAACGTCGCCGACACCTGCCTACACTTATTAACCCCTAATCTGCCGAGCGGACCTGAGCGCTACTATAATAAAGTTATTAACCGGTAATCCGCCTCACTGACCATATCATAAATAGTATTAGCCCCTAATCTGCCCTCCCTAACATCGCCGACACCTAGCTTCAATTATTAACCCCTAATCTGACGACCGGAGCTCACCGCTACTATAATAAATGGATTAACCCCTAAAGCTAAGTCTAACCCTAACACTAACACCACCCTAAGTTAAATATAATTTCCATCTAACGAAATTAATTAACTCTTATTAAATAAATTATTCCTATTTAAAGCTAAATACTTACCTGTAAAATAAATCCTAATATAGCTACAATATAAATTATAATTATATTGTAGCTATTTTAGGATTAATATTTATTTTACAGGCAACTTTGTAATTATTTTAACCAGGTACAATAGCTATTAAATAGTTAAGAACTATTTAATAGTTACCTAGTTAAAATAATAACAAAATTACCTGTAAAATAAATCCTAACCTTGTTATAATTAAACCTAACACTACCCTATCAATAAATTAATTAAATAAAATACCTACAATTACCTACAATAAAACCTAACACTACACTATCAATAAATAAATTAAATACAATTTCTACAAATAACTACAATCAAATAAACTAACTAAAGTACAAAAAATAAAAAAGAACTAAGTTACAAAAAATAAAAAAATATTTACAAACATAAGAAAAATATTACAACAATTTTAAACTAATTACACCTACTCTAAGCCCCCTAATAAAATAACAAAGACCCCCAAAATAAAAAAAATGCCCTACCCTATTCTAAATTAATAAATTTAAAAGCTCTTTTACCTTACCAGCCCTGAACAGGGCCCTTTGCGGGGCATGCCCCAAAGAATTCAGCTCTTTTGCCTGTAAAAAAAAAACATACAATACCCCCCCCAACATTACAACCCACCACCCACATACCCCTAATCTAACCCAAACCCCCTTAAATAAACCTAACACTAAGCCCCTGAAGATCTTCCTACCTTATCTTCACCTCACCAGGTATCACCAATCCGTCCTGGCTTCGATATCTTCATCCAACCCAAGCGGGGGCTAGACATCCACTGAAGAAGTCCAGAAGAGGGTCCAAAGTCTTCATTCTATCCGGGAAGAAGAGGCGATCTGGACCGGCAACCATCTTGATCCAA
Organism: Bombina bombina; assembly: GCF_027579735.1. Lineage (NCBI taxonomy): Eukaryota > Metazoa > Chordata > Amphibia > Anura > Bombinatoridae > Bombina > Bombina bombina. The sequence goes on from NC_069499.1 coordinate 222,915,153, forward strand.
GCGGCATCTTCTATCTTCATCCGATGAGGACCGGCTCGATCCTGAAGACCTCCACCGCGGACCCATCTTCATCCGACGACGTCCAACTGAAGAATGACGGTTCCTTTAAGGGACGTCATCCAAGATGGCGTCCCTCGAATTCCGATTGGCTGATAGGATTCTATCAGCCAATCGGAATTAAGGTAGGAATATTCTGATTGGCTGATGGAATCAGCCAATCAGAATCAAGTTCAATCCGATTGGCTGATCCAATCAGCCAATCAGATTGAGCTTGCATTCTATTGGCTGATCGGAACAGCCAATAGAATGCGAGCTCAATCTGATTGGCTGATTGTATCAGCCAATCGGAGTGAACTTGATTCTGATTGGCTGATTCCATCAGCCAATCAGAATATTTCTACCTTAATTCCGATTGGCTGATAGAATCCTATCAGCCAATCGGAATTCAAGGGACGCCATCTTGGATGACGTCTCTTAAAGGAACCGTCATTCTTCAGTTGGACGTCGCCGGATGAAGATGGGTCCGCGGTGGAGGTCTTCAGGATGGAGCCGGTCCTCATCGGATGAAGATAGAAGATGCCGCTTGGATCAAGATGGTTGCCGGTCCGGATCGCCTCTTCTTCTCGGATAGGATGAAGACTTTGGACCCTCTTCTGGACTTCTTCAGTGGATGTCTAGCCCCCGCTTGGGTTGGATGAAGATATCGAAGCCAGGACGGATCGGTGATACCTGGTGAGGTGAAGATAAGGTAGGAAGATCTTCAGGGGCTTAGTGTTAGGTTTATTTAAGGGGGTTTGGGTTAGATTAGGGGTATGTGGGTGGTGGGTTGTAATGTTGGGGGGGTATTGTATGGGTTTTTTTTACAGGCAAAAGAGCTGAATTCTTTGGGGCATGCCCCGCAAAGGGCCCTGTTCAGGGCTGGTAAGGTAAAAGAGCTTTTAACTTTATTAATTTAGAATAGGGTAGGGCATTTTTTTATTTTGGGGGTCTTTGTTATTTTATTAGGGGGCTTAGAGTAGGTGTAATTAGTTTAAAATTGTTGTAATATTTTTCTTATGTTTGTAAATATTTTTTTATTTTTTGTAACTTAGTTCTTTTTTATTTTTTGTACTTTAGTTAGTTTATTTGATTGTAGTTATTTGTAGAAATTGTATTTAATTTATTTATTGATAGTGTAGTGTTAGGTTAATTGTAGGTAATTGTAGGTATTTTATTTAATTAATTTATTGATAGGGTAGTGTTAGGTTTAATTATAACTTAGGTTAGGATTTATTTTACAGGTAATTTTGTTATTATTTTAACTAGGTAACTATTAAATAGTTCTTAACTATTTAATAGCTATTGTACCTGGTTAAAATAATTACAAATTTGCCTGTAAAATAAATATTAATCCTAAAATAGCTACAATGTAATTATAATTTATATTGTAGCTATATTAGGATTTATTTTACAGGTAAGTATTTAGCTTTAAATAGGAATAATTTATTTAATAAGAGTTAATTAATTTCGTTAGATGTAAATTATATTTAAGTTAGGGTGGTGTTAGTGTTAGGGTGAGACTTAGCTTTAGGGGTTAATCCATTTATTATAGTAGCGATGAGCTCCGGTCGTCAGATTAGGGGTTAATAATTGAAGTTAGGTGTCGGCGATGTTAGGGAGGGCAGATTAGGGGGTTAATACTATTTATGATAGGGTTAGTGAGGCGGATTAGGGGTTAATAACTTTATTATAGTAGCGCTCAGGTCAGCTCGGCAGATTAGGGGTTAATAAGTGTAGGCAGGTGTCGGCGACGTTGTGGGGGGCAGGTTAGGGGTTAATAAATATAATATAGGGGTCGGCGGTGTTAGGGGCAGCAGATTAGGGGTACATAGGGATAATGTAAGTTGCGGCGGTTTACGGAGCGGAAGATTAGTGGTTAATAATATAATGCAGGGGTCAGCGATAGCGGGGGCGGCAGATTAGGGGTTAATAAGTGTAAGGTTAGGGGTGTTTAGACTCGGGGTACATGTTAGAGTGTTAGGTGCAGACGTAGGAAGTGTTTCCCCATAGGAAACAATGGGGCTGCGTTAGGAGCTGAACGCTGCTTTTTTGCAGGTGTTAGGTTTTTTTTCAGCTCAAACAGCCCCATTGTTTCCTATGGGAGAATCGTGCACGAGCACTTTTTTGAGGCTGGCCGCGTCCGTAAGCAACTCTGGTATCGAGAGTTGCATTTGCGGTAAAAATGCTCTACGCTCCTTTTTTGGAGCCTAACGCAGCATTTTTTTGGACTCTCGATACCAGAGTTAATTTTATGGTGCGGCCAGAAAAAAGCCTGCGTAGCGTTAACAGCCCATCTACCGCCAAACTCCAAATCTAGGCCAATGCCTCAAATCCCCTAGTTTATTACTCAGGTAAAAGAGTTAACAGCGAGACTTACTACTTGTAAAGTTTATTATTCCCTTTTTCCTTTTCTCTTTCTATTTGGTAGTCTTGTTACCAATGTCTATTTGAAAAGATTAGGTTAAATGGCCCTTTATAAGAAATAGTATTATTTCTGATATTACATTTAAAAACCTATTATGCAAATCCTGTATAGAAATTAGTATCTTGTTCTAGCCCTAGCAAATGAAATAGGGTTAGCAATGCAAAAATACATTTTTTGTAACAAATAATAATCCAGCAGGTATATCTTTTGGCCTCCGTTATTACATACCGTCTCTTAGTAGAGACCGTCCATCAACAATATTTTAAAACAGTTATCAAGACTCAGAACATGCAAAAACAATTCACAGAATCTGATTCACTTTAAATTCAGGCCCATATAACTTTTACATATAATGCCAGGAATAAGCAAAAAACCAAGACAGCACCAAGGAACAGTTCTTTTCCCTTGTTGCGATTCAGTTCCAAGTTGTCTGATTTTATATTTTAAACTTTTTGCTATTAATGTGCCTGGGTTGTTACTTCCATGTTCCACTTTTTTAACATGTATCTAATATTAATACAGGGAAGTGCAGGTGGTTACTGTTCATTGTAGCTATTTTTCGCAACTTTGTATTTCGTTTTCCCCTTAAGTCAATTCTTTTATTCTCTCCTGCTTCCGTTCTTTTCACTTGTATTTATTTTAGCTTTTAGGGTTAAACTTTTATTCCTTCTTTCTCTTCCCTTTTTCCCCCTATATTGTATTCCCAAGTCGCCTTCTCCTTTTTCCCTTCTTCCTTACCTTTCCTTTCCTTTTGTCTATGCACACAAATTGTAGCGAAGCATTTTGCACCTATAAAAGGAATTTTAACGTGCAGTTCTTTAGGCTCTTTTCCTTTTTTCTTTCCCTCCTTCTCCTTAAGTTCTGGTTATATCTCTTTACCTTTGTCCCCTGCCTTTGCACAATTTTTTTTTTAACAAAGTTCCAGTATATGACACCACTTGCGAACTAACTTCAAATTGTGTACTCACCCTCCGGCGCTCTTCTGTGGTCACCAGGCCCAGGTATGTCCTTTTTATTTTTCAGTTTAGTGGTAGGCGGCAGAGATCCGGTGTAGAGTAGACCGTTAAACAACAATCTCCTTACCCCGACTCCTCCCGCGCAGCACCGGTGGGGGAGGAGGGAGCTCCGGTAAGTTTTCCGTGTTAGGTTCTTTACCGGTATATATGTATGTAACCTTGACAGTTACCCTCTTGCTGCGGATCTCAGCATCGCCGCCGCCATCCGGTCCCACTCAAACTCTCGATTCGTCCTGCACGCCAGGTCTCCCTCTCCCGCGCAACACCGGTGGGGGAGAAGGGAGCCCGTTGGATATCCTGTATTGAATTCTAGAGCGGCAGCAGGTATGTTTCAAATTATGTAATTGCCTCTTTGTGGTAATACCGGACAGGTATGCCGTAACCCCGACCCTCTCGGAGCTTTGGCCCAGTTAGGAAACAAAGTCACCCTCTCCCTCACAACTTCGGTGGGGGAGAGGGGGGAGGCAATCCTCAATCTCTCTCTGTTTTCCAGAGTACTTTCAAACGTGCGGCGATGGGCCACAGTAGCCACTCTTAGCGACCACGGCAGTCAGTCCTTAGTTTTTGCGCCGGAGGGAAAGACCGCTTAATCAGCAACTCAACAAGGGGGGACAAGGCATTGAGAACAATACATTCAGTATCATTCAAAGCTATAAATTGTGCAGATGGTTACGTTGAAGAAAGTGTTAGAGGATGCACCTTTAATTTTACTTTCATCTAGCTTTACCAAGAGTGGTTTGCTCTATTTTCGGTCCCCTTCAAGCTAGGGGTTTGCAGTATCAGTGGGTTGTAATTTCCACTATGTGTTCCGGCAGCATATGTCCTTTGCTGACCCAGTAGCAGCCCCTTTCCTCGGGGCTTGGTGCGTGAAGAATACCGCCAGGTGCATTAGGGCTGGAGCTCGACCGCTCAGCCACCTGTGCTAAGCTCCTCCTCCGGAATACCTCTTAGGGTTTATTTTACAGGTAAGTATTTAGTTTCAAATAGGAATAATTTATTAAAGTATCGTGCAGTGTTAGGTGTAATTGTAACTTAGGTTAGTTTTTATTTTACAGGTAAATTTCTCTTTATTTTAGCTAGGTAGCTATTAAATAGTTAATAACTATTTAATAGCTATTGTACCTAGTTAAAATAAATTGAAAGATGCCTGTAAAATAAAAATAAATCCTAAGATAGCTACAATATAATTATTATTTATATTGTAGCTATGTTAGGGTTTATTTTAAAGGTAAGTATTTAGTTTTAAATAGAATTAATTTAGTTAATAAGAGAAATATTTTTTAGATTTATTTAATTAATATTTAAGTTAGGGGGGTGTTAGGGTTAGTGTTAGACTTAGGTTTAGGGGTTAATAATTTTATTACAGTGGCTGCAGTGTAGGGGGGGCAGGATAGGGGTTAATAAATTTATTATAGGTGGCAACAGTGTAGGGGGGGCAGATTAGGGGATAATAAGTTTAATATAGGTTGCGGCGGGGTCCGGGAGCGGCGGTTTAGGGGTTAAACTATTTATTTAGTTGTGGCGAAGTCCGGTATCCGCAGGATAGGGGTTAATAACTTTATTATAGGTGGCGGCGGTATAGGGGGGGCAGGATAGGGGTTACTAGATATAATGTAGGTGGCGGTGGGCTCCGGGAGCGGCGATTTAGGGGTTAATAGGTATTATGTAGGTGGCGGCGGGGTCCGGGAGCGGCAGTTTAGGAGTTAATACATATATTATAGTTGCGGCGGGGACTGGGAGCGGCGGTTTAGGGGTTAATACATATATTATAGTCGCGGCGGGCACCGGGAGCTGCGGTTTAGGGGTTAACATATTTCTTATAGCTTACGGTGGGCTCCGGGAGCAGCGGTTTAGGGGGTAAAATATTTATTTAGTTGCAGCGGTGTAGGGGGGACAGATTAGGGGTGTTTAGACTCGAGGTACATGTTAGGGTGTTAGGTGCAGACAGCTCCCTTAGGAATCAATGGGATGTCTGGAAGCAGCGAACATGAACTTTCGCTATGGTCAGACTCCCATTGATTTCTATGGGATCCGCCGCCTCCAGGGCGGCGGTTTGAAAACCAGGTACGCTGGGCCGGAAAAGTGCCGAGCGTACCTGCTAGTCATTTGATAACTAGCAAAAGTAGTCAGATTGTGCCGCACTTGTGTGCGGAACATCTGGAGTGACATAAGAATCGATCTGTGTCGGACTGAGTCCGGCGAATCGAAGCTTACGTCACTAAATTCTACTTTTGCCGGTGTCTAGGGTTTGATAACTAAGGCGAATCAGCCTCGCCACAAATACGCTGCAGAATTCCAGCATATTTGAGGTTGACGGCTTGATAACTAGGGGCCAATGTAACTATTAGTTATATATTAGCTAGCTTAGATTTTATTTTACAGGTAAGTATTTAGTTTTAAATAGGATTTTTTTAGGTAGTAATTGTAATTTTTATTTGGAACAATTTAAATTATGTTAAAGTTAGTGGGTGTTAGGGTTAGACTTAGGTTTAGGGGTTAATAACTTTAGTATAGTGGCGGCGATTTTGGGGGCAGCAGATTAGGTGTTAATAACAGTAATGTAGGTTGCGGCGATGTTAGGGACAGCAGATTAGGGGTTAATAGTATTTAACTAGTGTTTGTGATGCGGGAGTGCAGAGGTTTAGGGGTTAATATGTTTATTATGGTGGCGGCGATGTCCAGAGCGGCAGATTGGAGTTAATAATTTTATTTTAGTCTTTGCAATGCGGGAGGGCCTCGGTTTAGGAGTTAATAGGTAATTTATGAGTGTTAGTGTACTTTTTAGCACTTTAGTTATGACTTTTATAGAACAGCTTTGTAACGTAAAACTCATAACTACTGACTTTCAGTTTACGGTACGGATCTTGTAGTTATAGGCTGTACCGCTCACTTTTTGGCTGGACAGGCAAACTCGTAATACTGGTGCTGTGGAAGTCCCATTGAAAAAGGACTTTTTGAAAGCTGCGGTAGTTACATTGCGTGACGGCCAAAAAAGTGTGCGGTACAGATATACCTGCAAGACTCGTAATACTAGCGGTAGTGAAAAAGAGCCATAACGCTGCTTTTTCACCATAACGCAAAACTCGCAATCTAGCCGTTTGATTTTTTAGGATTCTTTTGAAATTATTATGCACACATTTCCTTAAGTGGTACATGTTGTCAACAAATATTTATTGCATATCTGTAATACTTGGTTCAGTTCCTGTACATGCATCAGATTTTGTAGGCTCAGCTTGAACGTCCAGGATCTCCTTCCTTTTCACAATATCTTCAAATGTTAAAAAATTGGTTAATGTCATCTATGTATTCATTTTAAAGACTTTTCACAGCAGACACTTATGCCTTCTCAAAAGATTGATTTTTGCCTATATATTTGCACATTTTCTCAAAAAAAGTTAAATCTGAAAGATTATCTGAAGTGAAAAGTTTTATGATATTTGCAAATAACATTTCTGCTTATTATACATTCCTGTTCTGACTTTTTTTAAAGGGTTAATAATAACCTCATGCAGCGTTAATTTGCAAATAAGTGACATGCATTTAGAAATAAGTTAGGGATTCAAGGGGGGCGAAGCGTCAATCCACGAGTTTAACTTGGGGTGGATGACAGCGCATTGGAGGTGCTCTGCAAAAAATCCTCTGGCATCCACTCCAAGGGAAATTTCATCCCCCATGAATCCTGCAGATAGTGGAGATATGGAAATTTCAGCTTCTACAGTACTTTGTCAATAATGGGAAACAAAAATTGATAGTGCAATTTGCTAAAAGTGACAGTCCGGTAATGGAAAAGTACCCTAAATTATTTGTTATTAGAAGGATATGGGTTGTATAGATTAGCTAGTAGTTCAAAGAAGTAAGTAGTTCATAGTTAATAAAAATAGTTATTAGGTTAGATTTGTAAATAGTGAATAAGAAATAGTTAATAGTTATTTACCAAAGATGTAAATAAATATCAATCCAAGATAACTCAGAAAAAAATCTTCATTTTTATCACACGAAATTGCACTCTCCCACAATAGACCCAGACAACTGTTTCGCACAGTAGAACGGCTCTGCAAACCAGCATGCATGCTTAGCCCCACCAATTTTTCTCAGGATAAATGTGAAGCATTTGCAAACTTCTTCAGAGACAAGATTTGCTCAATCCGAACCGCTATCACAGCAGGCCAAACAGTTACACACCAGAACCACTACAATGGAATGCCAGATTGCCCCAGTTTATGGTCTACTTTTACAAATGTGGATATAAAAGGAGTTAATAACACCATACAAAAGTTGCACCCTACTACATGTGACTTAGACCCTGCTCCAACTCAGCTCATATCTGGATGCATTGAAACACTGGCCCAGCCCTCACAAAAATAGTGCAGTGTTCACTAAAATCTGGAGACTTCCCAGATCCTCTAAAAGAAGCTGAGGTAAAACCACTCCTAAAGAAACCTTTATTAGACCCAGACTGCATGACTAATTACAGACCAGTATCCAACCTCCCATTTCTGGGGAAAATAATGGAAAAAGTAGTGGCAACTCAACTGGAAGCCCATCTATCATGCCTGAACATATTCAATCCTTTCCAGTCAGGCTTCAGATGCCGCCACAGCACTGAAACAGCGTTAGTCTGAGTGCTAAATGATCTCCTCATGGCAAGAGACAAAGGTGATTACTCCATTCTAATCCTCCTGGATCTCTCAGCTGCATTTGACACCATTGACCATAAGATTCTAAAAGAGCGCTTGCAGCACATCTGTGGTCTAGGAGGCACAGTCCTTAACTGGTTTAAATCTTTCCTCGCTGGTAGATCACAGAGAGTAATATAAGGATCAAGCTCATCAGCACCAACAGAACTGGCCTGCGAAGTTCCACAAGGATCCATACTGTCTCCCATGCTATTCGCAATTTACTTACTACCACTGAGGAACATCATTAACTGACATGGCCTAAGGTATTATTGTTACGCTGATGACACACAACTCTACTTCTCCTTTGCTCCAGATAATACAGACCAATCATGCCGCATAAACAGTTGCTTAACAGACCTCATAGAATGGATGAATGCTAGCTGTCTCAAAGTGAACCCAGACACTTTGTTACTCTTAATGAAGGGACCCCGGGCATCAAAAATATCCCACGATAACCCAACTGGCCTGGAGCTTGGAGGCAAAGGTACGAAACCTCGGAGTGCTGATTGATGCTGGACTATCTTTTAAACAGCAGATTTCCTCCGTAATAAAATCAGCCTACTTTCATCTGAAAAACATAGCCAGGATACAACACTTAATTCCACCGAATGATATGCCAACATTAATCACTGCATTTGTATCCTCTAGGATAGATTACTGCAATGCACTTTACTTGGGCCTCCCAAAAAAAGAACTTCATCGCCTTCACGCGGTACAAAATGCAGCAGCCAGAATACTGACCAATCAAACTCGCTCCTGCCACATAACACCTGTTCTCCACTCTCTGCATTGGTTTCCAATTAAATGGCGAACATATTTTAAAATTGGCCTGCTGACCTTCAAAGCCTTAAACAACCAAGGCCCACAGCACCTGAAAGAGCTCCTGACACCCTACATCCCATCCCGCTCACTTAGGTCAGCCAACACATCCCTCCTCTCAGTGCCAAGAATAAGGACAAACTCAGGCTCCAGAGCATTCGGCCATGCTGCCCCTACTTTCTGGAACTCTTTACCATGCGCAATCAGAGAGGCACCATCCTTACAGACTTTTGAAAAAAAGCTAAAGACCCACCTTTTCCAACAGGCATTCAGTCCGCTTATCTGACCTTTCAGAAACTCCTAACTTTTATGGCTTATGTTGGTATATTTGTAAAGTGATTTAAGTCTCACAGGGAGAAAAGCGCTATATAAATCACAAATTATTATTATTATTATAGTTAATAGTAAGTAGTTCACATCAGTAGTAGGATATAGTTTTAAATAGTTATAGGTATTTTGCATACCTTCATCCTTTGTTTTTTCTTTCTGAACCGATATCTTTTCATCTATGTACGAAAAATCTGCATTCACAAATAAAAATATAAATATATGTCTATATCTGTGAATACATTTATATTTGTATCTGTTGATGTTTGACATTTTCCATTGCAAATAGTTAAAGGGACAGTCAACACCAGAATTTTTGTTGTTTAAAAAGAAAGATAATCCCTTAATTACCCATTACCTAGTTTTACATAACCAACACAGTTATATTATTACACATTTTACCTCTGTAATTACCTTGTATCTAAGCCTCTGCAAACTGCCCCCTTATTTCAGTTCTTTTGACAGACTTGCATTTTAGCCAATCAGTGCTCACTCCTAGGTAACTTCACGTGCATGAGCTCAATGTTATCTATATGAAACACATGAACTAATGCCCTATAGTGGTCAAAATGCATTCAGATTAAAGGCAGTCTTCAAGGTCTAAGAAATTAGCATATGAACCTCCTAGGTTTAGCTTTCAACTAAGAATACCAAGAGAACAAAGCAAATTGGTGATAAAAGTAAATTGGCAAGTTGGAAAATTACATGCCCTATTTAAATCATGAAAGTTTTTTTTGAACTTGAATGTCCCTTTAGTTAAATATCAAGTCATCTGAAGAATCAGATATCAATATAGTGAAATCTGGCATTTCTGGTACACATGAGTCTTAAATAATATTGCCATAATCCAGAGTGTCTGAAATATAAGTTAAAACATTTTTGTAGCCAAATGATTTGTACACAATTTGACAGTGGACATTTAAAAAAAAGATTCTTACCTGATAAATGCTCATCTTTGTCATCTACATTGTTTTCAATGATTGCAGCATGGGAGGGGGACACAGAACCCATGTGAAAGGGATGTGGTGGGTCCTCAAACAAATATTAATCTTTTGCTAAATGTCAGAAACTGGATTTTCCTGACATCAAAAGGTTCAGTAAATCTTTTTCATACTGTTTAAATTTTGTTGTCATACTTGTATAATTATGTTCTTGGCTTTTAATTTTTAAAATTTCCGTAATTGTTTTTTCTTCCTTAAAACCTTCCTTTAGATTTCCGACATTGCGCAACAGGTTTCTTATTCCGTGCAGAATTATTTTGTGTATTTTGTTAAAAAAATTGGTAATTGGTTAAAAAGTGGGGTGCAGTTAAAATTCCAAATGAATTGTATTACATTATTATGCATACACGATAAAAACAAACCACTAAGGTTTGTAAAAAGAGAAGCGCCAACTATAAGAGGTAAATAATTGATGTATAAATAAATAGATGTATAAATATATATATAAATATAAATGTATGGAAAAACGTACATACAAACAGGGCAATGTTTTATAAGTGTATGCAACAATATACCACAATGTACCACAATGTTATGCAATAGAAAAACAGTAAAAAACAATTGATACTGAGATAACATACACCATAATAAATTATGAAAACGATTGTATATACATAAAACAGGAAAGGATATGTGGGATTCCCGAAAATCCTGTGTGATGAAGTATAGTCCACACTGCAGCTCTTGTTAAACACACCGGTACGGCAGGGCGGTGCTAAGGGATAAGTAAAAAAGAAAAACAGAGACAGAAGCGCAAGGGACTAATCTGAGTGTAGTATTAAAAACACCTTTTAATTTCACACGTATTTAAAAGTATCACACTCACACTGTTTAACCTCAAAGTATGAGGTATATAAAAAGCACTTCAAAAGGAAGGCCACTGCAGCACAAAGTCTCTATATGCAGATCCAATCCAAGATATTTTCCCCCGGATCCACTCTGTACATGAGTAGGCAGGAACAGCTGCGCTGAACACTGCCAAGTATCTGTCTCCATGGCGGTCCTCGGGAAGGTCTGGAGTCTTTGGTTCCTCCAAGTGTCCTCTCTTTATGGGTCCAAAAGACCGGTAGAGTGATAAAATGATAAAATTCTCAAAAGAATAAGGCCACGCCCACATTTACGGATGCTGGGAACCCACAGAAGCACAGCTGGCTTGTGAAGTGACTGTTGCGGTCTGATGCAAGTTAGCAGTCCTTGTTCTTTTGAGAATTTTATCATTTTATCACTCTACCGGTCTTTTAGACCCATAAAGAGAGGACACTTGGAGGAACCAAAGACTCTAGATCTTCCCGAGGACCGCCATGGAGACATACTTGGCAGTGTTCAGCGCAGCTGTTCCTGCCTACTCATGTACAGAGTGGATCTGGGGGGAAATATCTGCATATAGAGACTTTGTGCTGCAGTGGCCTTCCTTTTGATGTGCTTTTGATATACCTCATATTTTGAGGTTAAAAAGTGTGAGTGTGAAACTTTTAAATACGTGTGAAATTAAAAGGTGTTTTTAATACTACACTCAGATTAGTCCCTTGCGCTTCTGTCTCTGTTTTTTCTTTTTTACATTATTATGCATATGTCAGATACCAATTTGGGTTGTTATAAAACAAGACTAACCATACACTTTGTTAGTGAAGACAACAAAAGACTCCATACAAATGCTGCTTATGGAAAGTAAAATCACAAAATAAGAACTACAGACAATTACCAAGCACATCAACAATTAGGGGAAAACATATGCTTAATTAAATCATGATCACTATCATTATTAGGACTGTCTTGAGATATCCTTACATCCAATGATTCTAGCAGAGGCCTAGTTAATGTTAAGTGTAAGGCTTAAAGGGACATTAAACACTTTGAGATGGTAATATAAAATGATAAATTGTGTATAATAAAACAACTCTGCAATATACTTTCATTATTTATTTTGTCCTCTTTGCCTGTAATTCCATTCTGAAATTGTGAGCTTTTCAGTTCCTGTTAGAAATGGAAGTGCAGAACACTGTTAAATCCAGCACAACCATTGGCTGCACACTCTAGTGACCTATTTATAACTGACCCTAATTGGCCACAGCAGAGAAGGTAACACAAGTTACAACATGGCAGCTCCCAGTGTTTTATAGACACTAAAACTTTACACTTATTTTGTCACGTTTTAAACAACTAATGAAACTTTAAAAAATACATCTATGTGTTAGTCATGGACTAATCTTTTCTTTGAGTGCATCGTTCTATCTAGCATGTATTTAGTGTTTAATGTCCCTTTAAGGGAGGAAGTGGACACTCAAGTTAAAATAAACTTTTATTATTCAGATAGAGCAGCTGTTTTTACGGCACTTTCCAATTTACTTCCATTATCAAATTTCGCACAGTCTTTTTATATTCACACTTCTATGGGAACAAAATCCTACTGAGCATACTCACAAGCTCACAGGTTATACGTATACTAGTCGGTCATTGGCTGATATCTTTCACATGTAACAGGGGGCTGGAAAATGGGAGAAAAAATAAATTTGTTAGAAAACAATCTACTGCTTATTTGAAATTCAGAGTAGGTGTTAAATCATTTTATTATGCAGTTGTTAATTATGTAATTCTACTACATTGAGCAGTCCTTTAATAATTTTTTTTTTTAATTAATGGAAAAGTCTGGATTTCAGAATAATTCTGGATTTTGGAATTCTGGATTTGGGGATTTGTACGTGTATTCTGTTAAGGATTTTTTGTGTGCATATGTTAGAATTGGCAGAGTTTTTTCCATCTGAATTAGCTGCTCTGTAACATTTAAGATGCCTGTATCCTTCACAGTGAAACAAAATATATGCTGCTCTATTAATTATAAAGGAGAGTAACTCACAGATGTGAAAAAATGAAGACCAGGCATTGTGTCAAACTTCCTTTTATATTCTGGTTCTGTTAAAAGTATAGTTAAAAGCTCATCCGAGGAGAAAACAATATGGTTCACTAAAACAACTATAAATAGACGTGATTTGTTTGAGATTTTTCAAACATTTGGTTTGGCTGAATTTCATTCATGTAGGCATTTGGTTTGGGCCAATACTGGATTCGGATTTGTTACTTTTTTTCAAAGGGGAAAAGCTAATATAGGAAATATTATAAAAGACATGGCTGTAGAGGATCAACGGGAATATCCATCAAAATCCATTATCATATAAATCTATTGAAGTTATATAGCAAAGATCCCGCATTGGTAAGACCATGAATATAATAACCTATAATATATTAACTCTTACAGAGAGCAAGAATTATACAGCGATGAAATTACAGAACTATCAGCAACTCCAGATAATACATATATTTAGAGTTCTCCTCTTATTTCAAAGTCCACAGGTAGGGATTCAGTCTCGCCAATGATAGTTCCTTTAGGTAGACAAATAGGTGGACAGGACTGCTACCTCAGGTTATTAGATGTCCCCACTTTCTGTAATGATGTTGGTGTTTAATACTCCATTCCTCTCTCAATATCCTGCTGGGCATTCTCTCCAGTCAACCTTTAATGCTCTATAAGTTAATTCAGCCCTCTCTTCTCACTTCTTCGTTATATTAACAGGATGTATTGTCAATAACAATATCAACATTATGCAATAAAGGAGTAAAGGAGTTGTGCGTAACCTATGTACTTTTCCGTAAGTATCAACATTTCTGTCTGTTTCAGGGATCACTACCAAGGTAGTTGGAGGCTTAGAAAGAAGTATCTCTGATATGTATCTCTCAAGTCTGGTGATGTGATAAATTAGCAGGCTCTTAATAGCTCTCAGGATGGTCAGCTAGCTAGTCGGTTTAACCGTAGGCTCCCTGCTGTCCTCAGGTGCAGGCAGTAAAAGATGAACAAGCTGGTAAAAAATATGCCAGGTGGTCCTTAAACAAATCCTGCTGTTAGCCGTTCTCCTTAGTTCCAACTATAGCAGTTCTGTGATGAGCCACCAGCTCTCTAATGGCCCAGACTAGTGGTCCTGGTGAGGCAAATCTAGCAAAACACACCTCTCAAATCTACTTTTTTATGTGAGTTTTTGTAAAAAAAAAAAAAGTTTAATTCTTTCACAATCACAGGTAACTTTTTTTTTTTGCCTTCTAATTAGGATGAATGACTGGGCAAAATACATCATTCTGAATGCTAAAGCAATTAAATGATAATACAATACTCAGCTTCAGGGGGTCGATCTGATAAAAATCATCGCCCGCAAAAGCTGGCGACGCCAATATTTGCGCGGGTTTGGTATCCTATATACGGCGTAACCTAGAAGTTACGCGCGTATATTTCTGCCGTCGCCCGTAGTTTTTTGGGCCATAGGCAGGTATACCAAACCCGCGCAGTTTGGTATCAGCCAATCGGATTGAACTTGAATCTGATTGGCTGATTCAATCAGCCAATCAGATTTTTCTACCTTAATTCCGATTGGCTGATAGAATCCTATCAGCCAATCGGAATTCGGCGGACGCCATCTTGGATGACGTCATTTAAAGGAACCTCATTCGTCGGGAAGTCGTCGTGCCGGAAGGATGCTCCGCGGCGGAGGAGCGAAGAAAGAAGATTGAAGATGCCGATTTGCTTGAAGACGTCGCCGATGGAAGAAGACTCTCTGCCTCTTGCTTCAAGACATCGCCCGGATGGAAGAAGACTTCACTGCCGCTTGCTGAAACACATCGCCTGGATCGGATGAGGAGTTCGGCCCGGCTGGGTGAATACAAGGTAGGGAGATCTTCAGGGGGGTAGTGTTAGGCTTATTTAAGGGGGGTTTGGGTTAGATTAGG
The DNA here is from genome assembly GCF_027579735.1 of Bombina bombina. Lineage (NCBI taxonomy): Eukaryota > Metazoa > Chordata > Amphibia > Anura > Bombinatoridae > Bombina > Bombina bombina. Next base: position 222,930,229 of record NC_069499.1, read on the forward strand.
GGTATGTGGGTGGTGGGTTGTAATGTTGGGGAGTGGTATTGTGTTTTTTTTTTGCAGGCAAAAGAGCAGTTTTTTGGGGGGCATGCCCCCACAAATGGCCCTTTTAAGGGCTGGTAAGGTAAAAGAGCTTTGAACTTTTTTTAATTTAGAATAGGGTAGGGAATTTTTTTATTTTGGGGGGCTTTATTATTTTATTAGGGGGCTTAGAATAGGTGTAATTAGCTTAAAAATCTTGTAATCTTTTTTTTATTTTTTGTAATTTAGTGTTTGGTTTTTTTTGTAATTTAGTTTAGTTTATTTAATTTTATTTTTAGATAGATATTTGTAGTTTATTTAATTTATTGATAGTGTAGGTGTATTTGTAACTTAGGTTAGGATTTATTTTACAGGTAATTGGGTAATTATTTTAACTAGGTAGCTATTAAATAGTTAATAACTATTTAATAGCTATTATACCTAGTTAAAATAATTAACAATTTACCTGTAAAATAAATATAAACCATAACATAGCTATAATGTAATTATTAATTATATTGTAGCTATCTTAGGGTTTATTTCATAGGTAAGTATTTAGATTTAAATAGGAATATTTTAATTAATAATATTAATATTAGATTTATTTTAATAAGAGTTTAGTTAGGATGTTAGAGTTAGATAGGGTTATTATACTTAATATATATATAATATAATAACGATATTAACTATATTAACCCTAATATAATTAGGGTTAATATAGTTAATATATATAATATAATAACTATATTAACTATATTAACCCTAATATAATTAGGGTTAATATAGTTAATATAGCTGGCGGCGGTGTAGGCTGATTAGATTAGGGGTTAATACATTTATTATAGGTGGCCGCGGTGTAGAGGGATGTAGATTGTAGGCAAAAGAGCAGTTTACTTTGTGACAAAGCCCCGCCAAAAGCCCTTTTAAGGGCTGGCAAAAGAGCTGTTACTTTGGGGCATGCCCCGCAAAAAGCCCTTTTAAGGGCTGGCAAAAGAGCTGTTACTTTGGGGCAATGCCACGCAAAAAGCCCTTTTCAGGGCTATTTGTAGGGTTAGACTTAGGTTTAGTGGTAGGGATAGTTTAGTATTTTAGGGGTTAAATAATTTTAAAATAGATAGCGGCGGGGTAGGGGCTCACTTTAGGGGGTAGGTAAGGTAGATGGCGGCGGTGTTAGGGGCTCACTTTAGGGGGTTATAGATTTAATATAGCTGACGGCGGTTTAGGGGTTAATAACTTTATTAGGTAGCGGCGGGCTCCGGGAGTGGCGGTTTAGGGGTTAATACATATTTTATTGTTAGGCTAGTGAGGGGGGATAGCGGATAGAGGGTTAGACGTGTCGGGCTATGTTAGGAGGCGTGTTAGACTTGTCGGGCTATGTTAGGGAGGCGTGTTAGACAGTGCGGGTAATTTAGACTTTAGTCAGGTTTTGTAGGCGCCGGCAGTTTCTAACGTGCCACAAGTCACTGGCGACGCCAGAAATTTGTACTTGCGCAGATTTCTGGACATCGCTGGTTTATCAGACTTACGGCACGTTAGCATCTGACGGCGCCATATATGGGATAGCTCGAGTTGCGAGCTGAAACTGCGGGCGACGCGGGTTCCCTCGCTTGCGCCGCAAACTACGATCTATATCGGATCGACCCCCAGATGTTAGCTCTGTCAGTTAAAAAAAAACTCAGCAGTAGAAGTAAATCAGATAGCTGATCACAGCTGTTATTTTATGTTTACCTATGGAGCTGTTGGCTTATTTTGCTCTTTGCAAATATTGGTTAAGTGTTGAAAACATACAAATTTTGCTGACAATTTTTCATATTTTCTATATTTTAAGCTACTCTATAAAGATTTCTCTCTGAATACATTAGAGCTGATTTGACCTCTGATGTTTAGTGTTGTCAGATGTATTTGCAATATGAGTAGGTGTTTACTATAACAAAAGTCAATTTAAAAACAGGGAGGTGCTTGACAAAAGGAAACAAACACTGGATTTATTTTTCATTTACATTCTTTTAAAATATGGAGTGATATGAGGAATTTGCAGCATAATAAAAGAAAGAGATTTCAATTTTGGTGTGATTGATCCAAAATTCATTTTATTGGCATCAATTAAATTTCTGACATTGTATAGGAAGATATTAGAAGACTAAATTAAATTATAATGTTAAATCATAACATTTTCACAGAGATTTCAATGTATGTACTTAACCAGATTTTCTTTGTTCTATTCACCCTCTGCTGACAAGCATATCTAAATAGTAGCAATAATGCACCTCTAAGAACTAGCTGGATACACACATATACCTCCTGTCATTGGTTCACCAGATCACAGTTATGCATTACTGCTCTGGAGCTGACTATGCAGAGGTTAAACACAAAGGGCACACTATTTAGCTCTTTTATTCACGTGCAGAAACCACCTGAAATACATTTTTATTTTTAAAAATATTTTTTATTGTAATTAAACAGTTCAGAAAATAAATACAAACATTTTGTGCATACATTATTCAAATGTTAAGTTATACATTCTATAGTTATACATTGGTGCTGTTAAAAACTTTAGGTTAAACAAGAATGCTTATTTCAAAATGTTCTAGTAAAGTTCTTAATACACCTTAACGAAAGTACGCACAAACGAGTATCAGGTACACAGTAATCTCCTCTTTACCCTACATACATCAACAGCAAATAATGTTGTGTTCACAATTGTCTATGACCTATGAACAAATTAGTGCTTCTCATATTTTAATAGGTACAAAACTTTAAGTTGTTAGTAAGGGAGGGAAAAGAGGGGGGTGAAGGGGAGAATGAAGGAGTAAAGGGTCACTGGTGGGGGGAAGGGTGGAGTAAGACTTGAATGTTATTCTCTAATCCAGGGATTTCCCGCTCTCTGAGAGTTCATGAGGGGAAATATTTGTGTTGCAGTTTATCTCACTGTCTTTCTATGTGCTAAATAGGCTTCCCATGGTTCCCAGATATAGCAGAAAGTTGCTGACTGTTTACTGATTCTGAAGACATAGTCTTCCATAGACTTCAAATAGTTAATGTAGTCTACCACACCCTGCCATCTTGGAGGGTTTACTTTTTTCCAGTTTCTTGCTATCAACATTTTGGCTGAGGTTAAAATATAGAGGAGTAGGTATTGTTTGTGTGTAGGACATTTTTTGATACCAAGGCGCAGCAGGGCTAGGGCAGGATCGCACACATGTTCTGAATCTTTGTCCATTATGGTTGGATTTTAGAGCAAGACCACCATATACGGAGAAGGGTTCCCACTTTCCCACATCCCCTCCAGCACTCAGGAGAGTGCTCAGGGAAGATTTTCTGCAGTTTAGTTGGGACTAAGAGCCATCTGGTCAGCAACTTAAAATAGAGTTCATACATTGTCACACAATGCATGGCTGATTTAGTTAGATTGATAGCCCTAGTCCAGTCTTTGTTGTATAAGTCTGTTTCAGTTCCGTCTCCCAGGCCTCCATATGTCTCATTTTAGTTAGCGTGGGGTCCCCCAAAAGGCATTTATAGTGAGTCGTAAGGGGTTTAATTATTTGGAGGTCAGCTTTCCATCTAATCTCCCAGAGTGTCACTTTGCGGAGTATATCTGCTAGGAAGCCCCATGACTTCTTGAGGGATCTCAATCTCAAGAACTCGAAAATAAGTTTAGGGGAGAGGTCTAGTCTATTCAGCTTTTCTGAATGTGTTAATAGTTTTTCATTCAAATAAAAATCAATTAATTGAGAAATCTCAGTTTGCCCACAGCTGTGAATATGCATGTTAGGCAAGCCATGTAATAAGCCAGCAACAGAGTGTGTTGGGGAGGGGTGTGGGGCAATATGGGAGTTGTGATGCAATTTAAAACAGGCTAGTTGGCATCCTTTGACTATGTGATTCGATATGATTACATTATTGGCCAGATGTGGTGGGAGCCAGAGGAGATCAGAAAGATTAACATAGGCTGGTAGTGATGCTTGTTCTAGCTCTCTCCATCTCGTGGGTGGCAGACCCTGACTCCAGGCAGAGACATGAGTAACCATCACAGCCTGGTGGTATAGTCTTACATTTGGGAGCCCTAACCCTCCTCTCTCTATAGGGGAATGCAGGATACTCGCTGCAATTCTGGGTTTTTCATTATTCCACACATATGTGTTGAACAATGCCTGAAATTTGTGTTGTATGATCGTCTGTACTTGTATTGGCATACATCAAAATAAGTATGTCATTTTGGGGAGGATCATCATCTTTAAGGCAGCTATCCTACCCATCCAGGATATCTAATCATATTTTTTCAATCTGAGCATAACACCTATCTCCTTTAGCATGATGTTATAGTTATCTTTGATAGTGATTTCCTTGTCATGTGATAGGAACACTCCTAAATGTTGGCTCCCTCTAGTTGACCACTTGAAAGAGTACGATCTTTAGATTTCTCGCTGCACTTTTTTATTTAAATTTATTGAGTATGCTTCTGTTTTGGTCACATTCACCTTATATGCGAGATCTTTCCAAAGAACTCTAGAAGTGACATTAAGGGCGGAAGTGAGACTAATGGGTCTGTAATGAATATTATCAAGTCATCCGCAAAAAGAGCTAACTTCTGCAACGTGTCATGTAGTTGGAGGCCCTTGTATTGCACTGTTTTGTCTAATAGCATCTGCTAATGGCTCTATGGCCAGGACAAAAAGACATGGGAACAGGGGACATTCCTGTCTAGTCCTGTTCTTAATAAGGACCTTAGGGGAACAAAAACTCATACCTCTAACTACTGTTGTCAGGGATGTATATAATGCTCTAATAGCTGTACTAAAAAATTCTGGTACCCCAAACGTTCTCAAAATCTCGAACATGTATCACCACCCCACCCTGACAAATGCCTTTTCTGTGTCTAGATACAGGGTGAGCAGAGGTAAACCCATATCCCCCGCTTCTGTAAAGACGTTGAGTAGTCTGCACATGTTATCTGTACCCTATCGTCCCTGTACGAAGCCTACCTGATCTAGGCGTATAATAGATGGTAAGTGCCTCCCTAATCTAGTTGCCAATAATTTCACGTAAATTTTAACGTCAACGTTAATGAGGGAGATAGGTCTATAGCTTTCGCATAAAGTTTGGTATTTTCCCTCTTTAGGTATGGCGAGTATGTTGGCTTCCAAATACTATCCGAGAAAACTACCCTTTTCTGCCACTCTGCTATAAAGTCTGAGGAGTAGTGGGGTTAATATCTCGACTAGAGCTTGGTAAAACATTACGGTAAAGCCGTCAGGGTCTGGGGCTTTATGTTCTTTCAAGGTTAGTATTGCAGATTTTTTTAGTATAGCAAAATAGTATAGTATAGGAATTTTTGTATGGTCTCACTATTGGTCTGGGGTATTTTCAGTGTGTCCTCAAGATTATATAGTGAGGTGTAGTAGTCGGTGAACACCTGTCCTATTGCTTTCTAGGAGTGTACAGGTAGCCCTCAGTTTAGGTTCCAGAAGGAATGGTTGTAAATCGAAACCGTTGTAAATTGAAACACAGTTTATAATGGAAGTCAATGGGAAGTGAGGGAGATAGGTTCCAGGCCCCTCTCAAAATTGTCATAAGTAACATCTAATACATTATTTTTAAAGCTTTGAAATGAAGACTTTAAATGCTAAACAGCATTATAAACCTAATGAAATAATCACACAACACAGAATATATAATTAAACTAAGTTAAATGAACAAAAACATTTGCTAAACAGCATTATAAACCTAATAAAATAATCACACAACACAGACTTCACTTGCATTTTTCTGCAAACAGTTATTTCTATGCATTCCAATCTGGACTGATTTATAGACAAGAAGATCTTGTTCTTTTGAAATCTGCTAGATAGCTCAGGTCTGGTTAAACTGATTAATTTCAGCTTGCTTGGCTTTGCTGCAACACAAGCGGACAGCTCCACCTACTGACTATTTTAATAAATGCATTGCTTCTCAATGCTTTTCAATAGCAGTCACGTGACTGGAAAAAAAGGTTGTTATTCTGAAATGGTGTAAATTGAACCGTTGTAAAACGAGGGCCACCTGTACTATACCTGTTGCCGTCTGAATCGCTCAGATTCTACTCTCTTCAGCTCGCTTCCTAAGCTTAAGTCTGTCTGCTCTATTTCCTTTGAAATAGTATAGTTGTCTGAGTTTAAATAAATTATCTTGCACTCTTATGAGTTCCCGCTTATTCATTTCTTCCCTAATAGTTCCAATCTGTTGTGCAATCAAAAGTTTAGGGTATTTTTTTGTTTGTGGTCTCTAATTTACGAAGTTCCCCATATAGTTTAGCTAGTGGGTGCTTATTTTGTGCGTGTGATTGGGTATTTTCTTTTATAAAGAGTCACCAAAGATAGGCTTTAAATATATATATATATATATGTAATGTGTGATCGCAATATCTCAATATTGCTCTTGTAATCTAGCCCATAATGAATGAATAGAAAACATGTTCTATTTGCACATTTATGTCCCTTTAAATAAACTTAAACACTATGGGCTAGATTACAAATGGTGCGCTATTTAGTGCGCCATCATGTATTGAATCTTTACCAACCATTCTTTACCATAACACCTAAAACATTATCCAACATCAGATCTAGAGACCAAAATCTGGTAATACAGTATGGAGATATTTAGTAGAATTTCCACTGAGATTGCAGTAAAGCAATGATGTTATAATGATGTATTTATCCTGATCCCACAATAGTCCTTTACAGATTGATATCTGCAACATCGCCACATTCTACAGGGAGTGCAGAATTATTAGGCAAGTTGTATTTTTGAGGATTAATTTAATTATTGAACAACAACCATGTTCTCAATGAACCCAAAAAACTCATTAATATCAAATCTGAATAGTTTTGGAAGTAGTTTTTAGTTTGTTTTTAGTTATAGCTATTTTAGGGGGATATCTGTGTGTGCAGGTGACTATTACTGTGCATAATTATTAGGCAACTTAACAAAAAACAAATATATACCCATTTCAATTATTTATTTTTACCAGTGAAACCAATATAACATCTCAACATTCACAAATATACATTTAAAACATTCAAAAACAAAACAAAAACAAATCAGTGACCAATATAGCCACCTTTCTTTGCAAGGACACTCAAAAGCCTGCCATCCATGGATTCTGTTAGTGTTTTGATCTGTTCACCATCAACATTGCGTGCAGCAGCAACCACAGCCTCCCAGACACTGTTCAGAGAGGTGTACTGTTTTCCCTCCTTGTAAATCTCACATTTGATGATGGACCACAGGTTCTCAATGGGGTTCAGATCAGGTGAACAAGGAGGCCATGTCATTAGATTTTCTTCTTTTATACCTGTTCTTGCCAGCCACGCTGTGGAGTACTTCGACGCGTGTGATGGAGCATTGTCCTGCATGAAAATCATGTTTTTCTTGAAGGATGCAGACTTCTTCCTGTACCACTGCTTGAAGAAGGTGTTTTCCAGAAACTGGCAGTAGGACTGGGAGTTGAGCTTGACTCCATCCTCAACCCGAAAAGGCCCCACAAGCTCATCTTTGATGATACCAGCCCAAACCAGTACTCCACCTTGCTGGTGTCTGAGTCGGACTGGAGCTCTCTGCCCTTTACCAATCCAGCCACGGGCCCATCCATCTGGCCCATCAAGACTCACTCTCATTTCATCAGTCCATAAAACCTTAGAAAAATCAGTCTTGAGATATTTCTTGGCCCAGTCTTGACGTTTCAGCTTGTGTGTCTTGTTCAGTGGTGGTCGTCTTTCAGCCTTTCTTACCTTGGCCATGTCTCTGAGTATTGCACACCTTGTGCTTTTAGGCACTCCAGTGATGTTGCAGCTCTGAAATATGGCCAAACTGGTGGCAAGTGGCATCTTGGCAGCTGCACACTTGACTTTTCTCAGTTCATGGGCAGTTATTTTGCGCCTTGGTTTTTCCACACGCTTCTTGCGACCCTGTTGACTATTTTGAATGAAACGCTTGATTGTTCGATGATCACGCTTCAGAAGCTTTGCAATTTTAAGAGTGCTGCATCCCTCTGCAAGATATCTCACTATTTTTTACTTTTCTGAGCCTGTCAAGTCCTTCTTTTGACCCATTTTGCCAAAGGAAAGGAAGTTGCCTAATAATTATGCACACCTGATATAGGGTGTTGATGGCATTAGACCACACCCCTTCTCATTACAGAGATGCACATCACCTAATATGCTTAATTGGTAGTAGGCTTTCGAGCCTATACAGCTTGGAGTAAGACAACATGCATAAAGAGGATGATGTGGTCAAAATACTCATTTGCCTAATAATTCTGCACTCCCTGTATACATAGGCGACAACTAGAGAAAAACTTTATCATCTTTTGTTAAATTATCTTAGATTATAAATTCTTCAGAGCACATGGGACCCACATTTTTTCTGTCATGATTCAGAAAGAGCATGCAATTTTATAAAACCTTCCAATTTACTTCAATTATCAAATTTGCTTCATTCTTTTTGTGTCCTTTGTTGAAGAAGTTGCAATGCAGACTAGGAGCTAGCAGCAAACAATCAGAGGCTAGCTTGCCGCACTGCATTGTTGCTTCTGCGCTTTTCTAGGTATGCTTTTAACAAAGGATACCAAGAGACTGAAGCAAATTAAATTATTTAAGTAAATTGAAATTATATACATTTGTGAGACGAATATTGCATCATAGACATGAGTTGCAATGGATCGGAAACTACCACATAACCATTTACTACTTGGCGCACTGTGATACTAACATTACAAAACGCCTTCAATACCTCACATAAAATTAAAACAGTCCATCCTAACATATGCTTAAAAAACAAACTTACATCAATATAACCACAAGACACAACCAGGGCAAATATGTTTTAATTACAAAAATTGTAATCATCATTCCTAAGTGCTGCAGTTGTGATTAATGTTTTTCAACATCAATAACGGTTCTCATTTGATGATCAATTATAGATGTTATCGGCAGGAACACCCACTGACAAAACAATAAAAAAATATATCGGTAAAGTGATACATATAAGTGTCACTATAGAATTTGTCTGAGCTTTTCAAATAAATCCTAACAAGAAGAGGAATCATAATGAGTAACTCATTGATAAAACGTGTCACCTGCACTGCAATGCACATAATTTGCAGTATGGAAGTTTGAACACTAACAAAAGAAAGTCTGAAAAAAGAGGAACTTGGATTCTTACATCTGGCTTTTTCTCAGATGACAGTGAAATAATAATTTGGAACTCAGCTGCTTTGTTTGTTTTTTTTTATTTCCATTACCACTCATTAGTATGTGTTTTTTTAACCAATACATTAAACATTTTCTCAAATAAAATATGGGTAATGTGAGAAAATTGTGTTGAAGTGTGTTGCTGATGTTGCACAATTTCCAGATGAAAAGTTTATTCACTATAACAATTTATTTGTCTTAATTTTAGATTGATTACGGTTATAATCCACAGCTTTATTTTACTGTATGAAATATGAAACATCAGCAGAAAACTGGCAAAATGTGAACTATCCGGCTTCTTAAAATCATTTTGAGTTACATATCCAAACAAATCCCTTCCAGAGTTAGATGCCTTATGTCTGTGACGCACATTGGACCGAGGGATGAAAACAGGTCAAACAGATGTATATGCATCTGTCTGTGTAACAATAATGATCAATTTATCACGTTCTCATGTAACAGCACCTCAAGGAAGGGCCAAAAAATTCTAGCGAATGAGATGAATATCTTAGTTAAAAATAGACATATTTGTTGAAAACTGGATTAGGCATGTTTTATACTAGAAAAGGTGGACTACATTATATATGCAGCATAAAATCTGATGCAATTTGTGCTTTTGAAAAACTTCTAGTTTTAATATTAAAAAATATGAACTATTTAATAAAAGCGAGATCATTCATAGTGCTCCATTTATGAAGCTATTTCCTTTGCGCAATTGGTTGTGTGAGAGCAGGGGGCGTGTCTGCACCAGTGTTTGCTCCGATGAAGCGTACATGCTCAGATGAAGTGTACATGCGCATGCTCGAAACGCATCAGTTTGTAATGGAGAGGTAACTTCGTTTTACACACCCGCGTGAACCACATGGTTAACTGTCACTTTGGGGTGCTTCAAATTATTTTTTTTGCTATTGTTTGCTTAAGTTATGATGAGCTCAGCCGACAGGTGCCCTGCCTTGGGAAACTTATCCTAGTGCTTTTTAATAAAAGGAGGACATTTTATTAATGATTTTTGTTTAAAGTGGTACATCCTCATTTTTAAAGTGACAAACTCAAAATTGAAATGCATGTGAATGCATTTCAGTTTTATCTGTGTTTTTGCGATAAACGTATTAGCAAAAATGTTTTCAAACACTTTATCCGTTTAGAGACCTAGGGTGACAATTATATTTGTTCATCAGTGATGATACAAATTAATGAATTGCTTACAGCATATATGCTTTGAGGAGTTATGGTAAGCAGATACCCAGGTCATATGTATATATGGAAGAAAACAAGGGGCACCTCATAGTGCATTTTGTTATTAAAAATATATGAAAAACAGTGGTTAGAAGTCACTCACAATTGTGGTCAGCTCACTGACCGGTATCTCGGGCTGCGCCTCCGATATCACTTGTTGTATTCCCTGCGTGGATGCTCGTATCCCCACTACTACTGATGCTCTGTGTACAGCAATATTTAACCAATAACTCTGAAAAATGCAAGCAGAATCCGACCGTCAAACTGCAATCTGTCAATCTGCAATCTGTGTTTTCTCCTTGCCTGAAGCAGAGTGTGTAACCTGTTTCAGGCGAGTTAAAGCCGTTTGCTTGCTTTTTTCTAACACCTGAGACATCAGGGGCAAGATTACATATGCGGCAACATCGTTTTTTATGAGGTTTTGGTATCACATTTACGGCGCCGCATATAAATGCGGCGCATACATTTCACCCGTTGCCCGCGATTTTTACTCCCATATGCTAACATAGAACCGCGTCGCAAATCGGTATCACATATTCAGCACAAGGACTTACGCGGCGAAAATTGAGACATTTTACTCCATTTTCACATCGCCACACATAGGCAGGCGCAGAAAGCCTTACGCTGAAAATTTGAGCACCGTAACTGCCTGAAAATATTAACAAACACCTAATGCATGCGCAATATCTATCTACCTGTCAACCGCCAACCCCCACCGCAATAACTAATAAAACTTTTATCCCCTAATCCGTCATCAACCCACATCGCAATAAACCTAATAAATGTCTTAACCCCTAATCCGCCATTCACTCACATTGCAATTAACCAAATAATTCTATTAACCCTTAAACTGCCATTAACCCACATTACAATTAACCTAATATATCTATTAACCCCTAAACCGCCATTAAACCACATTGCAATTAACCTAATAAATATATTAAGCGTTTTTTTTTTTAACAGCCAATAGGATTTCAGTAGCTCTCATCCTATTGGCTGATTTGAACTTGAAGATTCAAATTAGCCAATAGGAATGCAAGTGACGCCATATTAAACCTGTAACTTGCATTCACTATTCAGTGTACGGTGGTGATCGTATGAAGAGGATCCTCCACGCTCCATGGCTCCGCGGTCACCGGTCTTCAGTTTTGCGGTCATCTCCGCTCCACGCCAGCTTGGTCCTGGATGAAGGTGGAAGATGTCGCCGGTTCCAAGAAGACTTCACCGCCACCTGGAAGAGGACCTTCTCCGCTGGACTTCAGGAATGGTGAGTACCTATTTGGGGCTTAGAGTTAGGATTTTTTTATTTTATTTTTTAGATTAGGGATTTTGGGCACTTGTAAAAGAGCTGAATGCCCTTTTAAGGACAATGCCCATACAAATGCCCCTTTAGGGGCAATGGGTAGTTTAGGATTTTTTAGTGTTCTTATTTTGGGGAGTTTGGTGGGTGGGTGGGGGGTTTTACGATGAGAGGGGGGACTTAGTATTTATTTTAATGCAAAAGAGCTGTTTAACTTAGGGCAATGCCCTACAAAAAGCCTTTTTAAAGGCTATTGGTAGTTTAGTATTAGATTAGGGGGGTATTTTGGGGGGGCTTTTTTATTTTCATAGGGATTAGGTTTATTTTTTTTATTTTTGATCATTTGGTTTATTATTTTCTGTAATGTTAGACTTTTTTTATTTTTTGTCATTTTAGATTATTTTAATTTAATCCTATTTTTATTGTTTTTTTAAGTACTGTTAGGATTTTTTATTTTAATTGTAATTTAGTATTTTATTATTTTACTAGTCCTAAAGCCCGTGTACACGGGTCAATTTTTTAAGTACCGGGGTTCCAACCCTTGCTCCCTCTCTCTCCCCATTTTTTCTTTTGTGCTCTCTCACCCCCCTCTCTTTTGTGCTCTCTCTCTCCCTCCTCTCTTTTGAGCGCTCTCTCTCCCCCCTATTTTGAGCTCTCTCTCCCCCCTCTTTTGCTCTCTCTCTCCCCTCTTGTGCTCTCTCTCTCCCCCTCTTTTGTTCTCTACCCCTCTTTTGCTCTCTCTCTCCCCTATTTTGCTCTCTCTCCCCCCTCTTTTGCGCTCTCTCTCTCTCCCCTCTCTCTTTTGCTCTCTATCCCCCATATCTTTTGCACTCTCTCCCTCTCTCTTTTGCGCTCTCTCCCCCTCTCTTTTGCGCTCTCTCCCCTTCTATTTTGCGCTCTCTCTCTCCCTCTTTTGCGCTCTCTCTCCCTCTTTTGCAGCCTCTCTCTCCCCCTCTCTTTTGAGCTCTCTCTCTCCCCCCTTTCTTTTGAGCTCTCCCTCTCTTTTGCGCTCTCTCTCTCCCCCCTCTCTTTTGAGCTCTCTCTCCCCCTCTTTTGTGATCTCTCTCTCCCCCTCTTTTGTGATCTCTCTCTCCCTCTCTTTTGTTCTCCCCCCCCTCTTTTGCACTCTCTCCTCTCTTTTGCTCTCTCTCTCTCCCTCTCATTTGCTCTCTCCCCCCTCTTTTGCACTCTCTCTCCCCCTATTTTGCTCTCTCTCTCCCCCCTCTTTTACTCTCTCTTTCTCTCCCCTTCTTTTTCTCTCTCTCTCCCTCCTCTCGTTTGCTCTCTCTCCCCTCTTTTTCTCTCTCTCCCCTCTCTTTAGCTCTCTCTCTCTTTTCCCCCCTCTTTGGCTCACTTTCTCTCTTTCCCTCCTCTCTTTTGGTCTCTCCCACCTCTTTTGGTCTCTCCCGTCAGCCAGGCCCTTCACGCGCGTTCCTGCGAGACCACGCCCCTTGTCATGCCCGTTGGCCATGCCCCCTCACCATGCCCGGCCACATCACATCACGGCACACCAGATCACGCCCCCATCATGGCACGCCCGGCCACGCCCCCATCACGGCCCGCCCGGCTACGCCCCCACCAGGCAACTTCCGCAGTGTGCACTCCTCTGCTGTTCAAGGCCAGGTATGTTTGTCCTCTGCAGTCTCTACTGCGCATGACTGCATCTGACAAACATACCTGGCCTTTTATTATATAGGATGTAATTTGGGGTTAATTTAGGGTGTATTAGGTTAGGGGGCTTAGCAATTTAAATAGGTTAATTGCGTTGTGGGGGTTTGGTGGTTTAGGGGTTAATAGATTAATTAGGTTAATTGCTATGTGGGTGAATGTTGGATTAGGGGTTAATAGATTAATTAGGTTAATTGCGATGTGGGTGAATGGCGGATTAGGGGTTAATAGTTTAATAAGGTCAATTGTGATATAGGGGTTGTCTGTTTAGGAGTTAATACTTTGATTATTAGTTGCAATGTGGGGGTTTGCGGATATAGGGGTTTTTATGTTTCAGGTTTATTTTTGGGAGGCGGGTTAGACTTTTACAGGAGATTTAACTTTTTTTTTATTTTCTTAGGCGTTGGCAGTTCCTAATGTTCCATAAGTCACTGGCGACTCCATAAATGTGTATTTACGAACATTTCTGACTTATGGCACTTTATGAACTGCCGGCGCCGTATATGTGATTCCCCGATGTGCAAGGGGAAATAACAGGCTATGCGAGTTTCAGCAGTTAGTTTACACTGAAGCCTGCGCTGCATATGTAATCTCGCCCCATATCTTTGAGCCCTTATAACTTTTTTGTGCAATATTTTTTTATTAATTCTTATTAGATGATTTTATTATGAGTGTAACTGCATTTTGTAATTTATTTTAGATGTGTTTTCTGGCAAAAAAAAAATTCTGAGATAGATGAGCTAACCCAACGTGCTTTAACTTCAATTGCGCTCAAGCGATTTCGTTTACTTTCAACTTGTAATACAAGCGTAAAACCCAATGGGCACAGTCGAGATAAACACTCGTAATCTAGCCCTAACTGTATAGTAACATCCAAATCCGTTTTTAAAAATGTACCAAGGTACCAAATGCTAAAATATCTTAGAAAAAAATTACGTTTACATTTAAAATTATTTTGCTGCAAAATATAATCTATTTGTAGATGTGCATTTGTTTTACTTATTGATGAATGTTCTGCAAATCGCTATATTGTCTCAAGGAACACTTTAGCAGTCGCAAAGGTTATCTAAAAATTTCCACACAAGCTCTAATTTTACCATAAACATGCGCGCCACTGATTTGACTCATGTTTTTATAAATTTGTTAGAGATGGAACTTAAATTGAATCGACATTTTATGTGAGTTGAGGCGACTATAGCTGACTCAGAACAGAATCAAAACAATTTCTCCCATACGTAACTGTCAGTACAATACTCCCCAAATACCAAACCTACATGCACTTGGCACAGTAACAATATTATAAATACTTATGCTACATAACAGAATATAGTGCAAGAAGTGTTCTTTAAATGTCAGAGCCTTTTATAGAAATGCCATTTGCTTCAAACACTCAGTGGTGAATGTTTTAAAGTCAGTGTTCCATTTTTAAAAAAAAATCATTGTTTCATTTTAGGGACTCAAAAAAAATATTATATGATTTACGTCTAAGCTGCCAGGATATATGATATTTAAAGTGAGATGAAGTACAGTACACTTGTAAGGTAATGTCTATTATCAAATGTATTTTGTTCTCTTGGCATCCTTTGTTGAAAAGCATATGTACATATCCTCAGCAACAGCAATTCAAAATAGTATATGATTTAAATCTAAGCTGGGAGGATATATGATATTTAAAGTGACATAAAGTACACTTGCAAGGTAATGTCTATTATCAAATATATTTTGTTCTCTTGTCATCCTTTGTTGAAAAGCATAAGTACATATCCTCAGCAGCAATGCACTATTGGGATCTAGCTGGTGATTCGTGACTATACGCATTTGTCTCTTTTCCTTGCATTTAGTTAAACACAGTAATATACATGCAAAAGTGCTATAATAGAGATTTTATTTTATTTTTACTAGACATGTGATTTTCATTTCGGGCGAATTCAGTCGATTTTTGGCCAATTCAGAGATTCGGAGGCATTTGAATTTCCGAATCGGCACATCTCGAAAAATCCAGAAAAGTAATAAATTAGTTTCCGAATTTTCGGATCCATTATTCATATTTGGAATTTTTCATTGCTCTATGTAAACCACAGTTCCTCGACACTAACTCCCTAAATCATTAAATAAAGCTATTAACCCTTAAACCGCCGTTCCCCAACATCGCAGACACTAACTAAACCTATTAACCCCTAAACCGCTGTTACGAAACAGCGCCGACACAAACTAAACATATAAGCCCCTAAACCGCACCCCCCTGCATCATCAACATTACCTAACCTATTAACCCCTATACTACACACCTCCCACATTGCTAACACTAACTAAACCTATTATCCCCTAAACCGCAGTTCCCCGACATCGCCAACACTAACGAAATCACTAAAAAAAGTTATTAACCCCTAATCTGCCGTTCCCCGACATCGCCAACACTAAATAAACCTATTATCCCTTAAACCGTTGTTCCAAAACATCGCTGACATGAACTGAACCTATTAACTCTTAAACCGCCATTCTCAAACATCCCCAAAATGAACTAAACCTATTAACCCCTAAACCTTCTGTTCCCAAGCATCCCCAAAATGAGCTAAACCTATTAACCCCTAAACCGCACCCCCCACATCACCAACACTACCTAGCCTAATAACCCCTATACCGCACCCCTCACATCCCCAACACTAACTAAACCTATTATCCCCTAAACCGCAGTTCCCCGACATTGTCGACACTAGCTAAATCACTAAATAAAGCTATTAACCCCTAATCCACCGTTCCCCGACATCGCCGACACTAACTAAACCTATTATCCCCTAAACCGTCGTTCCGAAACATCGCAGACATGAACTAAACCTATTAACCCCTAAACCACCATTCCCAAACATCCGTAAAATGAACTAAACCTATTAACCCCTAAACCTTCTGTTCCCAAACATCCCCAAAATTAACTAAACCTATTAACCCCTAAAACGCCATTCAGAAACATCGCCTACACGAACTAAACCTATTAATCCCCGAAACCGCCGTTCCCAAACATCCCCAAAACAAACTAAACCTATTAACCCCTAAACCACCTTTCCCAAACATCGCCAACTTTAACTAAACCTATTAACCCCTAAACCGCCAGCCCCCATATTGCAACAACCTAAATTAAACTATATTAACCCCTAAACCTAATACCCCTTAACTTTAACATAATTACAATACACCTAAATTAAAGTTACAAATTATTAACTAACTACCTATTTAAAAATAAATACAAACTTACCAGTGAAATAAAAACTAAGCTAGCTACAATATAACTAATAGTTATATTGTAGCTAGCTTAGGTTTTATTTTTATTTCACAGGTGAGTTTGTATTTATTTTAACTAGGTAGACTAGTTAGTAAATAGTTATTAACTATTTACTAACTACCTAGTTAAAATAAATACAAACTTACCTGTGAAATAAAAGTAAAACCTAAGCTGCCTAACATTACAAAACTAAAAAACCTAACCTTACAAAAATAATAAACAGTACACTATCTACTATTACACAAAATAAAAAAAACTAGCATTACAAAAAAAAAAAAAAAAATTATCCAAAATAATAAAAATAAATTATTTCTATTCTAATACCCATTTAAAAATAAATAAATAAAACACCCCAAAATAAAAAAAAATGAATCTATAATAAACTACCAATAGCCCTTAAAAGTGCATTTTGTAGGGCATTGCCCTAAATAAATCAGCTCCTTTGTCACAAAATAAACCCCCCCCCCTAACATTACAAACCCCCACCCCCCCAAACGCACAAAATAAAAAATCCTTACTAAAAAAACCTAATCTAACCATTGCCCTGAACAGGGCATTTGAATGGGCATTGCCCTTAAAAGGGCATTCAGCTAAACCAATCGCCGGCACATTAGTTACAATATATTTTTCTTTTTTTCGGATCCATTCTTTATTCATATGCATTATTCTATAACTTCAGAAAAGAATAATGCATATGAAATAAAAATGAATCCAAAAAAATGAACGGATCCGAAAAAACAAACGGATCCAAAACCAATTTAACGTAACTAATTTGGCGAAACAATTTTTTGGACTAATTGAAAACTAAACGAAGCGACCCAAATCTTTTAGCGGCTCACAAGTCTACTTTTTACACTTTTATGTACCTTTATCCAGACTGTCCAGTATATAAACTGTCTCAGGTAAAACATATTTTCAAATATTGAGTCTAATCTTTGGTCTAATAGGGTTTAGATAAGCAGCAAGTCCTTAGTGTTTGAGGTCTGTTTTTTTTATTATTATTTTTGGAGAGGACAGTGGATAAGCCTATCTTTTTTAATAAAATAAACAAATCAATTATATTAAGAGTACTTCAGTATCTGAGCAGATATTCTATGTTTCTATGGGGTGCAGCCTACATTACCCAAGACAATCAAAGTCTAAATTTTGCATTATCCATGTTAGTAGAAAAATTCCATAGGCTATACTATATGAGAAGTCATTGCAGCAGACTCAGCCATTGCTCTTGTGCAAAACAGGGTAAAAGACAGAAAAACCTTCTGAGATTTCTATTTTTGGGTGCTCAATAAAAAATTTTTTTGATTACAAACAAATTTTGAAAAAAGCTAAAAGGAAGAAATCAGATAATTAATGGCTCTCTATATAGAGAATGACTGCATCAGAGCACATAGAACACCTGTCTATTTTTATAGTATTCATGCTGTGGAGTGAGGTAGCTTACTGCAGGGTGGTCTCAGTGAGCATATGGCTATTTTCATTCAAATCCTGTTTTCCACCAGAGCACCTTAATTACCCAACTGACAACTGTCAGATATATTTGTATAGGGAAGCTGGACCAGTTCTGCTTGAATGTTGTACATCCCAGAACTTGCCAGACCCAGGAGAGAAAGATGCAGTTGCATGTTCAAATCATATCACCATTAAAATAAAGCCAAGCTGTTTTGAGGTTTCAGGCACTCTTTTAAAATTCAGCCTTTTCAGAAATATTCAAAACAACTTTTATGTTTTTTTCCACCTGTTTCTCTTGTATTCTTTCCATATGTTTGCCAATTGGAAACTAACTTCTTTTAAGAACATATGTGCTATGTAACAGGTTTGGCACCCAATAGCATTTTATCTTCATGGACAAAAACTGTATAACTGGACCTTGCTTCTATACAGAATTTTAAAACTGGATTTTTTTTTTTTAATATTCCATTTTGAAAGACTAGTTGTAGTGGAAAAAGTAAAAAAAAATGTTCTTCCTGAATTTATTATACCAATAACTATGGCCAATATTTCTTTTAGTATGAATAAGAGCATATTTATCTTAACAGTTGCTTGCAAAAACCCTACATTGAAGGTTATTTTAAATTTATAATCCATCCATAGAAAATTCAAAACTGGCCAGAGTTAATCTCTTTCGTTCCCTTTCTATCTTGCACCATCCACCAAGATTAGAATGACAGCTGGCTGAACCTTGGAGCCTTCTCGTCTGGAGAAAATAAACCTCTGGAACAAGAATCACAGGCAATGGATACAATGAAGTATCAGACCAATTTAGAAACCCAACCTCTTGGCAATGAAACATGTGGTGTAGTGCCTTATACTGGCTGGAGCCCTCAGTCAAACTAAGATGATTAGACAAGGAATTAATGTCACATCTGTCCTTAATTTGTAGGATAGAAACATCCAGGGCCTGTATCACAGACCAATAAAAAAATATGAAATGTGGGTTGCAAGTTTTCCTCTTAATATGCTGTATTTTATCTATAATTAAACCTGCATTGTGTTTGTTTCCCAAAATGTAACTGCACACATATTTGTGAAACAAGAATTCTTCTCTATAGTTTCATCAAAAGCTTTTGGGAGTTTGGAAATTTTATATATATATATATTTTTTACCAGAAACACTCTGGCATCTACTTATCAAAGCGTCACCTATGGTGCATTCGCTGGCGTCAATACGCTCGCCAAACTTCGCCACATATCGTGGCCGTGGACCTCAATACGCTCTCCATAATTATAAAAAAAAAACCGTCAAAAACATGCGCGTCAAGTACGGTGCGAAGAGGATCGGATTGGTGTTAACTAACAGTCATCGATGTTGCAGCTATTCAGGCTTTTCCCAACTTTATTTATATCATTGCAGTAGAGTCCACAAGCATAGCACATACCTTGTCAGCACATTATTGTATATAGATTTTGTAATTTTGTTTGTTTAAATCGAATTTTAA
This sequence comes from Bombina bombina, assembly GCF_027579735.1. Classification (NCBI taxonomy): domain Eukaryota; kingdom Metazoa; phylum Chordata; class Amphibia; order Anura; family Bombinatoridae; genus Bombina; species Bombina bombina. The sequence goes on from NC_069499.1 coordinate 222,949,888, forward strand.
AGATAGCAAGTAGCGACATATTCTTAGCAAAATGGAGAGGGAATTATTTATTTTAAAAATTGTATATACTGTACATATTTTAGTATGTATATACACACACATATAAGTTGCAAATATAATGTAATCAGAGTATAATATGTATTTATTTGAAATCTATCACTATTTTAAAGGGATATGAAATAAAATATTTAATATACAATAGTGGGAGCTAGCTGCTAATTGAGCCTGTTATGTAGTTCTTTTGTTGTCTTTGTATATTTATTATTGCGACAAGTCAGGTGCAAAACTATGTACAAAATATGTAATCCCTGATTTTTAAAGAGAGACAAAGTTGGAGTATAATCCATTCAAAGCACTTTTTTTTATCTCTATATCTAATAATGCATTAAATGTAGATCAATAATATATTTGCTTTTTTTTAAGGGTATACATATTTAATAGTTTGTAATTGACTTGTTAGGTTATATGTTTCATTGTCTTGCAGCATCAAACATATATATATATATATATGTATTCCTTGATATATCTGTATGTATGTATGTACATATTGATCTATGCAATTGTAAATAGAATGATAGATGTATTTATGTATATTTCTTTTTTATTTATTTATTTATTTAATTTTTACATATATTTGTTATTAATTAATGGGACACCAATATCATAGAATATAATTTCAAGCAACAATACAAACCTTTAACTTTTACTAAAGGAACACTAAGCACATTTAGGTACTTTCAGAATTCTAATTGAACATTCAATTGAAATCCATTTTCAAAATTACTACTATTAACCATTTTAATTAGTTCTTTTGTTATCTTTATTTTAAAAAGAAGTCATCTAGGCTGAGGAGCAAGATAAATTCAATTGAACCCCCACGGAAAGCACTATTTCATTGGTGATGTTCAATCAACTCATGTTTTTATTAAAAATGGTCACAATTCATAAATTTAAATGTTTGATTTAAAATACAGATACAATTTGAGAATGTGACTATCTTACAAAGTTTATTTAAATTGTACGCTCTATCTGAAGCATGAACAATAAAATTGATGTTCATTTTCACTTTAATCCTCAGATAACCATTTCTAATTGAAATAGCAATGCACATGTGAAAGCCAATCATATAATGAGTCCGACTTAACAAATATCTGCCGGACCTGATCCTACAGTGCGGATCAGGTCCGACAGACCTCGCTGAATGCGGAGAGCAATATGCTCTCCGTATTCAGCTTTGCACCAGCAGCTCTTGTGAGCTCTGGTGCAACGCCGCCCCCTGCAGACTTGACAACAATTGGCCACCAGCAGGGGGTGTCAATCAACCCGATCGTACTCGATCGTTTTGAATTCTTGAGATTCCTGTCCGCCTCATCAGAGCAGGTGGACAGGGTTAGGGAGCAGCAGTCTTTAGACCGCTGCTCCCTAACTTGTGTTTCTGTTGAGTCCTAATACTCGCCAGAAACACGGACCCTCAATAAATCTGCCTCAATGTATCTATGTGCATTCATCAATCAGCAGCTATATAGTTTATCGGCATATTATCGTCTTTAAATTGTATTTAAAAAATTTTTAGAAACCATATGTATAATAAACATAGAAATTTACCACATTTTATGCTATTTATACATATTTCTCTATATATTTTCATATGTCACTTGAAATTAATATTTAAATTAATACAGCGACACAATAATTAAGATTAAATATATATTTATTAACCATAAAAAAATGTAAACTCTTTTTTAAAAACTTTTTTTTATTTATTTTTTAAAACTTTTTTTTTTAATATATATTTTTCACAAATATAAATAACATTTTATATTAAAGTTGATTTATGGCCTCCTGCAGGGCCCGCACAGCCCTGGAAACAATATTGAGGCCCTGGGCAAGCTCCTGAAATATATCATGAAGGAAGAGCCCAGTTTGGGTGCCATGATCTTGATCTAGAAAAAGACCAAAAGAACAACTCCTATATTATACAACAAATAGTTCATTAAAAACTAATAAAAAAAACTAACTAATAAAAATTTCCTCTATAAATTATATTTTAAAATAAATACATAAAATGGACACGCAAACCACATTTTTTCTTTCAGCTTTTATAAAGAGACTATAATGTTTTCAATCTTTATACATTTTTTTTTATAATTTGCTTTATTCTTCTATTATATTTGATGAAAAGCATATCTAGATATTCTCCGTAGTTGCAGAATTTTTAATGATCATAGATGTCTTGTATAATTGTCTCACCCATATACATTGTTATAACTTCAACAAAGGATAGATATAGAATAAAAAATATAATATTCTAACTAAATTGTAAGCTTTTGTAATATTACAATCTCTATCTGAATCATGAAAGAAAATGTTTAGTGTCCCTTCAACATGCACCCTCAAAGAACTTTGAAAAATAAACAAATTGTAATGTTAAATAATGCCAACATAGTATGAGAATTGAAAATTACCTTGGATATTAGGGACTTCCTCTTCTTTCCCAGAATCCTCCTGACGACCCTCAAGGAGGGATAATGGCAATGGTGGCGAGGAGCGGTTGCTCATTGACGTTGCCATAGAAACCGGCATTATGTACTGGGGGGTTCTGGCCTGAGATCTGTGAAAATATAAAGTTGTATGTACACATTAGATACAGGTTATATATTATTGGTGAGTAATGTATCTGCAGCAGCAATGCATGTAATCTTTATTGTTTCTGTTGAAAACCAAATATTGTTAAATATATATATATATATATATATATATACAGGGAGTGCAGAATTATTAGGCAAATGAGTATTTTGACCACATCCTCCTCTTTATGCATGTTGTCTTACTCCAAGCTGTATAGGCTCGAAAGCCTACTACCAATTAAGCATATTAGGTGATGTGCATCTCTGTAATGAGAAGGGGTGTGGTCTAATGACATCAACACCCTATATCAGGTGTGCATAATTATTAGGCAACTTCCTTTCCTTTGGCAAAATGGGTCAAAAGAAGGACTTGACAGGCTCAGAAAAGTCAAAAATAGTGAGATATCTTGCAGAGGGATGCAGCACTCTTAAAATTGCAAAGCTTCTGAAGCGTGATCATCGAACAATCAAGCGTTTCATTCAAAATAGTCAACAGGGTCGCAAGAAGCGTGTGGAAAAACCAAGGCGCAAAATAACTGCCCATGAACTGAGAAAAGTCAAGCGTGCAGCTGCCAAGATGCCACTTGCCACCAGTTTGGCCATATTTCAGAGCTGCAACATCACTGGAGTGCCCAAAAGCACAAGGTGTGCAATACTCAGAGACATGGCCAAGGTAAGAAAGGCTGAAAGACGACCACCACTGAACAAGACACACAAGCTGAAACGTCAAGACTGGGCCAAGAAATATCTCAAGACTGATTTTTCTAAGGTTTTATGGACTGATGAAATGAGAGTGAGTCTTGATAGGCCAGATGGATGGGCCCGTGGCTGGATTGGTAAAGGGCAGAGAGCTCCAGTCCGACTCAGACGCCAGCAAGATGGAGGTGGAGTACTGGTTTGGGCTGGTATCATCAAAGATGAGCTTGTGGGGCCTTTTCGGGTTGAGGATGGAGTCAAGCTCAACTCCCAGTCCTGCTGCCAGTTTCTGGAAGACACCTTCTTCAAGCAGTGGTACAGGAAGAAGTCTGCATCCTTCAAGAAAAACATGATTTTCATGCAGGACAATGCTCCATCACACGCGTCCAAGTACTCCACAGAGTGGCTGGCAAGAAAGGGTATAAAAGAAGAAAATCTAATGACATGGCCTCCTTGTTCACCTGATCTGAACCCCATTGAGAACCTGTGGTCCATCATCAAATGTGAGATTTACAAGGAGGGAAAACAGTACACCTCTCTGAACAGTGTCTGGGAGGCTGTGGTTGCTGCTGCACGCAATGTTGATGGTGAACAGATCAAAACACTGACAGAATCCATGGATGGCAGGCTTTTGAGTGTCCTTGCAAAGAAAGGTGGCTATATTGGTCACTGATTTGTTTTTGTTTTGTTTTTGAATGTCAGAAATGTATATTTGTGAATGTTGAGATGTTATATTGGTTTCACTGGTAAAAATAAATAATTGAAATGGGTATATATTTGTTTTTTGTTAAGTTGCCTAATAATTATGCACAGTAATAGTCACCTGCACACACAGATATCCCCCTAAAATAGCTATAACTAAAAACAAACTAAAAACTACTTCCAAAACTATTCAGCTTTGATATTAATGAGTTTTTTGGGTTCATTGAGAACATGGTTGTTGTTCAATAATAAAATTAATCCTCAAAAATACAACTTGCCTAATAATTCTGCACTCCCTGTATATACATACATATATTTAGATCTAGAGAGAGAGAGAGAGAAAGATATCAATATATATCTAGATAGCTATCTATATATGCTTTAAATATCTAGATTTATATCTATATCTATCTCTATATATGTGCTGTATATATATATATATATATATATATATATATATATATATACTGGATAGATATTCTCTCTATCTCTCTGTCTATTTAAATATGTAGATATACATACATATATAAATATATAGATAAATATATATACATGCATCTTATATATTTTTTACTATATGTCTATGTATCTATCTATATGAGTAAATTTTATTGTAGCATTGTTAATAATTATGATGGAGCATGGATTTTCATTCAACAAATTATCTGTTTTATATCTGATTTTTTAGTCTTTATATATGTCTCCATAAAAGAAATTAATATGTTGATAATCTAATGAGGGAAAACATTGTATTTGATTGACCCTCTACAGAAATTATGGGGTGGTGAATGACATAATTTTTTTGGATGCAAATAAGTTAAAATCAATAGAAAATAAAAAAATATGGGCCTGCTTCAACAAAACTTTGATTATTATCAAATAAATGTAAGATATTTACGTAATACAATAAAATAAATATGATTAGCTTAGAAAGCCTTTTCAAATTCAACATTTTTAATTTTTATATTAAATATTTGCGTCATTTAAGTATCCATAATTTATAAGTACAATACACAATATACTTACATGTTCGAATGAGCGATCTCAAGTCACTATATCGCTCCTGCTCGCGTCTTCTAAGGTCCGAAAAATGACGAAGACAACTTCGTCTAGACCGGCGGACACCAGACACCCTTCTCATTCTCCGCATCATCTCGTAGATGATGCGGTCTCGATCTTTGTGCTGGATCCCTCTCACACCGCCTATGCGCCGGGGGAAATATCTATTCATCCCATACACGAGAATTAGTCATTCTCCCTCTGCGAAAATCGATGGTCATGCCATTTTGAACTCCAAAAAATTATCTAAAATAATTTTTAAGTGCGACACAAATATAGCAATGATAGAGAAATATGATTGGTTCTTGCAAGTGTAAATAAAAAAATTAATATTTGAATTAAAATATTTAGGCATCTTCTTAACCCCTGATCCCGCAGACCTTTTTAAATATAACTACGCTCCTCTTAAAAACGAGATTGCAGCTGACCTTTCCTCCTGGAAAAACAAATATATCTCTTGGCTGGGCAGAGCGGGGTCATTAAGATGAATGTTCTGCCCCGAATATTGTACCTATTTCAGACACTTCTCATAACATTACCTAAGGGATATATCGCTCAGCTGCAGAAACTCATTGAGAAATACATATGGGGTAATACTAAACCCAGGGTCCCTAGGCGTACTATGTATCTACCGCGGGACAGGGGTGGTCTGGGCCTACCAGATGTCTCCCTATACAAAAAGGCTGTAGGCCTGCAGAGGATTGTAGAATGGGCTCATAATGCCAAACACAAAGCATGGGTTGATCTGGATAGACAAATCCTAAAAGTTAGCAATGTCAGCACCCTGGCATGGCTTTCCCCCACGCAGCGCCCCAAAATAATCAATAGATACCATTTACTCGAGGAAACGTTTAATAACTGGGACTACTCTGTTACGACTTCCACTAATATTTCCACATGCGCTTCCCCCTTACTACCAATTATTGAAAACCCTGAGATCCCCTATCATAGAATAGGATTTCATAGAATCATACCTTACAGAATCAAAGATGGCTCAGTTCTCGGAGTTGTAGAAGCAGGGAGAATTAAGTCTCTGGAATCTCTAAGGGCATCTCAACCCAGAATCTTCTCCTCATGGATGCACTATAACCAGCTTATACATTTTATCACTAATCACAAACATAAACAAGAATTAGGTAGATCTCTTACTCCTTTCGAGAATTTATGTATTGGGGAATCCCTACCAAGACACTTAATCTCACTCATATACAAGATAGTGGCCCTACAGGGGACAGACTCACTCCTGACATACACTACACGATGGGCTGAGGACTTGGGGTCGGACATTAGCTTGGAGCAATGGATAAAGGCGTTTAAACTTATTAAAAAGTCGTCAGTCTCATCGACCATACAAGAATCACATATTAAACTCTTTAGTAGATGGTATTTGACGCCTGTTAGACTACACAAAATCTTTCCAACGGCTAGCCCCATGTGCTTGAGGGGCTGTGGGGAGCATGGCTCCCTGTTGCACATATGGTGGTCGTGCCCTATTCTAACATATTTTTGGACGGAGGTTGTCCACAAAATGTCTGAGATCCTTCACTCTCCCATCCCGGTCAGTCCAGAGATCCTGCTTTTTCTGAGGTTGCCCAAAACTCTTAGTCAGGCACATCTGGCCTTGTTGTTAATTATGCTTACTGGTGGTCCATAATTTATAATTACAATACACAATATACTTACATGTTCGAATGAGCGATCTCAAGTCACTATATCGCTCTTGCTCGCGTCTTCTAAGATCCGAAAAATGACGAAGACAACTTTGTCTAGACCGGCGGACCCCAGACACCCTTCTCATTCTCCTCATCATCTGGTAGATGATGCGGTCTCGATCTTTGTGCTGGATCCCTCTCACACCGCCTATGCACCGGGGGAAATATCTATTCGTCCCATACACGAGAATTAGTAATTCTCCCTCTGCGAAAATCGGTGGTCGTGCCGTTTTGAACTCGAATTGTTTATATTGCGCCATAAATACATTTTAAATAATTCACTAATATTGTTTTACTGCGACATCAAAATCACAATTATAGATCGTTATTGTTCGAGGATTATATTAAACAGGCGTCATCAATGACGGAATTCTAAAAAAGATGTCCTAATACTGTAAAAGTTTCTGATGCTTGTATAATTGTTAACGGCAGATTTTCCTATCTATAAAAAATCTATAATAAAGTTATTAACCCCTAAAACTAAGTCTAACCCTAACCCTAACCCCCCTAACTTAAATATAATTTAAATAAATCTAAATAAAATTACTACAATTCACTAAATTATTCCTATTTAAAACTAAATACTTACCTATAAAATAAACGGCTAGATTTAGAGTTCTGCGGCCAAAGGGGTGCGTTAGCTACACATGTATTTCCCCCCCCCCCGCACCTTTTAAATACCGCTGGTATTTACAGTTCACAGAAGGGCTGCGTTAGGCTCCAAAAAGGGAGCGTATAGCATATTTACCGCCACTGCAACTCTAAATATCAGCAGTACTTACGGCCTTGGCCAGCTTCAAAAACGTGCTTGTGCACGATTCCCCCATAGAAAACAATGGGGCAGTTTGATCTGAAAAAAAACCTAACACCTGCAAAAAAGCAGCATTCAGCTCCTAACGCAGCCCCATTGTTTCCTATGGGGAAACACTTCCTAAGTCTGCACTTAACACCCTAACATGTACCCCGAGTCTAAACACCCCTAACCTTACACTTATTAACCCCTAATCTGCCGCCCCCGCTATTGCTGACCCCTGCATATTATTTTTAACCCCTAATCTGCCGCACCGTACACAGCCGCAACCTACGTTATCCCTATGTACCCCTAATCTGCTGCCCCTAACACCGCCAACCCCTATATTATATTTATTAACCCCTAATCTGCCGCCCCCAACGTCGCCTCCACCTACCTACAATTATTAACCCCTAATCTGCCGACCGGACCTCACCGCTACTATAATAAATGTATTAACCCCTAATCTGCCTCACTCCCGCCTCAATAACCCTATAATAAATAGTATTAACCCCTAATCTGCCCTCCCTAATATCACCGACACCTAACTTCAAGTATTAACCCCTAATCTGCCGACCGGACCTCACTGCTACTCTAATAAATGTATTAACCTCTAAAGCTAAGTCTAACCTTAACACTAACATCCCCCTAAGTTAAATATAATTTAAATCTAACGAAATAAATTAACTTTTATTAAATAAATTATTCCTATTTAAAGCTAAAAACTTACCTGTAAAATAAACCCTAATATATCTACAATATAAATTATAATTATATTGTAGCTATTTTAGGATTTATTTTTATTTTACAGGCAAATTTCAATTTATTTTAACTAGGTACAATAGCTATTAAATAGTTATTAACTATTTAATAGCTACCTAGTTAAAATAAAGAGAAATTTACCTGTAAAATAAAAACTAACCTAAGTTACAATTACACCTAACACTACACTATACTTTAATAAATTATTCCTATTTAAAACTAAATGCTTACCTGTAAAATAAACCCTAAGATAGCTACAATGTAATTAATAATTACATTGTAGCTATTTTAGGATTTATATTTATTTTACAGGTAACTTGGTATTTATTTTAGCTAGTTAGAATAGTTATTAAATAGTTATTAATCTGCCGACTAATTGTAGGTTGGTGGAGTCGACGTTGGGGGCGGCAGATTAGGGGTTAATAAATATAATATAGGGGTTGGCGGTGTTAGGGGCAGCAGATTAGGGGTACATAGGGATAACATAGGTGGCGGCGGTGTGCGATCGGCAGATTAGGGGTTAAAAAATTTAATTGAGTGGCGGCGATGTGGGGGGACCTCGGTTTAGGGGTACATAGGTAGTTTATGGGTGTTAGTGTACTTTAGAGCACAGTAGTTAAGAGCTTTATGAACCGGCGTTAGCCCAGAAAGCTCTTAACTCCTGACTTTTTTCTGTGGCTGGAGTTTTGTCTGTAGATTTCTAACGCTCACTTCAGCCAAGACTCTAAATACCGGCGTTAGAAAGATCCCATTGAAAAGATAGGATACGCAATTGGTGTAGGAGGATCTGCGGTATGGAAATGTCATGGCTGGAAAGTGAGCGTTAAACCTTTACCTACAAGACTCTAAATACCAGCGGTAGCCCAAAACCAGCGTTAGGAGCCTCTAATGCTGGTTTTGACGGCTAACGCAGAACTCTAAATCTAGGCGTAAGATAGCTACAATATAACTAATAGTTACATTGTAGCTAGCTTAGGGTTTATTTTTTATTTTACAGGCAACTTTGTATTTATTTTAACTAGGTACAATAGTTATTAAATAGTTATTAACTATTTAATAAATACCTAGTTATAATAAAGACAAATTTATCTGTAAAATAAAACCTAACCTAAGTTACAATTACACCTAGCACTACACTACAATTAAATTAATTACCTAAACTAAATACAATTAATTACAATTTTAAAAAATTATCTAAAGTACGAAAAAAAAAAAAAAATAATTTCAGAAAATAATAAAATAATTACACGATTTTTAAACTAATTACACCTACTCTAATCCCCCTAACAAAATAAAAAAGCCCCCCAAAATAAAGAAAAGCCCTTAAAAGGGCCTTTTGCGGGGCATTGCCCCAAAGTAATCAGCTCTTTTACCTGTAAAAAAAAAGAACAATTACCCCCCCAACATTAAAACCCACCACCCACACACCCAACCCTACTCTAAAACCCACCCAATCCCCCCTTAAAAAAAAACTAACACTAACCCCTTGAAGATCACCCTACCTTGAGAAGTCTTCACCCAACCGGGCCGAAGTCCTCAACGAAGCCGGCAGAAGTGATCCTCCAGACAGGCAGAAGTCTTCATCCAACCGGGCAGAAGTGGCCCTCCAGACGGGCAGAAGTCTTCATCCAGACGGCATCTTCTATCTTAGAGTAGGTGTAATTAGTTTAAAAATCTTATTTTATTATTTTCTGTAATTTAGTGGGTTTTTTTTACTTACTTTAGATAATATTATTTAATTGTAATTAATTGTATTTAATTTAGTTAATTTATTATAGTGTAGTGTTAGGTGTTAGTGTAACTTAGGCTAGGTTTTATTTTACAGGTAAATGTGTCTTTATTTTTTTTTTTTTTTTTTGTTTAATTTTTATTGAGGTAATAATTTGGCATATAAACACAAAGTTGCAGCAGTATACAATAGAAATCCTTAAATTTGCTTTTAACAGGGTACAATGTGTAAGTTGCATATTAACAATCATTATACTGGATCTCAGTTGCACTATGCATAGCAAAGAAAATAAAACATAATCGCCTGCTGCAAGAATAAGAGAAATAAACAACATTTCAAGAAAATGCCAATAAAAGTCTAGAACCTTCTTATTTATCTAAGAGGCCACTCTTGGACCTCAGGACAAGAATATTAAACAACTATAACAGAAGGTAACCCCAGAAATAAGAGGCCTCTCAAGGGCCACATACTGAAAACCTCAGATTTTATTATTATTACGCTATATATTGTAAGCTTAAAGTAATTTAGTAGTTAGTTTTTTATTTTTACAAGATGGTCATAGTGAGAATATCATTTTGCGTTGAAACTAGCCTTGCAGAGTATGTAAATATAATTGAGGTGCGGCACAAAGAAGATAGGCCGCGTAGCTAATCCTCCTACAAAAGGAGGCTTATTATGGGGGGAATGGGGGGGGGAGGTGGAGAAGTGAATATAATGAATGAAATATATGGTTTAGGAACTATGCAGCTCATTATGGGTTAAGGGAGAGCTACTAGAAAAATGCAATAATTAGCCAGTGCTAAGTAGGCAGGCTGTAGTGTTACAGGGCGACAAGGTCATATATAATCAGCTATTAATGGGTAGTAAGCTGCAGAGAGATTCTAACCTGCTGGCAAAAGCTAATTCTAAACAGGAGCAAAGAAACTATAGAGAATCATGGTAAATTAAACCTTTGTAAAAGAGTTATAAAAGTGAATTATTTCAGGAGTCACAGGTAAAGGGGATCACAAACATTAGGATTTCGATCTTTAGAGACAAAATTCCCTGTTAAAAAGGAGTACACCAGCTAGCGTTTTTGAAGGCATAAGTAAAACAACATCAACATGTCTTATATCATCTTAACTTCAAACATTCACATGTGGCTCATTAATATAGTCAGGCAAACAATGAGAAATAAGCATATTTTTTAAAATGCAGACAATGAGGGTACATTTCAATGAGTGCTTCTTGCATACAATAAACAAACTGGAGAGTAAGACTGTAAAAAACTTATAGATAATAAAAAGGCTTGAAGGAAACATCGAGTGCAAATCAACTTATGGAGGACAGTCCAGAAATAAGCAAACATGCTGTCTTTGTGGTCAGAGTCAGTCAAAAGTCCTCAGTAAGTGCAGTGATCGTGGTATAATTCAGGGCTGACCCTTAATGAAGACAAATTACTAATAAACAATATTTCTATATTACATTAAACACCACTAGTACAAGGCAGTTTGCCTATATCAGTCCATAAATATATAATTATGCGGTGCAAAAACATAGGTGTCCAAGTTATTAACAGAGTCTCTCCAAGACCAGCACACAAGCCATCCCAAAGTGCACTGGTATAGCTAAACAAAAGAATGTCACCCACTCCAACAGGGTAGAATGAGTTGCAGCAGAAGGGTCAGAAGGGATAGCGGGAAGAAACAGTTTGATGGCAAGCACCTATATCAGGAACGAGTAGTAACAAACCGTGTCTCAAGTTGTAACCGTAGGTTCTGTATTAGAATAAGGCAATTCCCAGGACTATGCTCTAAAGTAAGCCGACTATATGAGACCATATAAGATGGGTCTGGGTATAGCCGACTCCCGATCTCACATTCCTGGTCTCCTAACCAATGCCCTTAGGGTGCAAAGCTTCTATACTTGGCTGAAGAGGCCACTCAAGGGGACAATCTGGAGGGTTGCCCCTCTCGTCGGTATCTATAGTAAGATTAACAGGTGTGGGCTCACTCATTTTGTCGGCTGCAGTATCGAGCAGAAGAAGCGCTCTCCACGCGTGACAGCCAGCTGCAAACGCCATCTGCCTCTTAGCTGTAAGTGTGTTCGGGAGCGAGGCGCAGTCCGCTCCGGGGTCTGGCTCAGTTAGCATGGCAGGGCAATCTTCCGTTGCAGCCTCCGCAATCTCACCCCCCACATAAACAGCTCGGTCTTTTTGGCTGCATAGAGGAGACTCGGTATAGGGAGAGAGTTCAGGCGCGGAACACAAGGGCTCAGAAGTTGGTGATACGGTATAAATACCCTGATCCAAGACAATGTTATCAGCAGTCAGGATAGGGGTAACAGATATAAGTGGGCTTATTCCAGCACAGCACTCCTCTAGAGCCAATTCCATCCTCTCATAGTGCTTATGTATGAGCTGCGCCACAGCCCGCTCCCAAACTCTAAGGGCCTCCATCTTGATCATAATTTTAGAAGAATTCTCTTGCTCAAGTATGTCCACTTGCACAGTTGCTTGGATCCTCAATATTAGTAGGGAACATGAAGGCTCCTTATAGCCCTAAAAGTCAACATCATAAGGGTAAATAAACACTTTAAGGCTAGTTAAGGCCAGGAGCTATACACAAGTGCGTCCGTCTCCCTCTGCAGTTGGCTCCGCCCCCCAAATGTGTCTTTATTTTAACTAGGCAGTTATTAAATAGTTAATAACTATTTAGTAACTATTGTACCTAGTTAAAATAAATACAAAGTTGCCTGTAAAATAAAAATAAGCCCTAAGCTAGCTACAATGTTACTATTATTTATATTGTAGCTAGCTTATGGTTTATTTTATAGGTAAGTATTTAGTTTTTAATAGGAATTATTAAGTTAATTGTAGTAATTTTATTTAGATTTATTTAAATTATATTTAAGTTAGGGGGGTTAGGGTTAGGGTTAGACTTAGGTTTAGGGGTTAATAACTTTATTATAGTGGTGGCAACATTGTGGGCGGCAGATTAGGGGTTAATAAATGTAGTTAGGTTGTGGCGACATTGGGGGAGGCAGATTAGGGGTTAATAAATATAATGTAGGGTTCACAATGTTGGGGGCAGCAGATTAGGGGTTCATAAGTACAATGTAGGTGGCGGCGGTGTCCGGAGCGGAAGATTAGGCGTTAATAATATAATGCAGGTGTCAGCGATGTCGGGGACGGCAGATTAGGGGTTAATAAATGTAAGATTAGGGGTGTTTAGACTCGGGGTTCATGTTAGAGTGTTAGGTGTAGACATAACTTTTATTTCCCCATAGGAATCAATGGGGCTGTGTTAGGAGCTTTACACTGCTTTTTTGCAGATGTTAGTTTTTTTTTCAGCCGGCTCTCCCCCATTGATTCCTATGGGGAAATCGTGCACGAGCACGTTTTACCTGTTCACAGCTAACGTAAGCAGCGCTGGTATTGAGGTGAGATGTGGAGCAAAGTTTTGCTCTTCGCTCACTTTTTTGCGGTTAACGCCGGGTTTGTAAAAACCTGTAATACCAGCGCTGCAGGTAAGTGAGTGGTGAGCATAAACTGCTCGTTAGCACCGCACAGCCTCTAACGCAAAACTCGTAATCTAGGTGTATATAAATCTAACGTTGTTAATGGTAAAAGGGGGAATGTGTATAAACCAAACAATTAATCACCTTTTTAAAAAAAACTAAATATATGATGTTTAAAGTCACTTTAAGTATGGACAGGCCTCTGCTCAAGAACAAATTAAAGAATCCTCCCTAAAATTTGAAATAAAGAAACATTTAAAAATACATAACTAACTCATAATTGCACAGCAAAGATGAAAGAAATTTTCAAAGTGTTAGTTAACCCATTTAGACAAATGGTACAAGCACAGGTACCTTGACAATGTTCTTTAAAAAAAACAGTGTCCCCCTAAAACTGACAATGTAAGCTATAAATTCAACAAATATGTGTAGAAATGAAGGCTGCACATGTAAATAAACCTTATATTTCTCAATATTTAATATAAAAGTGAAAAAGAGAGAGAGATTGTGTGAGAGAGAGAGAGAGAGAGAGAGATTGTGAGAGAGAGATTGAGAGAGAGATTGTGAGAGATAGAAAGAGAGAGAGAGATAGACTGTGCTATAGAGAGAGACAGATAGACAGACAGACAGAGAGTGTGAGAAACACATGTATAAATGTATAAACCTGTAGTGTATTGCTGCTACTTCCAGAAATGATACCAATATTTTTTATTTTCACTTTTATATTAGTTTAATGTGAGAGTGAAATAAAAAAAAAAATTTTAATTAATTTTTTAAACTTCATATAGATAACATTGAGCTCATGCACGTTAAAGGGACACTGAACCTAAATTCTTTCTTTTGTGATTCAGACATTTTAAGCAACTTTCTAATTTACTCCTATTCTCAAATGTTCTTCATTATCTTGGTATCTTTATTTGAAATGCAAGAATGTAAGTTTAGATTCTGGCCCATTTTTAGTGATGAACCTGGGTTGTTCTTGCTGATTGGTGTATAAATTCATCCAGCAATAAAAAAAAGTGCAGTCCGGAGTTCTGAACCCAAAAACAAGCTTCTTTTTCAAATAAAGATAGCAAGAGAACAAAGAAGAGTTGCTATTAGGAATAAATTAGAAAGTTGCTTAAAATTTCATGCTCTATCTGACTCACGAAAGAAAAAATTTGGGTTCAGTGTCCCTTTAAGTTATCCCAAAGATAACAGTGATTGTCTAAAATGCAAGTATGCCTAAATAAATGAAATAAGTGGTCATTTTTAAAAAGGAAAGATAGAAGCTAAACACATATTACAAAATATTTCTTGTTATAGCCTTACAAATAACAAGTCAAGTGTACATCTCAATTTTTTTTATTTAAAGGGACAGTCTAGGCCAAAATAAGCCTTCATGATTCAGATAGAGCATGTAATTTTAAACAATTTTCCAATTTACTTTTAGCACCAATTTTGCTTTGTTCTCTTAGTATTCTTAGTTGAAAGCTTAACCTAGGAGGTTCATATGCTAATTTCTTAGACCTTGAAGCCCACCTCTTTCAGATTGCATTTTAACAGTTTTTCACCACTAGAGGGTGTTAGTTCACATATTTCATATAGATAACACTGTGCTCGTGCACATGAAGTAATCTGGGAGCAGGCACTGATTGGCTAGACTGCAAGTCTGTCAAAAGAACTGAAAAAAGGGGCAGTTTGCAGAGGCTTGGATACAAGATAATCACAAAGTATATAAAGTATATTATTAGAACTGTGTTGGTTATGCAAAACTGGGAAATGGGTAATAAAGGGATTATCTATCTTTTAAAACAATAAAAATTCTGGTGTAGACTGTCCCTTTAATGAGATTTTCTTAAACATGTGTTTCATCAACTTTACATTGAACAATTGCAACATTTGCCAAAATTAACCACTTTCAATCAATGGCTTTACAATGATATACAATATCATTCCTTGAAATGACAATATTTGCTCAAAATTAATCCAAAATATATAATCTTTTGGATTAGAAATAATAATGTAAAGTAAATAAAAACAAAATTAAAAACTGCACAATCAACATTATTGCCCAAAAACCGCCTGGATATAGTCTACTCGAGCTTGGACTCCCAGAGCATCATGCTCCAGGAATGGATCAATGTATTCTCCATACTCCTGGTTATCCAAGCTCTCCAGATGTATATCCGGGACTTTTAAGGCAATATTATGCAACATACAGCAAATCATAAAAATTAAGGAGACTTTGGAGGGGGCGTACTGAAGAATAGTGATGTCGTGAACATAAAAATTTGGGTTGGCAAACGCGAACTTTTGCGGAACGGGCGAACCAGGCAAACTGCCATAGACTTCAATAGGCAGGCGAATTTTAAAACCCACAGGGATTCTTTCTGGCCACAATAGTGATGGAAAAGTTGTTTCAAGGGGACTAACACCTGGACTGTGGCATGCCTGAGCGGGATCCATGGCAAAACTCCCATGGAAAATGACATAGTTGATGCAGAGTCTGGTTTTAAGCCATAAAGGGCATAAATCACCTAACATTCCTAAATTGTTTGGAATAACGTGCTTTAAAACATCAGGTATGATGTTGTATCGATCAGGTAGTGTAAGGGTTATGCCCGCTTCACAGTGACAGACCAAACTCCCCGTTTAAAGGGACAGTCTACACCAGAATTTTTATTGGTTTAAAAGATAGATAATCCCTTTATTACCTATTTCTCAGTTTTGCATAACTAACACATTTATAATAATATACTTTTAACCTCTGTGATTATCTTGTATCTAAGCCTCTGCAAACTGCCCCTTTTATTTAGTTCTTTTGACAGACTTGCAGTCTAGCCAATCAGTGCCTGCTCCCAGATAACTTCTCGTGCACGAGCACAGTGTTATCTATATGAAATACGTGAACTAACACCCTCTAGTGGTGAAAAACTGTTAAAATGCAATCTGAAAGAGGTGGGCTTCAAGGTCTAAGAAATTAGCATATGAACCTCCTAGGTTAAGCTTTCAAATAAGAATACCAAGAGAACAAAGCAAAATTGGTGATAAAAGTAAATTGGAAAATTGTTTAAAATTACATGCTCTATCTGAAACATGAAAGTTTATTTTGGCCTAGACTGTCCCTCTAACGCACCGCAAACAACCGTAAACATTCCATTTGCACAACCGCAAACTCCCCATTTGCACAAGGTTGGATACCAAGCTAGCCATGTCCCGTTCCTTGTCCTCACTGATGTCATTGAAGGTCTCTTCCTCCACCCAGCCATGTACAACACCAAAGGTCCCCGAAAGGTGACAACAAGCCCCCTGGGATGCCTGCTGTGTTTGGTCTTCCACCTCCTCAAAGCCACCTTCCTCCTCTGACTCCTCTTCTTCTGACTCCTCTCTCTGCATTGCCTCTCTCTGCATTATTATAAGGTGTGTTAAGTAGTACTATTCCTATCAGTTTAATCCCTTTTAGGTCCCCTATCAGGGGACGTGTATATGGCATCGATTTTAGAAACCGGGAGATGGAAAAAGATGCTTGGTCAGTCCTCCTACTTCGAATTTGGGGCACTGCGCGTGCAATCTAATGTGCCACCAGATAGGAGTGGTGTGTTAAGTAGTACTATTCTTATCAGTTTAATCCCTGTTACGTCCCCTATCACAGGATGTGTATATGGCATCGATTTTAGGAACCGGGAGATGGAAAAAGATGCTTGGTCGGTCCTCCTACTTCAAATTTGGGGCACTGTGCGTGCAATCTAATGTGCCACCAGATAGGAGTGGTGTGATAAGTAGTTCTATTCTTATCAGTTTAATCCCTGTTACGTCCATGTGTGTAATGCTGCCTGACTGAGACATATCCCTGTTATCTACATCCTCTGGCAATAATGGTTGCGGATCACTATCACTCATTTCTTCCAACTGATGTGTAAATAACTCCTCTGACAGATCAAGTGAAGAGGCTGTGGTGCTAGTGTTGGTGGTGGCGGCAGGCGGGCGAGTGGTAACTTGAGAGGTGCCCGAAGCTAAGCTGGAGGAGGATGGTGCGTCAAGGTTCCAAGCGGAAGCTGTAGAAGATTGGGTGTCCTGTGTTAGCCAGTCAACTATGTCCTCAGAACTGTTTGAGTTCGGGGTACATGGCCTCTGAACACTGGGCATTATTCTAGGGCCAAAGGGAATCACAGCACCATGAACACGACGGCACCTGCGGGGTGTCTTGCCTCTGCCTGTCATTTTTTTTTCGATTAGTGGTACTATGCATGCAAGCTACTGTGGCAACAGATATGAGTGGCACTGTGCACTGGCAGAAGTTGGCAGAGTAGACGCTGTAGGCCTGACACACACGCTTGCAGACAACTAACTGCTATTCAATCTATTACAGTCAAAATTGTATTTTTTTTTTTAAATGTACACTACTGTTACACCAGATATGAGTTGCACTGGGGTGACACTGTGCCCTGGCAGGCACTGAAATGCACACGAATGAGGGAAACTGACTGCTATTATTTAACACAGTCAAAAAAGTGTTGTTTTTTTTAAATGTACACTTCTGTTACACCAGATATGAGTTGCACTGGGGTGACACTGTGCCCTGGCAGGCAGGCACTGAAACGCACACGTGTGAAGGAAACTGACTGCTATTATTTAACACAGTCAAAAAAGTGTTGTTTTTTTTTAAATCTACACTACTGTTACAGCAGATATGAGTTGCACTGGGGTGACACTTTGCCCTGGCAGGCAGGCAGGCAGGCACTGAAACGCACACGTGTGAGGGAAACTGACTGCTATTATTTAACACAGTCAAAAAAGTGTTGTTTTTTTTAAATGTACACTACTGTTACACCAGATATGAGTTGCACTGGGGTGACACTGTGCCCTGGCAGGCAGGCACTGAAACGCACACGTGTGAAGGAAACTGACTGCTATTATTTAACACAGTCAAAAAAGTTTTTTTTTTTTTTTTAAATCTACACTACTGTTACACCAGATATGAGTTGCACTGGGGTGACACTGTGCCCTGGCAGGCAGGGACTGAAACGCACACGTGTGAAGGAAACTGACTGCTATTATTTAACACAGTCAAAAAAAGTGTTGTTTTTTTTAAATCTACACTACTGTTACACCAGATATGAGTTGCACTGGGGTGACACTGTGCCGTGGCAGGCAGGCACTGAAACGCACACGTGTGAAGGAAACTGACTGCTATAATTTAACACAGTCAAAAAAGTGTTGTTTTTTTAAATCTACACTACTGTTACACCAGATATGAGTGGTGGCACTGGGCAAGTGGGTACAGTATACGATGTTAGCCTGACACACACGCTGGCAGGCAGGCAACTGCAATTAGATTGCACAGGAAAAAAAAAAGCAGCCCTAAAAATGGCTTTTTGGGGTGCTGTCCTTACAGCAGAGATCAGATGAGTCCTTCAGGACTGTAGTGGACACTGAATACACTAGCCTAGCTATTGATTTCCCTATTAATCAGCAGCAGCTACACTGTCCCTCCTCTCCCTAAGAATGCAGCTTCCTAATGAATCTAAAATGGATGCTGTCCAGGAGGTAGGAGGGTCTGGGAGGGAGGGTCTGCTGCTGATTGGCTGGAATGTGTCTGCTGACTGTGAGGTACTGGGTCAAAGTATTACTCAATGATGACGAATAGGGGGCAGATCGAACATCGCATATGTTCGCCCGCCGCGGCAAACGCGAACATGCTATGTTCGCCGGGAACTATTCTCCGGCGAACTATTCGCGACATCACTACTGAAGAACACCACCAGAGATGTCCAAGCAGTGGAAACATTTCTTCAATACGCCAAAGGTGCGCTCAATCACCAATCTTGTGCATAAACAAAATAGATCATTGACATTTGCAATCTGAATGCTTAAAATATATCATATACATATGTGTATCTAAGAGATATTTACCTATCAGGATTCCCTCTGGCATTTGGTCCTCCTGGAACCGATGGTATATGGCCGAATTCCGGAGGATAAAGGAATCATGATTGCAGCCAGGGAGTCCAGATCGTACATTCATTATCCTCAACCTGGCATCACAGATGACCTCGATATTCAGCGAGTGGTTGAATTTCCTGTCCCGGTATGGCTCCACTGTATCCCTGGGAGGCTGCACATGGGTGCAGTCTATGGCCCCCAATACCCTTGGCAATCCAGCCCTTAGGTAGAACTGGAGCTTGAGAGCATGCCACTCCTCCGGTGTATTTGGGAAGTGGACATGATGGACTAGGCGTTGGTGCAAAGCATTCAGGACAACCTTCAGATGACGTGAGAAGGTTGCCTGGCTTATACCAACGCCTAGAGCTGTCACAACCTGGAATGACCCAGTTGCCAAGAAATAGAGGACCGAGAGCAATTTCAACATCCCAGGGATTGCCCTAGTTCTTGCAGTGAGTGGCTTGAGAGAGTCCGCAATCTCGACATAGAGCCTCTCAATAGAGGCTCTATCTAGTCGAAATCGACGGATCACCTCTCAGTCACTGAGGGCATGGAGCCCAATCCTTGGATAGAAAACCCTTGGCACTCGCTGGCGCCTTCGTTGTCGCACCGCAGTCATCAACACCCGTCTTTCCCTGCGTCTCCTTAATAAAAGTAGAAACTGGACTGCATTAAGGATGTCCATTCTCAATGCTCAAAATAATAATGAAATAAAGTGATTGAAGAGCCCCTTTTATAACGCCTAGTTTCACAGGTGTAAATGATTTCAGTAATTGGATAATTGGTGCGACAAACATTACCTAACAAATGCACGATGGGATGTCCAAATGAATGTCTGATTAAGTCATTCAGGTGTCTTTATCAGCTGTAAGAAATGCAGGTGTGTTTGTGCAATTAACAAAATTAATTATGAAAAACACATGAGTATTTGGCTTTAGTTTAAATCTTATTTCTGAATGTTCTGTTTGGATGGCAGCATTGTGAAGGTTAAAAAGATCAGTGATTACTGTGTTTATAAGATTAAATATTAAATAAAAAAGTGGTGTATTAAGATTTGCAAACCTAAGTAACAAAAATAACGCAATGTCGAACATTATGATGTAAACTATTGTTTGATATCCTTTATGTGATTCCTAATACCATTTACAAATCATTTCAATGTATTTTGAAAGGGCAAAGTTAAACAGTGACAATGAGCCAAAGCTAAATTTTAAAGGGCATTTTAGCTCCAAAAAAGGATCATAGCAACTGAATGAAAACTGTGACATTGTTTATTATAAAAGTAATATGAGTGACTGACCTTTTAAGCCTCCACGACGCTGCCATACAAACATAAAATCAGAGTTCATGTCATGCCTATGTAAATATGCAGGTGTTGTGCACAATTAATTGATAGCATAATTTGTATTGTGTATAATTAATTGATAGCATAATTTGTACTGTGTCTAATTAATTGATAGCATAATTGCTGTGCAGTGTTTTCATTCTCTTGCTATCCTTTGTGTGAATGTGCTTTTCTTTGTACAATCTTTTTTTATTGCTGTGCAGCGTTTTCATTCTCTTGCTATCCTTTGTGTGAATGTGCTTTTCTTTGTACAATCTTTTTTTATTGCTGTGCAGTGTTTTCATTCTCTTGCTATGCTTTGTGTGTGAATGTGCTTTTCTTTGTACAATCTTTTTTTATTGCTGTGCAGTGTTTTCATTCTCTTGCTATCCTTTGTGTGAATGTGCTTTTCTTTGTACAATCATTTTCATTGCTGTGCAGTGTTTTCATTCTCTTGCTATCCTTTGTGTGAATGTGCTTTTCTTTGTACAATCTTTTTCTTTGCTGTGCAGTGTTTTCGTTCTCTTGCTATCCTTTGTGTGAATGTGCTTTTCTTTGTACAATCTTGGAATTATAAGAAGGCAATGGTATTTATAAAAGGGTATACATATTTAATAATGTTTTATACATGGTGTTTTATTAGGTGATATGCTTCAATATAGCAACATCGAACATAAAATTTAATTTTTGCGATTCCTATTGACTACTATAGCATCCGCGACCTCTAAGGCGGCGGATTGAAAACTTGGTAGGCAGCTTTTGAGAAGCTTCAAATTGCGTCGAATACAACAGCGAATACACAGAATTCCGTGAGAATTCAAGAGGTTTTCTATTCGCATCGATCTGCGTCGAATTGAGACCGTTGGATCGTATGTTACGTCACAAAAATCAAATTCTTGCGATCTTAAGGCTTTCATAACTATGGCGATGCAATCCTGCGACAAGTACGACGCGGAATTTGGGTATATTTTCAGTTAACGCTTTGATAAGTAGATGCCTCTGTCTCAAATTACAAGTGGCGAGCTAATGTTAGACCGCTGGACTGTGTTAAAATTATCGCACAAATTGATATTATATGCCCATGCTAAAACATATTTACCATTGAAGGTTTAGCGCAGCCGACATCAATTTAGTGGACTCATTACTTTCAATAGATATTACAACCTCTCAAAATATCGGTATATTACAAGTTGAAAGTTATAGGTTGCGCTTGAGCAAAAGCTCAAATAGAGCTAGAAGAATTAACGCAACATGAGACCTGAAGTAAAGTGTAAAGGTTAAAAAAGAAACACAAAAACACATGTAAAACATATTAAAATAAAGTATTACACTCATATTTACACATTTTTTACATAAAATATATTATTTATATTGATAAAAGGTTTTAAAAGGTTTAAAAGGGGATATGGTGTATGGCAAGGTGTAAGAACTCTGAATATAAAAATCTTATATACTCACTGCTTAGAGTCTGAAGATAGGCAATGTCACAAAAAACAGCAAAAGTAGTTGTGAGTTTAAAAGGAACAAAACATTTATTAATAGCTCAACCATTTATCCTTTAAAATTTTAGCTCTTGAGAAAGACGATTCAATCGTTGAAACGCGTTGAGCTATTCATTTTTATACTCAGAGTCCCTACACTTTCAATACCGGAGTACTTTTATCCCCAGCTTGGCTGTTTCATTACCCATTGAAGGGACCCTTCTTGACTGGCCGACATCTGATAACTATCAGAGTAAGTATACTGCACTTATATCATGTGGCTTAATATATACACATCAAGTGAAGTCTTTTTGTCCACAGTGACAAGTTAATACCAAGATCGATACACATAGGACCTGCGCCATCTATACCCTAAAGCATATACATATATATATATATATATATATATATATATATATATTTATGGATGCCTTCCATCCAAATTAGAAACTGGTATCAGTGGTCAGTTGTGAGTACGGCTTAGTGTTGAAACGTGTAAACTGTGATTCCTGGATGTAATCTGTTTACCTGAACACAGACTTTTTACTTGTGTTACTAATAAAAGTGAAGTTTTAACTTGACCGCTAATTCCAGTTTTTACATAGGTCAATAGATGCAATATACATTTGATAGATACGAATTACATAGATCAAAAGATGCAATATACATTTGATAGATACGAATTACATAGATCAATAGATGCAATATACATTTGATAGATATGATTGATAGTTAGATAGATTCGATAGATAAATAGATAGATTTGAAAGATATCTAATTTCCCTGACAGAGTATAACAATAAGACATGCGGTCTGGGACCCGTGGTGTGTTAAGTAGTACTTAGTAGTTTGCGGTGCATTACACGGAGAGTTTTGGTCTGTCACTGTGAAGCGGGCGTAACCCTTGCACTACCTGATCGATACAACATCATACCTGATGTTTTAAAGCACGTTATTCCAAACAATTTAGGAATGTTAGGTGATTTAGGCCCTTTATGAGTTAAAACCAGACTCTGCATCAACTATGTAATTTTCCATGGGAGTTTTGCCATGGATCCTCCTCCGGCATGCCACAGTCCAGGTGTTAGTCCCCTTGAAACAACTTTTCCATCACTATTGTGGCCAGAAAGAGTCCCTGTGGGTTTTAAAGTTCGCCTGCCTATTGAAGTCTATGGCGGTTCGCCAGTTCGCGAACAGTTGGGGAAGTTCGCGTATGATGTTGTATCGATCAGGTAGTGTAAGGGTTACGCCCGCTTCACAGTGACAGACCAAAACTCTCCGTGTAACGCACCGCAAACAACCGCAAACAGTCCATTTGCACAACCACGAGATAGATAGATTTGATAGATAGATACATAGATTACATAGCTCAATAGATGCAATATACATATGATAGATACAAATTACATAGATCAATAGATGCAATATACATTTGATAGATACGAATTACATAGATCAATAGATGCAATATACATTTGATAGATACGAATTACATAGATCAAAAGATGCAATATACATTTGATAGATACGAATTACATAGATCAATAGATGCAATATACATTTGATAGATATGATTGATAGTTAGATAGATTTGATAGATAAATAGATAGATTTGAAAGATATCTAATTTCCCTGACAGAGTATAACAATAAGACATGCGATCTGGGACCCGTGGTGTGTTAAGTAGTACTATTCTTAGCAGTTTACTACTACCTGTTACTCCCCCTATCGGGGGAGGTCTATATGGCCTGCATTTTTGGAACAGGGAGATGGAAGAAGATGATTGGTCTGTCCTCCTACTTCAAATTTGTCCTAAACACAAGTGGCTGTCTCAAAACAGTCCGGCCACGAGATAGATAGATTTGATAGATAGATATACATAGATTGATAGTTAGATAGAATCGATAGAAGATAAATAGATAGATTTGATAGATATATAATTACCCTGAAAAAGTTTAATAATAAAACATGCGGTCTGGGACCCATGGTAACTAGGTTGTGTTAAGTAGTACTATTGTTAGCAATTTAATCCCTTTTACTCCCCCTATCGGGGGAGGTCTATATGGCGTGCATGATTACCCTGACAAAGTATAACAACAAGACACGCGGTCTGGGACCGATGGTAACTAGGTTGTGTTAAGTAGTACGGTTCTTAGCAGTTTAATCCCTCTTACTCCCCCTATCGGGGGAGGTCTATATGGCCTGCATGATTACCCTAACCTAGAAATTGAAATTAGAGGTCTATATGACCTGCATGATTACCTAGAAAATGAAATTAGATTACACTAGCAAAATGATTTAAAAGTTTGGTTGTTTAAATTTACACTAATGTTAAGCAGATATGAGTGGTGGCTGCTGGCACAGAGCAATTAACCACAGTATATGCTGTGTGAGCCTGAGACACAGGCCTGATAGAAAATGAAATTAGATTACACTAGCAAAATGATTTAAAAGTTTATTTTTTTTAAATTTACAATAATGTTAAGCAGATATGAGTGGTGGCTGCTGGCACAGCAATTAACCACAAAAGCCTGACACACAGGCCTGATAGAAAATGAAATTAGATTACACTAGCAAAATGATTTAAAAGTTTTTTTTTTTTAATTTACAATAATTTTAAGCAGATATGAGTGGTGGCTGCTGGCACAGCAATTAACCACAGTATATGCTGTGTAAGCCTGACACACAGACCTGATAGAAAATGAAATTAGATTAAACTAGCAAAATGATTTAAAAGTTTTGTTTTTTAATAGATAGAGATAATGAAGATGAATATTTGGTTTCCTTAAAACTCAAAATTTATTGGAAAATGAAAATCCAAAATGGAGGTAATGGCTTACGCGTTTCGGCTTACTGCCATAGTCATAAGCCATTTGGTATGTGCTGTTCTGTAGCATCCTGTATGCTGTTACCTCCATTTTGGATTTAAATGTTCCAATAAAGTTTGAGTTTTAAGGAAACCGAACATTCTGCTTCATTATCCATTTATCCTGACCAGCTATGTTTGGTTTTCGACATTGGATTATCTAATAGTGGTGGGCACTATGCAAGAGTGCGACAACCCCTGATAATATCATCTAACCAATACTGCTGAGAGGTGAGAACTGTATAGTCCGTGGATACACCAGAGAGCAGTTCGAGAGACAGATCATATCCCATACTACAAGTAACTGCAAGGCAGATTGGAGTGCTACTCTGGGGTGATCCGTTTGTGCAGCAGGTACTGGATTACATGCTTATGATTGTGTTTGTTAAGGGGACTCTCTGTATTGGAAATTGACTTGACATTATGGATAGCTTTCATTAGCGCATACATTCCTTAAGACTTTATGTATTTACAGACATATATACACCTATAAACACATACAATATTCAAATTTAATAAAGTGTTACACTGTGTATTTACTGTTAATATTTAATATTTATTAAAAGGTATATAACAATTCCAAAAGTAAAAAACAACTCCTTCTAGGTGTATAGAATCTCTAAAGTGAGATTTAAAAGCTACAACGCATTTCTCATGATAACCTTTTTCCTCAGGCATATCAGGAGGTTTTTTTTACTTTTGGTATTGTTATATACCTTTTAATAAATTATTTGTATAAGTATCACTCATGGCATATGGTGTGTTTGATACCTCTATACACTACTAATCAATAGATGCAATATACATTTGATAGATATGATTGATAGTTAGATAGATTTGATAGATAAATAGATAGATTTGAAAGATATCTAATTTCCCTGACAGAGTATAACAATAAGACATGTGATCTGGGACCCATGGTGTGTTAAGTAGTACTATTCTTAGCAGTTTACTACTACCTGTTACTCCCCCTATCGGGGGAGGTCTATATGGCCTGCATTTTTGGAACAGGGAGATGGAAGAAGATGATTGGTCTGTCCTCCTACTTCAAATTTGTCCTAAACACAAGTGGCTGTCTCAAAACAGTCCGGCCACGAGATAGATAGATTTGATAGATAGATAGATATACATAGATTGATAGTTAGATAGAATCGATAGAAGATAAATAGATAGATTTGATAGATATATAATTACCCTGAAAAAGTTTAATAATAAAACATGCGGTCTGGGACCCATGGTAACTAGGTTGTGTTAAGTAGTACTATTGTTAGCAATTTAATCCCTTTTACTCCCCCTATCGGGGGAGGTCTATATGGCGTGCATGATTACCCTGACAAAGTATAACAACAAGACACGCGGTCTGGGACCGATGGTAACTAGGTTGTGTTAAGTAGTACGGTTCTTAGCAGTTTAATCCCTCTTACTCCCCCTATCGGGGGAGGTCTATATGGCCTGCATGATTACCCTAACCTAGAAATTGAAATTAGAGGTCTATATGGCCTGCATGATTACCTAGAAAATGAAATTAGATTACACTAGCAAAATGATTTAAAAGTTTGGTTGTTTAAATTTACACTAATGTTAAGCAGATATGAGTGGTGGCTGCTGGCACAGAGCAATTAACCACAGTATATGCTGTGTGAGCCTGAGACACAGGCCTGATAGAAAATGAAATTAGATTACACTAGCAAAATGATTTAAAAGTTTATTTTTTTTAAATTTACAATAATGTTAAGCAGATATGAGTGGTGGCTGCTGGCACAGCAATTAACCACAAAAGCCTGACACACAGGCCTGATAGAAAATGAAATTAGATTACACTAGCAAAATGATTTAAAAGTTTTTTTTTTTTTAATTTACAATAATTTTAAGCAGATATGAGTGGTGGCTGCTGGCACAGCAATTAACCACAGTATATGCTGTGTAAGCCTGACACACAGACCTGATAGAAAATGAAATTAGATTAAACTAGCAAAATGATTTAAAAGTTTTGTTTTTTAATAGATAGAGATAATGAAGATGAATATTTGGTTTCCTTAAAACTCAAAATTTATTGGAAAATGAAAATCCAAAATGGAGGTAATGGCTTACGCGTTTCGGCTTACTGCCATAGTCATAAGCCATTTGGTATGTGCTGTTCTGTAGCATCCTGTATGCTGTTACCTCCATTTTGGATTTAAATGTTCCAATAAAGTTTGAGTTTTAAGTAAACCGAACATTCTGCTTCATTATCCATTTATCCTGACCAGCTATGTTTGGTTTTCGACATTGGATTATCTAATAGTGGTGGGCACTATGCAAGAGTGCGACAACCCCTGATAATATCATCTAACCAATACTGCTGAGAGGTGAGAACTGTATAGTCCGTGGATACACCAGAGAGCAGTTCGAGAGACAGATCATATCCCATACTACAAGTAACTGCAAGGCAGATTGGAGTGCTACTCTGGGGTGATCCGTTTGTGCAGCAGGTACTGGATTACATGCTTATGATTGTGTTTGTTAAGGGGACTCTCTGTATTGGAAATTGACTTGACATTATGGATAGCTTTCATTAGCGCATACATTCCTTAAGACTTTATGTATTTACAGACATATATACACCTATAAACACATACAATATTCAAATTTAATAAAGTGTTACACTGTGTATTTACTGTTAATATTTAATATTTATTAAAAGGTATATAACAATTCCAAAAGTAAAAAACAACTCCTTCTAGGTGTATAGAATCTCTAAAGTGAGATTTAGAAGCTACAACGCATTTCTCATGATAACCTTTTTCCTCAGGCATATCAGGAGGTTTTTTTTACTTTTGGTATTGTTATATACCTTTTAATAAATTATTTGTATAAGTATCACTCATGGCATATGGTGTGTTTGATACCTCTATACACTACCAAGGGGCTTTATTGCCCTACTCCCTCATACCAATTGCAGCCGATCTGTGGTTCCAGTGTTCCAGTGTTCCTGCACCTGGGTTTCCTAGTGGTTCCAAGATCTTGCTGAGTCCAACCAGCTGGTTTGCTGTATAATACTAGCCTGCTTCTACTGGCACAAGAGAGTGCCTTCACACTTGTGAGTACCCTGTATCTCCTAATCATCTGATATCCATTGTTAAGATTGATCTACACATGTGGCGCCACTTTCTTCATTGTTGTTTTAATATTTAATATTCCAATGTTCTGCACATAGCAGAATATGTTATATGTATTTTCAAATACATAGAACATATATATATATATATATATATATATATATATATAGTAACATAGTAACATAGTAACATAGTAGATGAGGTTGAAAAAAGTACGAAGTCCATCGAGTTCAACCTATACAAATCTAAAATATATACAAAAAGCTCCAGTTAAGCTTAAATAATCCCACTAAAAGGTCACCCATTTAATACTAGCAATCATATCCATGAATTTTGTTTATAGACAGAAATGTATCCAAATAATTTTTAAATGTATCTAGGGTATTGGCATTCACTACCTCCTTTGGTAATGAGTTCCACAATTTTATTGCTCTTACAGTGAAAAAACGTTTCCGTTGCAAGAGATTAAATCTCCTTTCCTCCAACTTTAAATTGTGACCTCTGGTCACAAACAATTTTCTTGGAATAAACAGAGCTTCTGCCATCTCTGTATATGGGCCTTGAATATATTTATATAAAGTAATCATGTCACCTCTTAAGCACTTTTTTCTAAAGAAAACAGACCCAGTTTGGCTAGCCTCTCCTCATAGGTTAAATTCTCCAATCCCCTTTTTAGCTTTGTGGCCCTTCTCTGAACTTTTTCTAGTTCTGCAATATCTTTTTTTGCGATTGGTTCCCAGAACTGCACTCCATACTCAAGGTGAGGTCTTACCAGGACTTTATATAGTGACAGAATTATGCTTTCCTCCCTTGAGTCAATGCCTCTTTTAATACATGCTAGTATCTTATTAGCCTTTGAAGCTGCTGCCCTGCATTGTGCACCCATCTTTAGCTTGTTATCTATTACTACCCCCAAATCCCTTTCCTCCTGTGTTTGGCGAAGTCTTGTCCCATTTAAATAATATGTAGCCTGTTTGTTTTTACTTCCAAAATGTAGAACCTTGCATTTTCCCGTATTAAATCTCATTTTCCATTTACCTGCCCATATTTCTAATTTTTGCAGGTCCCTTTGTAACGAAAGTTCATCCTGCTCTGACCTAATGACCTTACTTAACTTAGTATCATCTGCAAAAATAGAGATGTCACTGTTTAATCCTAGCTCCAAGTCATTTATAAAAATATTAAAAAGAATAGGGCCCAGCACTGATCCCTGGGGTACTCCACTGATTACCTTTGTCCAATCTGAGTATGATCCATTTACTACTACTCGTTGCTCCCTATCTTTTATCCAGTTATTTATCCACAAACTAACATTTTCAGCTATTCCCAGTCCCTTAATTTTGTGCATTAATCTCTCATGTGGCATTGTATCAAACGCCTTTGCAAAATCCAAGTATATCACATCAACTGATTCCCCTTTATCTATATTTTTACTACTTCCTCATAGAATCTAATTCGATTAGTTTGACATGATCTATTTCTCATAAAACCATGATGATTAGAACTCATAATCTTGTTTACACAAATATGCTCATCAATATAATCCCTTATAATCCCTTCAAATATCTTCCCCACTATTGATGTCAGACTAACTGGTCTATAGCTTCCTGGATCATCCCTACTTCCCTTTTTGAAGGGTACCATGCCTGAGGATAATGAGTCTTGAAAAATTCCCTTAACACCCTTGGATGTATTCCATCTGGGCCTGGATCTTTACACACACACATATATACCGGTATATATATATATATATATATATATATATATATATATATATAGTAACTAAAGGAAAGCTGAACCCTCAGATCTATCTTTTTATATATAATAAAATACACACACAGAGCAGAAATCTTTCTTTATGATCGGCGCTATGCAAAACACATCTATCTCAAAGTATGTAAATAAGAAATGGTATGCTACAAACAAAGGGAGTACCACCATAAACTGCTGGATAGACTATGAATGATGGGAAGCTGCCCTTAGAAACAGTTTCCCATCTAACAAAACTAACAAAGCAAAAAAGGAGTGTCACAATGCGCTACAGGAGGTGAATCTCACTCTAAACAGAACGATCTGTAAATGGAGAAATTGGACCGAGTACAAACACACAGTGATCTTATAACAGTCAAATCATCAGTTATAGGTATTCGATATGTTAAAATGGAAATAACATAAACTGATTAATAGGAATAATAAAGATATTTAAAGTCCAATGAAGGTATTCCAGACGTGAATGTTCCCAATAGAAGAAAACTCTGTGAAAAGTAGATATATGGAACCCCAAACATGGGCTCACGATATACTCACAGACGAGACCTTAATTGTAGCAATGGATCCAGAGCAACAGAGGAAGGATAGGCCAGATCAGATGTCCAGGATTGACACAAGAAACCATTGCTACAATGCTCTGTGAACCTCCCAGGACTCTGGTGTTGGCTTTTGTCCGTTTCCTCCGATGCTGTTTTGTTACCTAATAGGATTGAAGTCTTGTCTGATCGACACAAGAATCTATTGCTACAACGCTCTGTGAACCTCCCAGTACTCGGGTGTGGGTGTTTGTCTCTTTCCTCCAATGCTGTTTTCTTACCCCATTGGATTAAGGTCTCGTCTAGACTTGTGCGCGGCAAAAATTTTTGTTTCGGTTCGTTTTGGATTGATTCGGATGTTTTCGAATTTTGTTTTCGGATCAATTTGAATACATTCAAATGCATTTGTTTCTTATTCGTTCGTATTCGAATAAATTCGGATGTATTCGGATGTATTCGGTTCGGATTCGATTCGTAAATTCGGAGGTTCGGTATGTGTTAGGTGGGATGTGCTGTGAATTAGACTAGTATTATGTACTGCAATATTAGGTGTAATAACCTAATATACAGTACAATACTAGTGTAATTGTGATTAGTCCATGGCCAACCGAATGCTACGAATAAATCCGAACTAATTCGGTGCTAAGGTAATTCGGAAATTTGAATCGATCTGAATCTCTGAATTTGACAAATTCGTCCGAATTTAAATTTGGAACGAAACGAAACGCACATGTCTAGTCTTGTCTGTGAGTATATTGTGTGCCCATTTCTGGGATTCCATATATCTACTTTTCTTCTGTTGGGAACAGTTCATTGGACTTTAAAAACGTTTATTATTCCTATTAATCAGTTTATTTTATTTCCATTTTAACATATTGGATACCTATAACTGATGATTTGACTGTTATAAGATCACTGTGTGTTTGTGTCCAATATCTCCATTTACAGATGGTTCTGCTTAGAGTGAGATTCACCTCCTGTAGTGCTTTGTGACACTCCTTTTTTGCTTTGATTTATTTTACCAAGAAAACATCAGATATATGTAGAAATATGTATTTATGAAAAAAAAGAACATATTTTTTACTTTTACTTTCAACTTGTAATATGAGCGCTACCCGACGGGCACAAAAACCTTACTTCTGGAAGAGTTAGCGCGAGATTAGGAGTGTTAAATAGCGACCCACTCATAAACTAGCCCTCAGATATTAATAACGTAACTCTGGTATATTTTTTAAAGCATCTTAAAAATGAAAATTTGACAGTAAACTTAACAAAAATAACATCATAAAACTACATTGAGAAAAGCATCCTCAAGAGCAAGTACATTACATAAACCACATGGTCAGAAAAATAGATATGAGCATTTCACCCATCAAACCTAGTAGTAAAAGAAATACTAAGAATGTTCTTATTATTCTAATATTAATAAATACTAATACTCAGACATTAATCATTGTATCTAAAATATTAATGTAAATAATAATAGGTCAATGTACCTGAAAATGCAGCAATCTATTTCTTAAGTTGTATGCCACCTCATCCATAGGGGATTTAAATCATCTTAGACGTACTCATTCCAGGTGATTGTTAAGACTTATTCTCACACAATTGGTTGTTCTAGAGCTAGTAGCAGTTGTATGGGGGTGCTGAGGATGCTATGCACCTCCAAACACATGTGTAGCACCCTTAGAGCATGTTTTTTAAGTGGCTCCATGTACGAAGTACTGTGTCTTTCAATTTTTTATCATCATTTGTACCCATCAAAAGTTCTAGAACCGCTTCTGGCTAGAGCAAGTGGGATGGTGGAACAAGTTACAATTGTGCAATAATATATGATTGAGGTGGATATCCAAAATGTTTAATGTGGTTGAAATTTCTTTAGCACGCCCTATACTTTCAATGGATATTGTAACCACACTAAACATCACTGATATTAAAAGTTGAGTTATGTGTTGTGCTTAAGCACAACCCATGATAGTGCTAGAAAACATGACACCTGAAAAAACTGTTAGAGCTAGAATAAAAGTTTCACAAATCACATGTAAAACATATGAAAATCAAGTATTTGTAAGGAATATGCCCTAAAGTCTGTTAAAACATTAGCACTGTTCAGCCATGGCATGAATTGAACCTGGGACCCTGGGTCTACAGACCAGTGCTTGGATTGTGAGCCATTTTGGAACTCTTGCTGCTAAGGAGATTGTTTACAGAAAGAGAAGCACTCTACCAGGAACCAACAATAACTCAGTAGCTTTTTCTATGGCAAGTTAACACCTAAGAGCAACCTCTTTGAGTCCAAACGTGATTTTCAAAGAGGAGAACTTTCCTGAGAAATATCAGTCTGATACTGCCTAGTAAGTTTAGTCCAGCCTTCAACTACCACGCACTTTTACTCTGAATGAGGAACATGGCAACATCAAATGATTGTTTCGACCTTCTGTGGGTCTTGTCTGTGAGGTGCAGACACATTGCTCTATGAATATTGGGCAAGAAGTCCATTTCTGTTTTCCCCATCACCCCCAGGGAGACTTCCTCAGGGTTATAATACAAATGCATACAGAAAGAGAAGTGCTCTACCAGGAAAGAACAACATCTCAGTTCTTGTTCTATGAAGAGTTACCACCTAGCAACAGTCTCTTTTCCATATTCCTTGGAGACTATTACTTGGACCAGCTAATTGATTTACCTGCTGTTCTGTTCTCACCTGTTCAGATGCAACTTGTTATTCTATTAGTCTCCTTTAAAAGGATGTCTCACCCTCAGCTCAGTGCTTTGTCATTAAAGTTTGTTTCTCATGATTGTCTTCCTGTATCTGCTCTGTTTTGTCTGCTAGTTTTGGACTTTGGCCTATTTTGGACTAAATTATTTGGATCTTGATTCTGTCTACAATGCTGCTGTTTCCAGTGTCTATTGCCACCAAGTAGCTACCTGTTATCATTACTAATTATTGCTGTCTACCAGTCTACTATCTGCAAGTACCTGCTATTTCCAGTGTCTGCTGTCACCAGCCATCTGCTTGTTTGCAGTACCAAGTATTGCTGTCTGTTTGCTAATCTGCAAGTACCTGCTGTCTACATTTTCGGCTGTTACTAGCAGTGGTGGCTCTAGACTTTGTGAGGTCTTAAGCGAAACTCGAATACGAGGCCCCATCTGACAAACGCACATATACATACACTCATATACACACACACATACATACTAAAATGCATAGTCATTTACCCACACATGTACACTCATATACGCAGTCATTTACCCATACATGCACACACTTACATATAGTCATTAAACCATGCTTGCAGTCATTTATCCATGCATGCAGTCATTTACCTATACACACACTCAAATACACACTTATTTACCCATATATGTACATATTCACATGCATGCAGTCATTTACCAATGCATGCAGACATTCATATATACAATAATTTGCCCATACCTGCACACACTCATATACACAGTCATTTACCCATGTATGCCCACACTCATATATGCATTTACCCATGCATGCAGACATTCATATAAACAGTCATTTACCCATTTTTGCACAAATTCATATACACACACAAAGGAGACTGTCATTCACAAATACACACACAAACATATATATATATATATATATATATATATATATATATATATATATTATGTAGCCTGTGGCCTAGCACTCCTTCCACACGTGTGTTGCCTGTGCCTGGGTGCAATCCTCAATTTAGAATGTAGAGTAGCTTTGTAGATGGAGGGCACTCATAGGACTTTATATAATATGTAATCTTTATTCAAAATATCAATTTCACATTTTAAAGAATGTCGACGTTTCGGCCTATCCAGAGGCCTTCTTCAAGACAATTCATAGTCTGCAATGGTGCGTGCAGCACTAATCAATGAACTCCCAACATGGAAAACGTTTTCCATGTTGGGAGTTCGTTGATTAGTGCTGCCCGCACCATTGCAGACTATGAATTGTCTTGAAGAAGGCCTCTGGATAGGCCGAAACGTCGACATTCTTTAAAATGTGAAATTGATATTTTGAATAAAGATTACATATTATATAAAGTCCTGTGAGTGCCCTCCATCTACATTATAAATAATTGGGTGTTTGGATCAGCAATTTCATTTTGATCTATCAAATAACTGAAGGACACAGTAATATTTCAGTAGTGAAATGAGGTTTATTGGATTAACAGAAAATGTGCAATATGCATCAAAATGAAATTAGACAGGTGCATACATTTGGGCATCCCAACAGATATATTGCATCAATATTTAGTAGAGCCTGCTTTAGCAGAAATAACAGCCTCTAGATGCTTCCTATAGCCTGTAATGAGTGTCTGGATTCTGGATGAAGGTATTTTGGACCATTCCTCCTTGCAATACATCTCCAGTTCAGTTAGGTTTGATGGTTGCCGAGCATGGACAGCCCGCTTCCAAAATGAAGCTGGCTTGTCCAAATGTGTGTTTGCATACCTCAAGCGACTCTGTTAGTAGCATGTGTGCAGAAAAGGCTTCTTCCGCATCACTCTCCCATACAGCTTCTCCTTGTGCAAAGTGCGCTGAATTGTGGACGATGCACAGTGACACCATCTGCAGTAAGATGATGTTTGTAGGTCTTTGGAGGTGGTCTTTGGGCTGTTTTTCACCGTTCTCACCATCCTTTGCCTTTGCCTCTCTGATATTTTACTTGGCCTGCCACTTCTGGCCTTAACAAGAACTGTGCCTGTGGTCTTCCATTTCCTCACTATGTTCCTCACAGTGGACACTGACAACTTAAATCTCTGCAATAGCTTTTTGTAGCCTTCCCATACACCATAATGTTGAACAATCTTTGTTTTCAGGTCATTTGAAAATTGTTTTGAGGCACTCATGTTGCCACTCTTCAGAGGAGAGTCAAAGAGAACAACAACTTGCAATTGGCCACCCATTAATACCTTTTCTCATGATTGGATGCACCTGTCTATGAAGTCCAAGGCTTTGGGCTAACTAAACCAATTGTGTGTTCCAGTTAATCAGTGCTAGGTAGTTAAAGGTATATATATATATATATATATATATATATATATAATAAAAATTACATATTGTTTCTATGTGAAGAATATAGGAATGTGAAATATGCATAAAATTCTTTGGGTTTTGCATTTTAGGTCTAACGCGGTGTCAGGTTAGCGCTCATGAAGAATTAGTTATCTTAAGGCACGTTATTGAAATATTAAATATAAAATATTAATACAATATTAATAAAAATGATTGAAAATCATTATAGATGCTGCAAAAATTAATATATTCTATGGATAGTTTAGATTTTTTTTAGTACTTCTATAATATTTTTTAATAATAATTATTACTACTTCTAGCTATATAGTGCTCCAGACACCTACCTAGGCATCTCTTTAATAATGAATAACATGGGGACAAAGCAAATTTGATAACAGAAGTCCGTTGGAAATGATTTAAAAATTGTATGCTCTGTCTCAATCACAAAATAATCATTTTGGGTTTTTGTATTCCTTTAAAAGCAGTGTTTTGCATATGCATAAAATATATTAATAAGTGAACAAGGACCTTTTTATAAAAGAAGTTTTTTAAAATCATGTAGCAATGTAATTTTTAGCTCAGTTTATAAAGTCTTGCAAATCAAGAGCAGTTCAGAGATTTACACATTGTAATGGCAGGTGTATAAGGCATGTGCTCTGATGTACACAACCAGTGTGTAGAATGTTGCAAGGCCAAGATAATTTAATCATGCATAATTATGATGGAGACACTCTAGCCTCTGGGAGCAAGGAACAAGTACAATTTTATAGGTGTTTTACAGCCAAAGCAGCCAAAATAAATTATGTAAAAGGACTTAAATGTCCCTTTAATTGTTATCTGCAAAACAGAAATAAAGTTAACCAACAGCTAAAATGAATGTATATTGCAATGATGCCTTATTTTCTCTATTTAAAAGACCAGTAAATACAGTATATTTGCATAACCAACAGATGCATGATAAAAAGACAATGCAATAGCAATTAGTCTGAACTTCAAATGAGTAGTAGGGGCGCGATCCGATATACGGCGCAAGTTTCGGAGCCCAAGCGATGAAACCTGCGCCGCCCGTAGTTTCAGCTCGCAACTCGAGCTATCCAATATATGGCACCGTCAGATGCTAAAGTGCCGTAAGTCTGACAAACTAGCGATGTCCAGAAATCTGCGTAAATACAAATTTCTGGAGTCGCCAGTGACTTATGGCACTTTAGAAACTGCCGGCGCCTACAAAAACTGACTAAAGTATTAAATCTCCCGTACTGTCTAACACGCCTCCCAAACATAGCCCGACACGTATACCCCTCTATCCGCTATCCCCCCTCACTCTCCTAATAATAAATGTATTAACCCCTAAACCGCCGCTCCCGGACCCCGCCACACCTAATAAAGTTATTAACCCCCTAATGTGAGCCCCTTACACCGCCGCCACCTACATCCCCTACCCCCTAATGTGAGCCCCCTACTCTGTCGCCACCTACATTACCTACCCCCTAATGTGAGCCCCTTACTCCGCCGCCACCTACATTACCTACCCCCTAATGTGAGCCCCTTACTCCGCCGCCACCTATATTACCTACCCCCTAATATGAGCTCCTACCCCGCCGCCAGCTATATTACCTACCCCCTAATGTGAGCTCCTTACACCACCGCCACCTACATTACCTACTCCCTAATGTGAGCTACTACCCCGCCGCCAGCTATATTAAAATTATTAACCCCTAATCTAATCCCCCTACCCCGCCGCCAGCTATATTAAAATTATTAACCCCTAATTTAATCCCCCTACACCGCCGCCAGCTATATTAAATACATCAACCCCTAATCTAATCCCCCTACACCGCCGCCACCTATATTAACTATATTAACCCTAATTATATTAGGGTTAATATAGTTAATATAGTTATTATATTATATATATATTAACTATATTAACCCTAATTATATTAGGGTTAATATAGTTAATAAAAGTGTTTATTAAACACATTAAAAACACAGCAACGCGTTTCTCAGTATCATGTACTGTTTCCTCAGGCTGAATACTCAGCCTGAGGAAACAGTACATGATAATGAGAAACACGTTGCTGTGTTTTTAATGTGTTTAATACACACTTTTATTATATACAATCTTGCTACATTGCTTCTCTTTGGATACTCTTTTTTGGAGTAACTCCCATACTGCTGGAGGTGGAATAGTGCCTTTTCTGACATCTAAACAACATAGCCTCTTTGGTGACCACCATTTTGGCTTCTGGGAGTCTTTGCTTGAGAGGAGAGTTTACCGGACAACTCTGAGGTTCCGGTTTGCCCAGTCAGCACCACATCTTGGTGCTTTCTTACACGTGAGTGCATTTGGGCTACAATTTTATATTTGATACACTTTACAGAATTATGCTATGTGGCGCCTTCTCTGCTTCTTTATAGATTAACTCGTTGTGGATGGCCTTATACATTGAGGAGAGCTGCCTTATATCCTTATAACGATTGAGGATACTTTTGGACCTTATTTGGACTTTATTTTTGCTTATTAGGACATCAATATCTATACAGGTTTATTCCTGATTATTCTTATATGCATGTATGTATATGTCTGAGTGATATTACATGCTATAATTATACAACATATTAAGAACTGTGATTATCTACAATTTTGTAATTTTTGGTTACATTGCATATCTAGATAGCGCCCCTATTTTATATTATTGTATATCCCCTATATTTGGGTGCATATATATATATATTTATATTAATATAGTTAATATAGTTATTATATTATATATATTAACCCTAATTATATAAGGGTTAATATAGTTATTTTATTATATATATATTAACTATATTAACCCTATCTAACTCTAACACCCCTAACTTAATTATTATTAAAATAAATCTAAA
This sequence comes from Bombina bombina, assembly GCF_027579735.1. Lineage (NCBI taxonomy): Eukaryota > Metazoa > Chordata > Amphibia > Anura > Bombinatoridae > Bombina > Bombina bombina. The sequence goes on from NC_069499.1 coordinate 222,988,383, forward strand.
TAATATTAATAATATTAACTAAATTATTCCTATTTAAATCTAAATACTTACCTATAAAATAAACCCTAAGATAGCTACAATATAATTAATAATTACATTGTAGCTATTTTACGGTTTATACTTATTTTACAGGTAACTTGGTATTTATTTTAACTAGGTTAAATAGCTATTAAATAGTTAATAACTATTTAATAGCTACCTAGTTAAAATAATTTCCAATTTACCTGTAAAATAAATCCTAATCTAAGTTACAAATACACCTACACTATCAATAAATTAAATAAACTACAAATATCTAAACTAAAATACAATTAAAAACACTAAACTAAATTCTAACCCCCCCCCACTAAATTACAAAAAATAAAAAAAGATTACAAGAATTTTAAGATACTTACACCTAATCTAAGCCCCCTAATAAAATAATAAAGGCCCCCAAAATAAAAAAAATGCCCTACCCTATTCTAAATTAAAAAGTAACCAGCTCTTTTACCAGCCCTTAAAAGGGCTTTTTGCGGGGTATTTCTCCAAAGTAATCAGCTCTTTTGCCTGTAAAAAAAAACACAATACCACCACCCAAAATTACAACCCACCACCCACATACCCCTACTCTAAACCCACCCAAACCCCCCTTAAAAAAACCTAACACTAACCCCCAGAACATCTCCCTACCTTGAGTCGTCTTCACCCAGCCAGGCCAAACTCTTCATCCAGATGTGGTCCTCCATCCCGGCGATGTCTTCATCCAAGCGGCAAAGTAGAGGTCTTCCATCCCAGTCGATGTCTTCATCCAAGTGGCAAAGAAGAGCTCTTCCATCCCAACGATGTCTTCATCCAAGCGGCAAAGAAGAGGTCCTCCATCAGGGCGAAGTCTTTCTCCAAGCGGCATCTTCAATCTTCTTTCTTCTGGCTTCTTCCGACCTCCAACGCGGAACATCCAGCTGGCCTGACAACTGAATGACGAATGAAGTTTCCTTTAAATGACGTCATCCAAGATGGCGCCCCTCGAATTCCGATTGGCTGATACGATTCTATCAGACAATCGGAATTAAGGTAAGAAAATCTGATTGGCTGATTCAATCAGCCAATCAGATTCAAGTTCAATCCGATTGGCTGATCCAATCAGCCAATCAGATTGAGCTCGCATTCTATTGGCTGTTCCGATCAGCCAGTTATTGTCACTGGCCTCTATATTTCTTTGCAAGTTTAAATCTGACAAACTGCAACATAATTAAAGAATAAAAAATCTAAACCACTAATGACGCGTGTCATTTAACTATGGCACATGGATAGGTAAGAAAAGCAAATATTCAGATGTGTTCTTACACTAACACAGAATGCAAGCTCAATCTGATTGGCTGATTGGATAGGATTTATTTTACAGGTAAATTGGTAATTATTTTAACTAGGTAGCTATTAAATAGTTATTAACTATTTAATAGCTATTGTACCTAGTTAAAATGAATACCAAGTTACCTGTAAAATAAGTATAAACCGTAAAATAACTACAATGTAATTATTAATTATATTGTAGCTATCTTAGGGTTTATTTTATAGGTAAGTATTTAGATTTAAATAGGAATAATTTAGTTAATATTATTAATATTATTTAGATTTATTTTAATAATAATTAAGTTAGGGGTGCTAGAGTTAGATAGGGTTAATATAGTTAATATATATATAATATAATAACTATATTAACTATATTAACCCTAATATAATTAGGGTTATTATAGTTAATATATATAATATAATAAGTATATTAACTATATTAACCCTAATATAATTAGGGTTAATATAGTTAATATATATATAATATAATAACTATATTGTCACTGGCCTCTATATTTCTTTGCAAGATTAAGTCTGACAAACTGCAACATAATTAAAGAATAAAAAATCTAAACCACTAATGGCGCGTGTCATTTAACTATGGCACATGGATAGGTAAGAAAAGCAAATATTCAGATGTGTTCTTACACTAACACAGAATGCAAGCTCAATCTGATTGGCTGATTGGATCAGCCAATCGGATTGAAATTGAATCTGATTGGCTGATTGAATCAGCCAATCAGATTTTCTTACCTTAATTCCGATTGGCTGATAGAATCCTATCAGCCAATCGGAATTCGAGGGACGCCATCTTGGATGACGTTATTTAAAGGAAACTTCATTCATCGTTCAGTCGTCGGGCCAGCTGGATGTTCCGCGTCGGAGGTCGGAAGAAGTCTGAAGATTGAAGATGCCGCTTGGAGGAAGACTTCGCCCCGATGGAGGACCTCTTCTTTGCCGCTTGGAGGACCACATCTGGATGAAGAGTTCGGCCTGGCTGGGTGAAGACGACTCAAGGTAGGGAGATCTTCTGGCGGTTAGTGTTAGGTTTTTTTAAGGGGGGTTTGGGTGGGTTTAGAGTAGGGGTATGTGAATGTTGGCTTGTATTGTTGGGGGGGTGGTATTGTGGGTTTTTTTTCCAGGCAAAAGAGCTGATTACTTTGGGGAAATGCCCCGCAAAAAGCCCTTTTAAGGGCTGGTAAAAGAGCTGGTTACTTTTTAATTTAGATTAGGCTAGGGACATTTTTTTATTTTGGGGGGCTTTATTATTTTATTAGGGGGCTTAGATTAGGTGTAAGTATCTTAAAATTCTTGTAATCTTTTTTTATTTTTTGTAATTTAGTGTTTGTTTTTGTAATTTAGTTTAGTGTTTTTAATTGTATTTTAGTTTAGATATTTGTAGTTTATTTAATTTATTGATAGTGTAGGTGTATTTGTAAATTAGGATAGGATTTATTTTACAGGTAAATTGGTAATTATTTTAACTAGGTAGCTATTAAATAGTTATTAACTATTTAATAGCTATTGTACCTAGTTAAAATAAATACCAAGTTACCTGTAAAATAAGTATAAACCGTAAAATAACTACAATGTAATTATATTGTAGCTATCTTAGGGTTTATTTTATAGGTAAGTATTTAGATTTAAATAGGAATAATTTAGTTAATATTATTAATATTATTTAGATTTATTTTAATAATAATTAAGTTAGGGGTGTTAGAGTTAGATAGGGTTAATATAGTTAATATATATATATAATATAATAACTATATTAACTATATTAACCCTAATATAATTAGGGTTATTATAGTTAATATGTATAATATAATAACTATATTAACTATATAAACCATAATATAATTAGGGTTAATATAGTTAATATATATATAATATAGTTAATATAGGTGGCGGCAGTGTAGGGGGTTAGATTAGGGGTTAATGTATTTAATATAGTTGGCGGCGGTGTAGGGGGATTAAATTAGGGGTTAATAATTTTTATATAGCTGGCAGCGGGGTAGGAGCTCACATTAGGGGGTAGGTAATGTAGGTGGCGGCGGTGTAAGGAGCTCACATTAGGGGGTAGGATTGAACTTGAATCTGATTGGCTGATTGAATCAGCCAATCAGATTTTCTTACCTTAATTCCGATTGGCTGATAGAATCCTATCAGCCAATCGGAATTCGAGGGACGCCATCTTGGATGACGTTATTTAAAGGAAACTTCATTCGTCGTTCAGTCGTCGGGCCAGCTGGATGTTCCGCGTCGGAGGTCGGAAGAAGCCGGAAGATTGAAGATGCCGCTTGGAGTAAGACTTCGCCCCGATGGAGGACCTCTTCTTTGCCGCTTGGATGAAGACATCACTGGGATGGAGGACCACATCTGGATGAAGAGTTCGGCCTGGCTGGGTGAAGACGACTCAAGGTAGGGAGATCTTCTGGGGGTTAGTGTTAGGTTTTTTTAAGGGGGGTTTGGGTGGGTTTAGAGTAGGGGTATGTGAATGGTGGCTTGTATTGTTGGGGGGTGGTATTGTGGGTTTTTTTCCAGGCAAAAGAGCTGATTACTTTGGGGAAATGCCCCGCAAAAAGCCCTTTTAAGGGCTGGTAAAAGAGCTGGTTACCTTTTAATTTAGATTAGGCTAGGGACATTTTTTTATTTTGGGGGGCTTTATTATTTTATTAGGGGGCTTAGATTAGGTGTAAGTATCTTAAAATTCTTGTAATCTTTTTTTATTTTTTGTAATTTAGTGTTTGTTTTTGTAATTTAGTTTAGTGTTTTTAATTGTATTTTAGTTTAAATATTTGTAGTTTATTTAATTTATTTATAGTGTAGGTGTATTTGTAAATTAGGATAGGATTTATTTTACAGGTAAACTGGTAATTATTTTAACTAGGTAGCTATTAAATAGTTATTAACTATTTAATAGCTATTGTACCTAGTTAAAATAAATACCAAGTTACCTGTAAAATAAGTATAAACCGTAAAATACCTACAATGTAATTATTAATTATATTGTAGCTATCTTAGGGTTTATTTTATAGGTAAGTATTTAGATTTAAATAGGAATAATTTAGTTAATATTATTAATATTATTTAGATTTATTTTAATAATAATTAAGTTTGGGGTGTTAGAGTTAGATAGGGTTAATATAGTTAATATATATATAATAACTATATTAACCCTAATATAATTAGGGTTATTATAGTTAATATATAATATAATAACTATATTAACTATATTAATCCTAATATAATTAGGGTTAATATAGTTAATATATATATAATATAATAACTATATTAACCCTAATATAATTAGGGTTAATATAGTTAATATAGGTGGCGGCAGTGTAGGGGGTTAGATTAGGGGTTAATGTATTTAATATAGCTTGCGGCGGTGTAGGGGGATTAGATTAGGGGTTAATGTATTTAATATAGCTGGCAGCGGTGTAGGGGGATTAAATTAGGGTTTAGTAATTTTAATATAGCTGGCAGCGGGGTAGGAGCTCACATTAGGGGGTAGGTAATGTAGGTGGCGGCGGTGTAAGGAGCTCACATTAGGGGGTAGGATTGAACTTGAATCTGATTGGCTGATTGAATCAGCCAATCAGATTTTCTTACCTTAATTCCGATTGGCTGATAGAATCCTATCAGCCAATCGGAATTCGAGGGATGCCATCTTGGATGACGTTATTTAAAGGAAACTTAATTCGTCGTTCAGTCATCGGGCCAGCTGGATGTTCCGCGTCGGAGGTCGGAAGAAGCCGGGAAAATTGAAGATGCCTCTTGGAGGAAGACTTTGCCCCGATGGAGGACCTCTTCTTTGCCGCTTGGATGAAGACATCACTGGGATGGAGGACCACATCTGGATGAAGAGTTCGGCCCGGCTGGGTGAAGACGACTCAAGGTAGGGAGATCTTCTGGGGGTTAGTGTTAGGTTTTTTTAAGGGGGGTTTGGGTGGGTTTAGAGTAGGGGTATGTGGGTGGTGGCTTGTATTGTTGGGGGGTGGTATTGTGTTTTTTTTTTACATGCAAAAGAGAGTATTACTTTGGGGAAATGCCCCGCAAAAAGCCCTTTTAAGTGCTGGTAAAAGAGCTGGTTACTTTTTAATTTAGATTAGGCTAGGGACATTTTTTTATTTTGGGGGGCTTTATTATTTTATTAGGGAGCTTAGATTAGGTGTTAGTATCTTAAAATTCTTGTAATCTTTTTTTATTTTTTGTAATTTAGTGTTTGTTTTTGTAATTTAGTTTAGTGTTTTTAATTGTATTTTAGTTTAGATATTTGTAGTTTATTTAATTTATTGATAGTGTAGGTGTATTTGTAAATTAGGATATGATTTATTTTACAGGTAAATTGGTAATTATTTTAACTAGGTAGCTATTAAATAGTTATTAACTATTTAATAGCTATTGTACCTAGTTAAAATAAATACCAAGTTACCTGTAAAATAAGTATAAACCGTAAAATAGCTACAATGTAATTATTAATTATATTGTAGCTATCTTAGGGTTTATTTTATAGGTAAGTATTTAGATTTAAATAGGAATAATTTAGTTAATATTATTAATATTATTTAGATTTATTTTAATAATAATTAAGTTAGGGGTGTTAGAGTTAGATAGGATTAATATAGTTAATATATATATAATATAATAACTATATTAACTATATTAACCCTAATATAATTAGGGTTAATATAGTTAATATATATAATATAAAAACTATATTAACCCTAATATAATTAGTATTAATATAGTTAGTATATATATATAATATAATAACTATATTAACCCTAATATAATTAGGGTTAATATAGTTAATATAGGTGGCGGCGGTGTAGGGGGTTAGATTAGGGGTTAATGTATTTAATATAGCTGGCGGTGTAGGGGGATTAGATTAGGGGTTAATGTATTTAATATAGCTGGCGGCGGTGTAGGGGGATTAAATTAGGGGTTAATAATTTTAATATAGCTGGCGGCGGGGTAGGAGCTCACATTAGGGGGTAGGTAATGTAGGTGGCGGCAGTGTAAGGAGCTCACATTAGGGGGTAGGTAATATAGCTGGTGGCGGGGTAGGAGCTCACATTAAGGGGTAGGTAATGTAGGTGGCGGCGGAGTAAGGGGCTCACATCAGGGGGTAGGTAATGTAGGTGGCAGCGGTGTAAGGGGCTCACATTAGGGGGTAGGTAATGTAGGTGGCGGCGGAGTAAGGGGCTCACATTAGGGGGTAGTTAATGTAGGTGGCGGTGGTGTAAGGGGCTCACATTAGGGGGTAGGTAATGTAGGTGGCGGCGGTGTAAGGGGCTCACATTAGGGGGTAGGTAATGTAGGTGGCGGCGGTGTAAGGGGCTCACATTAGGGGGTAGGTAATGTAGGTGGTGGTGGAGTAAGGCGCTCACAGTAGGGGGTAGTTAATGTAGGTGGCGGCGGGGTCCGGGAGCAGCGGTTTAGGGGTTAAATACTTTATTAGGAATTGCGGCGGGGGATCGCGGTTGACAGGTAGATAGACATTGCGCATGCGTTAGGTGTTAGGTTTTATTTTGCAGGTAGTTTAGGGAGTTACGGGGCTCCAATACACAGCATAAGGCTTACTATGCCTGCAATTTGTGGCGAGGTGAAAATGGAGTAAGATTTCTCCATTTTCGCCACATAAGTCCTTACGCTGTATATTGGATACCAAACTGTGCTGGTTTGGTATACCTGTCTATGGGCCAAAAAACTACGGCCGAAGGCAGAAATATACGAGCGTAACTTCTAAGTTACGCCGTATATGTGATACCAAACCAGTGCAATATTTGGCGTCGCCGGCTTTTGCGGGCAACGCTGCATATCGGATCGAGGTATATATTTTTTTCTGACAAATTTCAAAGTTATGTCTCTTTCCACTCCCCCTGTATCATATGACAGACATCAGCCAATCACAAATGCACATACGTATATTTTGTGAACTCTTGCACATGCTCAGTAGGAGCTAGTGACTCAAAAAGTGTAAATATAAAAAGATTGTGCAAGTTTTGTTAATGGAAGTAAATTGGAAAATTTATTAAAATTACATGCCCTATCTGAATCATGAAAGTTTCATTGTTACTTGAGTGTCCCTTTAAGGCATGTTACATTTATGATTCCTTTAAGGGGATCTCAAGCATCAGCCCCAGTTATTGTCACTGGCCTCTATATTTCTTTGCAAGTTTAAGTCTGACAAACTGCAACATAATTAAAGAATAAAAAATCTAAACCACTTATGGCGCGTGTCATTTAACTATGGCACATGGATAGGTAAGAAAAGCAAATATTCAGATGTGTTCTTACACTAACACTCAAGCAGGGGGTTCTGCACAATATCAAAAGCTGCGTAAAAAAAGAAATTCTTCACATCCTAAAAAAGCAAATGTAGCCTAAATGAATGCTAAAGTGAAGAATACAGAGCAAGATTTATGTTGTGCAATATGGCTATATACTCCTAAGAGGTTGAAATTAAAGGGACAGTCCTTTTATTACTCATTCCCCAGTTTTGCATAAGCAACACGGTTATATTAATATACGTTTTACCTCTGTAATAACCTTGTATCTAAGCTTTTGCAGACTGACCCTTATCTCAGTACTTTTGACAGACATACCTGTTCCTGGCTGTGCAGTGAATGCTGTGCTTCACACTACATTGTTGCAGACATGCATTTTAGCCAATCAGCAAAGTCTCTTAAATAACTCCACGGAAGTGAGCAAAATGTCTATATGACACACATGAACTATCAGTGTCTATCAAAAACTGTCAAAAAGCACAGATAAGAGGCAGTTCAACAGCTTAGAAATCAGTTCATGAACCTACCTAGGTTTAGCTTTCAACAAAGAACAAAGCAAATTTGATGATAAAAGTAAATTGGAAAGTTGTTAAAAATCGCATGCCCTATCTGAATCATGAAAGTTTATTTTGACTGGACTGTCCCTTTAATATTCAAAATAAGGTAAAATAGTTTAACCCCGTGGCTTCTAGAATATTGCAACATACTGTTTTTCAATATTTTGCTGTACTCTGAAACCAAGGGGTTAAGCATTGCAGAATGAATGAATAACTTGGAGCAGACAGATACAATATGTGTAAAAGTAAAAAGGTTCAGCATATGGAGATTGACTGGAATCTCTTGTGGTTTGCATTACAGTAATGGGACATCTCTACATGTATTTGAAGCAGTGCCAGCAAGGCAGAAACACCATTTTGGAAATAAAAACAGAACTGTTTCTCTCATTGTAAGAGCTCAGACATCAAATTGCTCCATGTGACTTGGTATTGTGCAAATACACCAATATTTAAAAGGCCAAATAAAAAAAAAAGAATGCTCTGGTGTTACTAATTATAGGATGTTCTTCACCCATAATAGGCTAGATTACAAGTGGAGCGCTAATTTATTGCGCACCCGCATAAGGGCAATAAATAACCATTCATTACAAGTGGTTGGTTATCGCTATTGCGAGCTTGCAGTAGCAATTAGCGTTCAGAAAATTAACCAGAGATCAGACCTCTGGTTAATTTTCTAAAAGTGCCCCAATTGCCCACAAAATAGAGGGTCTTTTATTTTTTTCTTGAAAAAGGGGTTAAAAGTTGGTGGGTGTGGGGTGTTAAAAAACAGCACTGAAAAGTGCCTTTACATTGCGTTCTATGGGAACTGTGTGTTGCCTTTAAATATATATGTATCTGCTTATATACATATATATTTATGTGTTAATATTTGTATATACAAATAAAATTGCTGGCCATCGTTGCGCAACTTACCCCCTTCGCTGCACTTAGGTTCTGTGCAGTGTATGATGGCATCAGAACGAGGCTCCCATTGGAGGCTATGGAATTGGGCTCTCATAAGCACAATGCTTCCATACAATACAAAAGCGAGGTTGCGTTCGCATTGCACCTTACTTGTAATACGAGCTCACATTAGCGTGCGCTGGTATTACTCAGTTGAGCGCAAATATCGCTTTAGCATAAACAATATTTTGCTCTCAACTCATAAATCTGGGTTTATAAGTTTTTTGCTTTAAAACTGATAAACATACAAGTGTCCATTTTAACGTAGTTTACATTGCTCTTCATGACAAATTCATAGACGTTTCAAAGACCTCCATAGAAGGAAGTTACAACTAACCAATGGAAGAAGAGCTCATCCTCACAAAATTGATACTTTGTTTTACAATATAAGACCTTGTTGAAATGCTAAAATAGGCTGTTCCTAGGTGGTAACTCACCACAGAACAAACTACTGAGCTGTTGTTCATTCCTGGTTGAGCGTGTCTCTTTCTGTATGCATAAGATCATGTTTAGTACTGTAACACTGCAGGGCAATTGAGAGACATGGCCATGTCAGATAACTGCATGAAGAGAGAGGGAAGTAGGAGTGAGAGAGGTGAGATAGAGTGCAGGAACTTGACATGAGAGGGGGGAAGCAGGAAAAAAGCAAACCAAGAAAAATAATAGTGGCAGTTCACTGCTAAAACACAAACACTTACAGAAATACACACACATTATGGGCTAGATTACAAGTGGAGCGCTAATTTATGTTGCGTCCGTAAACAGGCAAATTCGCCCGTTTACGGGTGCACGATAAATAACCAGCCATTACAAGTGGCTAGTTATTCCTTCCATGAGCTCACGGCTGCGCTGGACTGGGAATTAAAAGCAGTCCTGGAAAATATTGAGACCAGCCCTATTGTTCATTGAGTCAGTAGAATGTGCATGCCCCGTTTTTCTCAAAGGGGATTACTGGGATAGTCCTTCCTACAATATTTTCTTAAGAATTAAAATATATTGCTTTGTATTAAACAAAAGTGCCAGATTGTTGTTATATAGGCAGCCTACAACCCAACTTCATCTAATAATCACCCATTTACAGGGGTCAAGTCCAGCGAGAACGCATGGGAACGGATTTTCTGCACTATTTATGCAGGTGGAACTAAGTTCCCCCTGGACAGAGAACAGAAACGCTGGGTGTCCATTCTCCGGCCCAAAGGCAACCATTTAGCCCTTCATTGGTTTTAATTTGCTTTCATTAACCAGAGTGTATAGATTATATACATATAAATACAGTATCTGTGTGGCAGCGTGTATGTAAGTGTACGTGTGTATAAAACAATAATAATTGTGAAGAGCGTGGTAGTCTTGGTGAGTTCCCACACTTTTTTTGTAGGACCTGACCCCTGTCTTTTTAAATTGTAGCTTTCCAGCCCCAGTTGCTGCAGCTCACTGGAAAATCTCCTGGTATCCTGGTAGGACAATCCAGCTTTACAGTCACCTAGATTATGAGTTTTGCGTTAGAAGTTGTGTGGTGCTAACAAGCAATTTATACTCACCGCTCACTTACAGACAGCGCTGGTATTATGGGTTTTTACAAACCCGGCGTTAACCGCAAAAAAGTGATCGTAGAGCAAAATTTAGCTCCACATCTCACCTCAATACCAGCGCTGCTTACATTAGCGGTGAGCTGGCTAAACGTGCTTGTGCACAATTTCCCCATAGGAATCAATGGGGGAGAGTCGGCTGAAAAAAAACCCTGCAAAAAAGCAGCGTAAAGCTCCTAACGCAGCCCCATTGATTCCTATGGGGAAAAATAAAGTTATGTCTACACCTAACACCCTAACATGAACCCTGAGTCTAAACACCCCTAATCTGACACTTATTAACCCCTCATCTGCCGCCCCTGACATCACCGACACCTACATTATATTATTAACCCCTAATCTGCCGCTCCGGACACCGCCGCCACCTACATTATGCTTATGAACCCCTAATCTGCTGCCCCCAACATCGCAGACACCTACATTATATTTATTAACCCCTAATCTGCCGCCCCAATGTCGCCAACATCTACCTACACTTATTAACCCCTAATCTGCCAGCCCCAACATCGCTGCCACTATATTAAAGTTATTAACCCATAAACCTAAGTCTAACCCTAACTCCCCCCTAACTGAAATATAATTTAAATAAATATAAATAAAATAACTATCATTAACTAAATTATTCCTATTTAAAACTAAATACTTACCTATAAAATAAACCGTAAGCTAGCTACAATATAACTAATAGTTACATAGTAGCTAATTTAGGGTTTATTTTTATTTTACAGGCAAGTTTGTATTTATTCTAACTAGGTACAATAGTTACTAAATAGTTATTAACTATTTAATAACTACCTAGCTAAAAAATATACAAAAGTACCTGAAAAATAAAGCCTAACCTAAGTTACAATTACACCTAACACTACACTCTAATTAAATAAATTAACTAAATTAAATAAAATTATCTAAAGTACAAAAAAACCCACTAAATTACAGAAAATAATAAACAAATTACAAGAATTTTAAACTAATTACACCTAATCTAATCCCCCTAACAAAATAAAAAAGCCCCCCCTAAAAAAAAGCCTTTTTGCGAGGCATTGCCCCAAAGTAATCATCTCTTTTACCTGTAAAAAAATACAAATCCCCCCTAACATTAAAACCCACCACCCACACAACCAACCCTACTCTAAAACCCACCCAATCCCCCCTTAAAAAAAACCTAACACTAACCCCATGGAGATCACGTCTTCATCCGACCGGGCAGAAGTGGTCCTCCAGACGGGCAGAAGTCTTCATCCAAGCCGGGCAGAAGTGGTCCTTCAGATGGGCAGAAGTCTTCATCCAAACGGCATCTTCTATCTTCATCCATCCAGTGCAGAGCGGGTCCATCTTCAAGAAATCCGACGCGGAGCATCCTCTTCATCCGGAGTCTTCTTACTAAATGACGGTAGCTTTAAGTAACGTCATCCAAGATGGAGTCCCTTCAATTCTGATTGGCTGATAGAATTCTATCAGCCAATCAGAATTAAGGTAGAAAATAGAATAGAAAATAGAATGCCAGCTCAATCCTATTGGCTGATTGCATCAGCCAATAGGATTTTTTCTACCTTAATTGCGATTGGATGATAGAATTCTATCAGCCAATCGGAATCTAAGGGACACCATCTTGGATGATGTCACTTAAAGAGATATTCATTCCGAAGAAGACGTCGTTTGAAGAAGATGCTCTGCGCCGGATGTCTTGAAGATGGAGCCACTCCACGTCGGAAAGATGAAGATAGTAGATGCTATCTGGATGAAGACTTTTCCCCATCTGGAGGACCACTTTTGCCCGTCTGGAGGACCACTTCTGCCGGCTTCGTTGAGGACCTCTTGCCGTTTGGATGAAGACTTCTCCCGGTAAGTGAATCTTTGGGGGTTAGTGTTGGGATTTTTTAAGGGTGTATTGGGTGGGTTTATTTTTTAGGTTAGGGCTTTGGGCAGCAATAGAGCTAAATGCCCTTTTAAGGGCAATGCCCATCCAAGTGTCCTTTTCAGGGCAATGGGGAGCTTAGGTTTTTTTAGTTAGGCTTTTATTTGGGGGGTTGGTTGTGTGGGTGGTGGGTTTTACTGTTTGGGGGGTTGTTTGTATTTTTTTTACAGGTAAAAGAGCTGATTTCTTTTGGGCAATGCCCCGCAAAAGGCACTTTTAAGGGCTATTGCTAGTTTAGTTTAGGCTAGGGTTTTTATTTTATTTTGGGTGGGCTTTTTTTTATAGGGCTAATAGATTAGGTGTAATTAGTTTAAAGATCTGTAATTTGTTTTTTATTTTCTGTAATTTAGTGGGTTTTTTGTGATTTTGCTAATTTAATTTATTTAATTGTATTTAATGTAGGGAATGTATTTAATTGTAGTGTTAGGTGTTAATGTAACATAGGTTAGGTTTTATTTTACAGGTAAATTTGTATTTATTTTAACTAGATAGTTATTAAATAGTTAATAACTATTTAGTAACTATTCTACCTAGTTAAAATAAATACACACTTGCCTATAAAATAAAAATAACCCTAATCTAGATACAATGTAACTATAAGATATATTGTAGCTAGCTTAGGGTTTATTTTATAGGTAAGTATTTAGTTTTAAATAGGAATAATTTAGTTAATAATAGTAATTTTATTTAGATTATATTTAAGTTAGGGGGTGTTAGGGTTAGGGTTAAACTTAGATTTAGGGGTTAATACATTTAATATAGTGGCGGCGACGGTGGGGCAGCAGATAAGGGGTTAATAAGTGTAGGTAGGTTGCGGCGACATTGGGGGCGGGAGATTATGGGTTAACAAATATAATGTAGGTGTCGGCGATGTTGGGGGCAGCAGATTAGGGGTTAATAAGTATAATGTAGGTGGCGGCTATGTCCGGAGTGGCAGATTAGGGGTTAATAAGTATAATGTAGGTGTAGGCGATGTTGGGGGAGGCAGATTAGGGGTTAATAAGTGTAAGATTAGGGGTGTTTAGACTCGGGGTTCATGTTAGGGTGTTAGGTGTAAACATAAATTTTGTTTCCCCATAGGAATCAATGGGGCTGCGTTACTGAGTTTTACGCTGCTTTATTGCAGGTGTTAGGCTTTTTCACAGCCGGCTCTCCCCATTGATGTCTATGGAGAAATCGTGCTCGAGCACGTACGACCAGCTCACCGCTGACTTAAGCAGCGCTGGTATTGGAGTGAAGTGTGGAGCTCAATTTTGCTCTATGCTCACTTCTTGCCTTTTAACGCCGGGTTTGTAAAAACTTGTAATACCAGCGCTGCAGGTAAGTGAGCGGTGAGAAAAAACTGCACGGTAGCACCGCACAGCTCATAATGCAAAACTCGTAATCTAGGCGATTGTTATCTTTATGGCACACATAAAATTACGCCCTCTAGCTGTGAAAAACTGCCAAATGCATTGAAATAAGGGGCGGCCTTCAAGGTTTTAGAAATAAGCATATGAGCCTACCTAGGTTTAACTTTCAACAAAGAATACCAAAAAAACTAAGCAATTTTGATGATAAAAGTGAATTGGAAAGTTGTTTAAAATTGCATTCCCTGTCTGACTCATTAAAAGTTTCATTGCTTGTTAAAAAAATAAACTTACATTACTAAAAATAATAAAACCTAACATTACAAAAAAATTTAAAAACTGCAGTTACAAAAAAATAATAAAAACTACAATTACAAAAAATAAAAAAAACTACCATTATCCAAAAATATAACAAATAAAATTATCCAAAAAAAAATAAAAAATATTTCTATTCTAATACCCCCATTTAAAAAAAAAAAAAAAAAAAAAACACCCCTAAATAAAAAAACCTAATCTATAATATACTACCAATAGCCCTTAAAAGGGCCTTTTGTAGGGCATTGCCCTAAACTTAACAGCTCTTTTGCCAATAAATTAAAAAAATACCCCCTAACATTTACAACCCCCCATCCCACCAAAATAAAAAAAACGAACTAAAAAAAAACCTTATCTACCCATTCCCCCGAAAAAGCATTTGTATGGGCATTCCCCTTAGAAGGACATTCAGATCTTTTTCAGCCCATTAAAAATAAAAAAATCCCCCAAAATCGGTACTCACAATTGATGAAGTCCACGATTGATGAAGTGCACATGTCTTCCCAGCGGTGAAACATCTTCATCCAGGCAGCTCCATCTTCATCCATCGCAGGTCCGGCATCTTCAATATTCATGGCGGAGGTGGATCGGTCGGTGGATGTGCGGAGGCGGAGGTCCATCGGTTCGACGTGTAGGTACTCATCATGCGATCATCCGCTGCACACTAAAGATTGAATGCAAGGTACTCCTTTGATATTAGGGTACCCCTGCATTCCTATTGGCTGAAAAATTCAAATCAGCCAATAGGATGATAGCTGCTCAAATCCTATTGGCTGATTTGAATTATGTTAAAGTTAGGGGGTGTTAGGTTTAGGGGTTAATAATTTAATTTAGGTAGATGTGGGGGGACAGCGGTTTAGGGTTAATAGGGCTATATAGTATTGCCGATGTTGGGGAACAGTGGTTTAGGGGTGAATAGTTATTTTGTGTTTGCGATGTGGGGGGATGGTGGTTTAGGAGTTAATAGCTTTATTTATTGTTGGCGATGTGGGGGGATGGCGGTTTAGGGGTTAATACGTTTATTAAGTGTTGGCGATGTGGGGGTTGGTGGTTTAGAGGTCAATAGGTTTATTTAGTGTTGGCAATGTGGGGGGACGGTGGATTAGGGGTTAATAGGTTTAGATAGTGTTTTATTTAGTGTTGGCGATGTGGGGGGACAGCGGTTTAAAGGTTAATAGATTTATTTAGCGTTGGCAATGTGAGGGGACAGAGGTTTAAGGGTTAATAGGTTTAGTTAGTGTTTTATTTAGTGTTGGCAATGTGGGGGGTGGCGGTTTAGAGGTTAATAGGTTTAGTTAGTGTTGGTGATGTGGGCTGATGGCAGTTTAGAGGTTAATAGGTTTTTATTTCGTTTTGCCGATGTGGGGGGTAGCGGTTTAAATAATTTAATTTCTGCATATTCCTTATGTTAATTTTAATCGTTTGTTTGGATTAATTCATTATATCAGATCCATCCTTTATTCATATTCATTATTCTAAACTTTAGACTAGAATAATGAATATGAATAAAGAATGGATCCAAAATAATGAATGGATCCGAAATAACGAATGGATCCAAAAAACGATTTAACATAACTAATTTGCCGAAACGAAATTATTTATTTAACTTAACTAATTTGCCGAAATGAAATGATGTATTTAACTTAACTAATTTGCTGAAATGAAATTATTTATTTAACTAATGAAAAGTAATTTTAACAAAACAAATTTTCTTGCTGTGCACATGTCTAGTGCCGCTAACCTTAAAATGTTTTTGTTTTAAATTTAAATTTTATATTTGAATACTACTTTCATTAGACTGATATTTAAATCATAGAGTGTCATGTTTAAAAATCAAATGATACATTAAATAATGGGCAAAAAACTTTTTTTCGCAAAGTGATATGTATAGTGATAAGCAAACACTTTGGATCAAACTAATGGAGCTGCTATTCATTTTGACAAAGCATTCATCCATCCCTAGAGATGATCAAGTTCTCCCATGCTTTTTCAATGGATTGTAGTTGTCGTGCCGTGCCACTCTAGCCATTGCTAGGGACGCGGCGCGACCTGTATGCTCGCTGACTGGAGGAAGTCGGCTCCTCTCTGCGTGTGGCGCTGATGTCATCTCTGCACACTTTCTCCCTCAGAAGCCTGTTAGGACCTCTTGTGGCGCGAATCCTGCGCTTATGTAAGTAACTCAGTCATACCTATCACTGCCCAAGTATAGGTGTTACTTACTGTTCTCCTGTGCTTATTTGTATGCTGGACTGTTATATTGTTGCTGAACCTTGCCTGTCTGACCACTCTGCCTGTTTAACCCTTTAACTGCTGGATTGATTTACTGTTGCCAAACCCTGCCTGCCTTCCTGCCCATCCTAGTGGTTTACCTCTGGACTGCCTTACTGTTGCCGATCCCTGCCTGACCATCATAGTGGTTTACCTCTGGACTGCCTTACTGTTGCCGATTCCTGCCTGCCTGACCATCCTAGTGGTTTACCCCTGAACTACCTTTCTCTGGTTTCCTGTCTGTTGCCACCAAGGACTGTCCTGCCTGTGGTAAGTGCCACTTATCTCATCTTGCAAACCTTCTCTGCTCTGGGATATTCCCTATAATTCCAGCTCGATGCTGGGATAACAAGTCTACTGGCCGAGTTCGGTCTGATAGAGGAGTATCCCACAAGCATTACAGTAGTGTGCTAGAAATGTGCGGAAAAGCCAATTCGGGAAACTTTGTACAGATTTTGAATAGACACCTTTGTTTGAAAAAATACGTCTCTTCCCATGCAAAACATTACCAGGGTATTGTGATATGGTTTCTTTACAAGACCATATTTCTGTTAGAAAAAGCAAAAAGTTCTACTCATGCTTCTACTGTCAGAAAGGTCTAGTCATGATGACATCATCAAGAAGTGCCAACCATTTGATTTACTAATAGAAGAAGATTCCCTCCGCTACATAAATGATAAAAAGGATACCAAAATTTCAAGGAAGATCTGAAGATGTCACTCAATAATTTAACATTGGTGAAAAATAAAATATAGAAAACAAAAAAAAACCTTTAAATTAAATCACAGTATAGCTTTTGAAAAAGGCAAATGCAGGATCATGTATACAAAACGTGTCCATCTGGAGAATGATAAATCTACCTCATAGTCTTTTGTTTTATTTTTCATATTATTTAAAATATTTATTTAATATATGATGATATAAAATATTTATTTCATACACAATGATAATATGGAGTTGAAGTCCTAATGTAAAAAAGATGATGGTTTAAATATAGAGAACTTTGTTGTTTAGACTTAAAAGAAGGAGAAATAAATGTGTTACTTATATTAAGAGGGAAAATAATGAAATGTCTGTGAAAACTAAACAGAATCTCTTATAAAACTTGGAAGAAGGCCAGTTAGAATGAAGGTTATTTCTTTTTCTAGTTTAGAGGAAGGAATTAGATTTTTCTGTAACTTTTGGAAAAAAATGAATCCATTATCGATGGAGTTTTATCTGGTTATTGTTTTTTTAGAAAAATGATGTATTTTCAATGCATGTGAAATAGCAAGGTTTTTAGTGGATACTTTCAAAAGATGTATTATATTTTTTTTATTTACATAGTTGTTCATGTAAGAATATTTCATGGCTCAAAGAGCTGTTTGAAAGTTTCAAACTGATAAATTACATGAGATGTTTCCTCTATGTAGGACACGAATGGGATTAATAATATTATCACATAGAAAAAAAAATGTATATATTTAAATTCCTCCTCTCCAGTTTTTTACCTGTCTCCCTCCTCTTCAAAGAGCACTGAACACATCGTAAATCAGTATCAAGAGGTTTGGGGATCATGCAGAAAAAGCAACCCCAGAAGCACTACTGCCACTGAATGGTGCTTATCTTCAGTGACAGAATGTAAGTGCAGGGCCCTAGATCAGCCTGGAACGTCTTAAGGGTTAAGGTTGCAGGGAGGAGGAGTGTGTGTGAAGCTGTAGGTTAGATTGCAACAGTGTTGCAGATCTAAGGGAGGGGTTTCTACTCAGAGATAAGAAGGGGATTCTGGGAGTTTGAGGCCCTCTTTCTGTTCCGAAACATCTGGATGCTACGGTGTCCTCCATTCTGGTCCCGGTTGCGGCCCGCCCACTTCCGGTCACGCGGCGGGCGGGACTTCCGCTTGGGGCCTGGGCAGAGGACATATCGGCTCGGCCTGGAGAGGCGCAAAGAGGAGCGCTCTCTCCGCATCCCTATCTCCTCAAGGTAGGAGAGGCGTGCCGGCCGGGGGGTGGGATGGGCAAATAAGGGTGGTTATGGAAAGGGATCAACGTGGGTCGCTCATGCGGAGTGGGTCTCTACAAATGATCTACTTAGAGAGGGGATCCATACAACAGGGGACACTGCAGGCAGGGGGTTTGTGCATCAGGGTCAGTCTGGTGGGCAGGTGGGTGCGCCTACTGTGCAGCAGACTGTGTATGAGTGTGGTGTGCGTGGTCCCTCCTTCCCTGGTACTCCTCTCCTATCTTTGTTTCCGCAGATGTACACTCAGGAGCGGCCTCGTTCGAGTCATGGTGGAGTGGTGGTGCCGGCAGCAGGACCGGGTCCAGTGCATGGCGCAGGTGCAGGGACATCGACGGTGGGGCAGCTGCAGCCTTTGGAGGGTGAGCAATCTGGGGAGGCTGGGTCGCAGGATGAGAGTGACTCTAGTTTGCCAGGGTCTAGCTCAGATAGTGAGGGGGCCTTGGGTTTTCATAAGAAAGGGGAGAAGAGAATGTACAGAATGCTCAGGACGCTAGTGTCAGATAGGGATAGGGCCCGCAGGCGCGAAAGTTTGGGCCCTAGCAGCGTAGCTGTGAGCGCCAGCGAAGGCTCAGTGGTACCGGCCACCGTGCCGCAGGGTGGCGGTTTAGTGTTGCAGGCGAATAAACGAAAGTCAGCGCTTGAAGGGGACTCTTTTTCTTTCACCATGCATTCGCTATTTGAGCATCTCAAATCGAAGATGGTGAAAAAAATACAGGGTAGGAAGTATGTTAATATTTTTGAGCTGTCAGCGGAGGCTCAAAAGCAGAAGGAGATGGCCAAGGACGGGACAGGGTCAAAAAAGCTCAAGAGGCCCGTCTCCTATGAGAAATGGGTGAGCTGCTTTCGTGTGCTGGCCTCCTGCTACTTGGCGAGGTGGCCGGACCAGGGGGCAGATATCTTGAAATATCAGGATACCATAGAAAGGGTTTACAAATGCCATAAGGAGGGGGCATGGAGGGACTATGACATGGGGTATCGCAGAAAAATGACGGCGAACCCCTCCCTCTCATTCGGAGCAATTGAGATGTCCTTATGGTCTAAGCTGGGGCCGGAGGTGACGCCAGCCCCTCCCCCTGCAGAGGGCAACCAGCCATTTTGGTCGGGACTTAGGGCCCAAAGAAAGGGATGGGAGTGTTGGAAGTATCAAGAAAAGGCGTGTGACAGAGGGAGTGCGTGTTACTTTTGTCACGTCTGTCGATACTGCGGAGGGCAGCACCCGGGTACCGAGTGCTCTAAAAAACGTGACCCAGCAGGAGAGCATGGGGGAGGTAAGTCTGCCTCAACTGTAAAGAGCGGCCACCCCAGTGAGGGTGGGCGCCTTTGAACCATGGATTGCGAGGTATCCGAACCAGGCAGTTGCAGGCTTGCTGCTGTTTGGTCTAAAGGTGGGTTTCCTTATCCCGGTGGGGGGCTGGGTGGAAGGTTCGAGGGTGCATCGCAATTTAAAATCTGCCTACCAGTTGCCTGAAGTGGTAAAGGAAAAGTTGGATAAGGAGGTCCGCCTGGGGCACATGGTGGGCCTGTTCCCGCAGCCACCTATCAAGGGTTTGGTTGTGTCCCCGTTAGGGGTAGTCCCAAAAAAAGGGAAAAGGGAAAATTTCGCTTGATTCAACACCTTTCATATCCGAAAGGGAGGTCAGTGAACGATGCCATTTCACCAGAGCTGAGCTAGGTCCAGTATCAATCGTTTGAATTGGCGGTGGACATTGTCCGGAGGGCAGGGGTGGGTGCGCTGATGGCAAAGCTGGACATAGAGTCAGCTTTCAGGCTCCTTCCCATCAACCCAGAGTCGTTTCGGCTAATGGGCTGCTGCTTCGGGGGGATTACTACGTGGACAAGTGCCTCCCTATGGGCTGCTCGATTTTGTGCGCTTATTTTGAGGCATTTAGTTCATTCCTCCATTGGGCTGTATCCCAGTACACTGGTTCAGGCAACATAGCCCATTATCTGGATGATTTCCTGTTGGTGGGGGCACCGAATTCTACGCAGTGCGGGGAATTAATGCGGGGCATGGTGCACCTCATGAGCGTGTTCGGCTTACCGCTGGCAGCTGACAAATCGGAGGGCCCGTGCACGCGGTTGACCTTCCTGGGAATCAAAATAGACTCCGTAGCCGAGCGTTGTCGGTTGCCCGCGGACAAGTTGGAAAAGTTAGCAGCTATAGTCAAAAGGACTATGCGGGCACATTCTATCTCTGTGAGGGAACTACAAGCCTTTGCTGGGAGGCTTGCTTGGGGGCTCCAAGCCACAGTCGGCGAGAATTCACATCTCGGAGGAGATGAAGGAGGATCTAGCGGTGTGGGAACTGTTCCTGGCCAAATTCAATGGAATATGTATTTGGCAGAAACCGCCTGAATCCAATCAGTCGCTCCACCTGTTTACAGATGCGGCAGGTTCTGGAGGGTACGGGGCGATGTTGGGGGCGGACTGGAGTACGGAAGCTTGGCCCGCGGAGTGGGTCCAAGCAGGGCTGACCAGGGATCTGTGCTTCCTGGAGCTCTACCCTATCATTGTGGCGGTTGATCTGTGGGCTAATTGATTATCCAACAGGGCGGTGGTCTTCTGGTGTGATAATCAGAGCGTAGTTTATTCGATAAATAGCTTGTCGGCTACTTCACCAGGGGTTGTTAGGCTGCTGCGGCATTTAGTGTTGCGTTGTCTGCAGTATAACATTAGCTTCACCGCTAAGCACGTTCCGGGTGTAAAAAATGTGATGCGCTGTCTAGGGGGAAGTGGGAGATATTTAGGAAGGTGGCTCCTAGAGCATCCCCTCATGGCACGCCTTGTCCTTCTTATCTCTGGCAGCTCGGGTTCCATGGGAATATGTCCTCCCGTTAGTCCAGGCCTCATTGGCTCCAGCGATGTGGAGGGCGTATGTGAGGCATTGGAATGATTGGCAATCATTCTGCAGATACTAACAGCTTCAGGCATCGCAGGTAACTCTGTTAGAGTGGTTGGTCTCCCTGCGTCAGAGGGCGATTAAGAAATCGCTGGTGCAGGGGAAATTGGCAGCTTTATCGTTTTTCAGTAATTTTTTTCAGCTGAGGGATTGGACGGGGACCTTTTTGGTGAGACAGTCGGTCCGTGGTTGGGGCCGCGGGGAATTGATAAGGAGGGACAATAGGGAACCCATCACTCTGTCTCGCCTTATCCTGTTGCTGCAGGCGTTGGTTGACGTTTGCAGGAACTCCTACGAGGCGTCGCTGTTTCGCGCAGCCTTTGCATTTGCCTTTCACGGCTTTGCGGGTGGGGGAACTGGTTTCCCCATCGGGAAATGCACCACAGGCGGGGGTGCAGTGGCAGCATGTGAGGTTAACAGAGGGGTCGGTATTGTTATTCATTCCGAGATCGAAAACCGACCAGGAGGGGAAAGGTGTGTGGCTGCATCTCCCAAAGTTGGATGATTGCAGGGCATGCCCGGTGGTGGCCCTTTCTTGATGCATCAGAATGGGCTGGGGCTAACGAAATTTCAGTTCAGAATGGTGCTAGTGAAGGTGGCAGCTAAGGCTGGGTTGGATCCGGGATGCATAGCCCCGCATTCATTTAGAGTGGGGGCTGCAACTTCGGCTGCGGCCTTGGGGTGGTCAGCAGATAGGATCAAGGGGCGGTGGCATTCGCAGCACTATAAAACCTATGTAAGGCCCCTGGGGGACCCTTCCCAATGAGATGGTAGGGTGGTGGCCGTGGGGATGGGGTTTGTGGGGTCCTTGCTGGGTTGTTAACGTGTTGCTGTGTCTTTACAGGTAGGGGCAGGGCCCCAAAAAAGATCTGGATAGTCGGCCACTCCTTTTTTCATTGGGCATTGATAAGGGCTTTAGCAGTCCCGGATGGGAGCTTTCACCCCTCCCGGGCATCCGTCAGGTGGCTAGGGCGCAGAGGGCTATGCTGGCATGAATTTCAGGGGCTTATTTAGGAGGCTCACTGGAGGTGGGGTCGTCCAGGCATCGTGGTTCTACATCTAGGGGGCAATGACCTGGGAGGCGCGTTGCCGACCCTTGAGTTGATCAATATCATGGGGGCGGATATTAGGTGGCTACATGCCTGGTTGCCCGGGCTGAAGGTGGGGTGGTCCTGTTTCATTCCAAGATTACATTGGAGGCACATGGCGAGTCACAAGGCAGCATTTGGGGTCCGCAAAAAGTTGAATAGGGACATAGGCAAGGTTGTTTTGGAATTAGGAGGTTTTGTTGTGAGGCACTCCAACATCTCGGCCGGGGATAAGAGCCTATACAGAAATGACGGGATACACTTAACAGAGGTAGGGCTAGATAGATTCATTGCTAACATAACAAAGGCCTTAGGAGCAGTAATTTAAAAAAAAAAATAGTGTTTCCTGCAGTTAGGGTTGGCGGCAAGAATAGGGTTGAATTGTCTTCTTGTGGCGGGCGGTAGCATCCCAGGCGGTAGACAGAAAGCAGGGAGGAGTGACGGCCATTGCAGGGGGCATGACGTACCCAGGCGCGTGCTTGAAGAAAGCGCCTCCTGGGTTGCGGAGGGCCGAACAGCTCGATTATGTAACCTTCTATCTGGTACCGCGTTGTAGCCGGGCTCCGCTTTGTCTCCGTTTGCCTGGGGGCTGCTTCCCGCTTCATATGGGTTATATAGGTTTAGGCATTGCCGCTCAACTGTTTAAATAAAGTTAAATAAGAGTTATAGTCATTTACCGTACTTGGGTAAATGAAAAAGTTAAAAGTTTGGAGAAGGACTTGATGCTTTAAATTAAATCATTCAAGGAGTGCCTCGTGTTAATAAAATTGACCTATACGGTCTTAACCTCCATATTGTTGTCTTGTCTTCATTTATGGTACATTTAGGATGTAAGTTAGTTGCCACACCCGCACAACATTGAACCTTTAACTCCCTTAAGAAGGTTCATACTGCTTACTCTCTGTCTATCTCTGAGACTGGTGCCAGGACTTTATCAGCATTAAAAAAAAATTATAAGACCTTTAATTATTTAAAAGTGAGTTAAAATTATGTTTTAATCTTTTGTCCCTAAGCTGTTTCTATTGATTGTAGGGTTATTGCCTAATATTTTAGAGCTGAATAGCTCACTAGCTAAAATCCCAAAGAATTAATTTACTTAGGGCCAGATTACAAGTGGATCGCTAATTTATCTGCACCCGTAAATGGGCAAATTCGCCTGTTTCAGGCATGCAATAAATAACCAGTCATTACAAGGGGTTGGCTAATGCTACCGCAAGCTCGTGGTAGCAATTAGTGTTCCAAAAATTAAACAGAGTTCAGATCTTTTCATTTCAAAATTGCCCTCAAATTTAAGTGTAGTGTTGGTTTTTATAATGAAAAAAAGGTAGCATTGTTTTTTAAAAAATAAATAACTGCACAAAGCAGATTTTAGGGTTTAAAGTGAGGGGATGTGGGGCGTTAGGAAAAAACGGCACTGAAAAGTGCCTTTACATAGCGGTCTACGTGGACTGTGTGTTCCCTGTATATATATATATATATATATATATATATATATGTATATTCTTATATACATATTCTAGTCCTAAAGCCCGTTCACATGGGTAATCTTTTGCAGTACAGCGGTTTCATCCCTTGCGCTCTCTCCCTCCCCCTCTCTTTTGCTCTCTCTCCCCCTCTCTTATGAGCTCTCTCTCCCCCCTCTCTTTTGAGCTCTCTCTCTCCCCCTCTCTTTTGCGCTCTCTCCCCCTCTCTTTTGTGCTCTCTCTCCCCCTCTCTTTTGCTCTCTCTCTCCCCTCTCTTTTGAGCTCTCTCTCTCCCCCCTCTCTTTTTAGCTCTCTCTCTCCCCCTCTCTTTTGAGCTCTCTCACTTCCCCCTCTCTTTTGCGCTCTCTCTCTCCCTCTTTCTTTTGCACTCTTTCTCTCCCCCCTCTTTTGCATGCTCTCTCTCCCCCTCTCTTTTGCGCTCTCTCTCCCCCCCTATTTTGCGCTCTCTCCCCCATCTCTTTTGTGCTCTCTCTCCCCCCCTCTCTCCCCCCTCTCTTTTGCGCTCTTTCACTCTCCCCTCTCTTTTGCGCTCTCTCTCTCCCCTCTCTTTTGCATTCTCTCCACCCCCTCTCTTTTGCGCTCTCTCTCCCCCCTCTCTTTTGCGCTCTCTCCCCTGTCTTTTGCACTCTTCCCCCTCTTTGTTGCGCTCTCTCTCCCCCTCTTTTGCACTCTCTCTCCCCCTCTCATGTGTGCTCTCCCCCGCTCTCTTTCCTCTCTTTTGAACTCTTTACCCCCTCTCTTTTGCGCTCTCTCCCCCCTCTCTTTTGCGCTCTCTATCCCCCCTCTCTTTTGTGCTCTCTCTCCTCCTCTATTTTGCTCTCTCTCTCCCCCTCTCTCCCCGACTCTCTCTCTCCCCCCTCTCTCTCCCCCCTCTCTCTTTCTCTCCCCCCCTCTCTCTCTCCCCCTCTCTCTCTCCCCATCTCTATTGTGCTCTCTCTCTCCCCCATCTCTTTTGCGCTCTCTCCCCCCTCTCTCCCCCTCTCTTTTGCGCTCTCTCTCTCCCCCTCTCTTTTGCGCTCTCTCTCTCTCCCCTCTCTTTTGCGCTCTCTATCCCCCATCTCTTTTGCACTCTCTCTCCCCCCTCTCTTTTGCTCTCTCTCTCTCCCCTCTCTCCCCCCCCCTCTCTCTCCACCCCCTCTATTTCTCTCCCCCCCCCCCCCTCTCTCTCTCCCCCATCTCTTTTGCGCTCTCTCTTCCCTCCTCTATCCCCCCTCTCTTTTGCGCTCTCTCTCTCCCCCTCTCTTTTGCGGTCTCTCTCCCCTCTCTTTTGCGCTCTCTCTCCCCCTCTCTTTTGCGCTCTCTCCCCATCTCTTTTGCTCTCTCTCTCCCCTCCTCTCTTTTGCGCTCTCTCCCCCTCTCTTTTGTGCTCTCTCTCCCCCCTCTCTTTGCGCTCTTCCCCCCTCTATTTTGTGCTCTCTCCCCCCTCTTTTGTGCTCTCTCTCCCCCCTCTCTTTTGCTCTCTCTTTTGGGCTCTCTCCCCCTCTCTTTTGTGCTCTCTCTCCCCCCCTCTCTTTTGCTCTGTCTCCCCCCCTCCCCCCCTCTCTCTTTCTCTTCCCCCTCTCTCTCTCTCTCTCTCTCTCCCCCTCTCTCTCTCCCCCTCTCTCCCCCTCTCTATCTCTCCCCCTCTCTATCTCTCTCCCCCTCTCTATCTTTCTCCCCTCTCTATCTCTCCCCCCTTTCTATCTCTCTCCCTTCTCTATCTCTGCCCCCTCTATCTCTATCTCTCTCCCCTCTCTATCGCGCGACTGCGCCTGGCCACACCCCCTTCACGCTTGGTCACGCCCCCTCCATGGTCATTCATGTCCGGCCACGCACCCTTCATGCTGGTCACACCCGGCCACGCCCACTTCTGCCGCAGATCAGCTAGGGACTCAAAGGCCAGGTGTGTCCTCGTGCTGTCTCTACTCCGCATGACAGCTTCGGACAAACACACTTGGCCTTTTATATTATAGGATATTTATGTGTTAATATATGTATATATACGTATATATATTTACATGTTGCTGCCCATCACTGTGCAACTTACACTTTTGCTGTTCTAGGTTCGCTTCCGTATCTCACGGCATGAGAACGAGGCTCCCATTGGAGCCTATGGAAGCGCACTTTTGTGAGCGCAAATCTTCCCTACAATGCGAATACAAGGTCACGTTCACATTGCACCTAACTAGTAATGCCAGCGCACATTTTTGTGCGCTGGTATTACTCAGTAGAGCGGAAATATTGTGCTCGAGTGAGCTATATTTTGCACTCCATTCGTAATCTGGCTCTTAGTGTTAAACTTTCTTATTTGTCAAATAAACATTTATATATGCATGTCTGATTAAGTAGTAATTTGCTTAGAGAGCCACTTTCAAGTAATGAAACTCAAAAATTAAATTAAACAATTTGAGAGTTCCAGGATTTTTTTAATGGTTTGTTAATAATTTAGAAATTTGGTGAACCTTTAAAGGGATATACTTTAGACTGCTACAATATTTTCTGAGATCCCTTTTGCATTTTCTCTGATGTTTCTATGTAGAAAATCCATCAGCACTGTGACTGTCTGCCCAACTCTCATTACTCTTGCTAAATAATCTGCTAATGAGAGATAGGTTTAGTAATTAAAGGCTCTAGTATCAAAATGGTGCCCAGTCTTTTTTTTTCTTTGTATATTTTAATTGTTTTGACACTATGCTAATTTATGTAGACATTTGTGAATTATGACCATGTAAGGAATTTAGCAAGAGAAACACAGAATAAACTTTACATCTGTGAATGCAAAGCTAATTTAGAATGTTCATACTGTTTAAATGAAACAATACCCATTGCTGTATATTAAACAGCTGACTTTTTCTATATTAAAAGCAGATTTGACTGCCAGATAACTTCTTCCATGCTCAGCAGGACCAATATATACGTTGAAGAAAAACAAAAAGAACCAATACCATTTCAGAAACATTTGGCACAAGGCAAATGCTTTATGACATTTGAAATGGGACATTGCGAAAGTCCAGACTGTTTAACGATTCAAAGCCAAAACCTTGAACGATCTTGAGAGCAGGCTGCATATTGCCAACAGATGCTATACTGCATAGCTCTGTTTAAACCCTTTATTTGCTGCTGGATCTTGGGATTTTATAAACAATATTGCAGCTGTGTCAGTATTGGTTCAGTACTGTATTAAAAAAAACAGGACTTACAGTTGGATTTTTTAAAACACTGATTATAGGCAGATGTCAGTAGAGGCAAATGCATCAGATATGGAAGTGAAACAAATTCTGATCAAGAAATTTAACAGTCTCTTTTATTATGAATAGCTCCAAGGGTTCAGTGAAAAGGTAGTGTAACATGACTGAGTTAGCAAAATAGGGTATAATACTTTTGTTATCAATTCTATATTTAACCACCTGGTCTATGAAGAACCTTTATAAAGGGAGGAGTTTTGTAAAAAAAACCCAGCCATGGTACCTAAAAGCACACAATATTGTTTTCATTGTTTTGTAAATGCAGGACCAGACCCTGCCCTTGTTAAAGGGACATTAAACAAAAAAAAATTCTTTAATGATTCATGTAGAGCATGCAATTTTAAGCAACTTTCTAATTTACTCCTATTATCAATTTTCTTGGTTGTCTTGCTATCTTTATTTAAAAAGCAGGAATCTACCATTAATAATATGGACTGGCTTGTAAGCTTTAAATTCCTGTTTTTTAAATGAAGATAGCAAGAGAAGAAAGAAAAATGGATAGAATTAAATAAAATGATCTAAAGTACGAAAAAAACCCCACTAAATTACAGAAAATAATAAAATAATTACAAGATTTTTAAACTAATTACACCTACTCTAATCCCCCTAACAAAATAAAAAAGCCCCCCAAAATAAAAAAAGCCCTACCCTACACTAAGTTACAAATAGCCCTTAAAAGGGCCTTTTGCGGGGCATTGCCCCAAAGTAATCAGCTCTTTTACCTGTAAAAAATAAAGTACAAATACCCCCCCAACATTAAAACTCACCACCCACACAACCAACCCTACTCTAAAACCCACCCAATCCCCCCTTAAAAAACCTAACACTAACCCCCTGAAGATCACCCTACCGTGAGACGTCTTCACCCAACCGGGCAGAAGTTGTCCTCCAGACAGGCAGAAGTCTTCATCCAACCGGGCAGAAGTGGTCCTCCAGACAGGCAGAAGTCTTCATCCAGACGGCATCTTCTATCCTCATCCATCCGGCGTGGAGCGGGTCCATCTTCAAGATATCCGACGCGGAGCATCCTCTTCATCCGGAGACTTCTTGCTAAATGACGGTACCTTTAAGTGACGTCATCCAAGATGGCGTCCCTTCAATTCCGATTAGCTGATAGAATTCTATCAGCCAATCGGAATTAAGGTAGAAAAAATCCTATTGGTTTATGCAATCAGCCAATAGGATTGAGCTTGCATTCAATTGGCTGATTGGAACAGCAAATAGAAAGCCAGTTCAATCCTTTTGGCTGATTGGATCAACCAATAGGATTGAACTTCAATCCTATTGGCTGATTGCATCAGCCAATAAGATTTTTTCTACCTTAATTCCGATTGGCTGACAGAATTCTATCAGCCAATTGGAATTGAAGGGACGCCATCTTGGAGGATGTCACTTAAAGGTACCGTCATTTAGTAAGAAGACTCCGGAGGAAGAGGATGCTCCGCGTACGATGTCTTGAAGATGGACCCGCTCTGCGCCGGATGGATGAAGATAGAAGATGGTGTTTGGATGAAGACTTCTGCCTGTCTGGAGGACCACTTCTGCCCGGTTGGATGAAGACTTCTGCCCGTCTGGAGGACCACTTCTGCCCGGTTGGGTGAAGATGTCTCATGGTAGGGTGATCTTCAAGGGGTTAGTGTTTTTTTAAGGGGGCATTGGGTGGGTTTTAGAGTAGGGTTGGTTGTGTGGGTGGTGGGTTTTAATGTTGGGGGGGTATTTGTACTTTTTTTTACAGGTAAAAGAGCTGATTACTTTGGGGCAATGCCCCGCAAAAGGCCCTTTTAATGGCTATTTGTAATTTAGTGTAGGGTAGGGCTTTTTTTAAAAAAAAATTATTTTTTATTTTGTTAGGGGGATTAGAGTGGGTGTAATTAGTTTAAAAATCTTGTAATTATTTTATTATTTTCTGTAATTTAGTGTTTTTTTTCGTACTTTAGATCATTTTATTTAATTGTAATTAATTGTATTTAATTTAGTTAATGTATTTAATTATATTGTAGTGTTAGGTGTTAGTGTAACTTAGGTTAGGTTTTATTTTACAGGTAAATTTGTCTTTATTTTAACTAGGTAGTTATTAAATAGTTAATAACTATTTAATAACTATTCTACCTAGTTAAAATAAATACAAAGTTGCCTGTAAAATAAAAATAAACCCTAAGCTAGCTACAATGTAGCTATTAGTTATATTGTAGCTAGCTTAGGGTTTATTTTATTGGTAAGTATTTAGTTTTAAATAGGAACAATTTAGGTAATTGTAGTAATTTTATTTAGATTTATTTTAATTATATTTAAGTTAGGGGGTGTTAGGGTTAGACTTATGTTTAGGGTTAATAACTTTAATATAGTGGCGGCGACGTTGGGGCGGCAGATTAGGGGTTAATAAATATAGGTAGGTGGCGGCGATGTTAGGGATGGCAGATTAGGGGTTAATAATATTTAACTAGTGTTTGCGATGCGGGAGTGTGTCGGTTTAGGGGTTAATATATTTATTATAGTGGCGGCAATGTCCGGTTCGGCATATTAGGGTTTAAAATATTTATTTTAGTGTTTGCGATGTGGGGGGCCTCGGTTTAGGGGTTAATAGGTAGTTTATGGGTGTTAGTGTACTTTTTTGCACTTTAGTTAAGAGTTTTATGCTACAGCATTGTAGTGTAAAACTCTTAACTACTGACTTTTAAATGCGGTACCAGTCTTGACAGGAGAGGGTCTACTGCTCACTTTTGGTCAGACTCGTAATACCGGCGCTATGCAAATCCCATTGAAAATATAGGATACGCAATTGACGTCAGTGGATTTGCGGTATTTCCGAGTCTGGCCAAAAAAGTGAGCGGTATCTTCAAGACTCGTAATACCAGCGGGCGTTAAAAAGCAGCGTTGGGACCGGCTTTTTAATACTAACGCACAACTCATAATCTAGGCCTATGTATTTCATGAACAATATGAAAACAGCAGATTTTAAAACCATTACACACTGCTTTGGGTGTCTAATAGTTTTGGGTGATAAATGTATAGGAGATCAGAAAACAATATGTTTGATCAGTGAAAAATAAATGTATGCGTCCATGGGATGTTTGTTAAAAAAAAGAAATTAATACTTAATCCACTTGCCATTTGAGAGTATAGCGATAAATGAATGTCTAAGAAAATTACATCTTTTTTTTTAACCAAAATATCTCATTATAAAGAGCTGTATATCTATCTATCTATCTATCTATATATATTATTTATTTAAATAAATCACCTAACTCTAAAATATAAATATCATTGAACAATATAAATATAGCAATTTGTCATCTTTCTTACCACCCAGCCTGGAAAAAAAATCTATGCATGTGTTGAATCTTATACTTTGCCAAATCATGGTAACATGACTCCTTGTAATGCCCGTTCCCCTGTTTTATACACAGCATATGGTGAAATGCTTGAGTTATACCTGTGTTAATTAGACAAACAATGATGATTGATTTTTGAACACCTGAGATTTTCCTCCTCCATAATTACAATAGAACCAGTATGTTGAGGCCAATAAATTTCATCACTTGCTCCTGTTGTGGTTGCATTAATAGTATGTATTGGTTTTGGAATTTGGTTTTATCTTTCAGTTGTCTTCCTGTTAATTTGTATGATCTTTAATCTGTTCTGACACAAATGCACACAAAACAAGTTGTATTTCATGTGCTACAACTTGAGATGACTCGTACACATACCCAGATCTTGATTAATGAGGTGATGAGATATTAAGTAGCAGCACTGTCCTTAAAGGACACTTTATTGATATCATAGATTGGAGAGTGGTCTCTTCCTTGATTGAACAAATTTGGCATAAGTTGAAAAAAGGTGTCTTACAGACAACAGTCTGAGCTGTCTTTACATATCTTTGCTGGATTTCTTAAATAGATATGAAACCCATGTTCTTGTTAATGATTCAAATAGAGAATACAATTTTTAACAACTTTCCAATTTACTTCTAATATCAAATTTGCTTAATTCAGGGCCAGATTATAAGTAGAGCGCTATTTAGTGCTTTTGCTTGAATATAAACTTTGCTAGAAGTAATCTTTTTACAAGTTGAAAGTTAAATGTTCACGTGGAAGCAAAACCCAATGCACGCTAACCAAAGGACTTTGCGATATCACAACCACATTAACATATTCTCCCCATAGAATGAGAGTGCACTAACTCGACAGGAGTTATGAATATGGATGGGCAAATATGGCTAAATCGAAATTGAATATTCGTTTTTACACACTTGAATATCGATAAGAATGAAATTCCTTTAAAATTCGAAAATCGATTGCTATTTTAAATTGTTTAATGTTGCTTTGCATTTTGAATTTTGCTTTTGAATCGAATGCTTCTTTCAAATTCGAATGTTGCTTTCATTTTTTTTTTTTTTTTTTCAAAAGAGCTTTATTGCAAGAAATCAAAGTGCATGTTACAAGTCATTGTCAAGTAACGAACAGTAGACTTTGGTAAGGGTATGTCAGACAACCAGTAAACAAATGAAGAGAATAAGTCAAAGTTGGATGAAAACGTGGGTGACGGGCTCAGGTTAACTTCTCAAAATTCATTTGGTCAAGTTCGTTAACTTTTTAGTGAGTGCAACCAATAGAAACATGTAAACAAATAAATAAAAGAAACAAAGAACAAAACAGATTCAGTATATCAATTTGACATCTCAGTATAAAACATGTAATAGCAATCTAATGCAGTGCAGTGTGTGCAGTTGGTAGTTTAATGAACAGTGTTATTATATGGAGAAGCTCTAACAGGATAAGTAATGTAAGACACATAAGTCCAGATATGGTATAGGCGAAATAAAGGTATAGGTTCTTGTGGTCGCTCACGCCTGGTAATTCAGGGGTGTTAAGGAGAAGATTAAGGCCTAGATTTGGAGTTCGGCGGTAAAAGGGCTGTTAACGCCACGCGTGTTTATGTCTAACGCACGTCATTGTTTGACTCCGGTATTTAGAGTTAAAATAAGACCATCTAACGATGCTCCTAACGCGTGTATGTCACACGCGTAATACTGCCCGCGTTAGACAGTCTCCCATAGAGATCAATGGGAAAGGCAAAAAATTGCTTTTTTCACCTAACACTCGATCTCGCGAGAATACGTACAGCTCGGTCATATGACGCATACCACATCATGCACAACAATAACACGCCGCAAATGTCACAACAACAATCAATCAACAAAGCACACAAGCATTACACATTCACAAGCGGGGGATGTTTTAATAAAATTTTATACGGGGAATACGCATATACTTTAAGATGCGGAAAATCGCAAAATAACAACAAGGATTAAAAATGATATACATACACTCGAAACAAAATCGCATTCAATATCACTATATATTATGACAAACATACATATACAACACTTCACGAAGAACACACCATCGCAAAATCACATTTAAAAAGAATACTATTGGACAATGTTAGAGAAAACGACCACTATGACATCATCGCATTCTACACATTCCACAAATACCAACTCAAAATGAGCATGCGCAAATTCACACAACTAATACACATTGCACTAATATTAATTGCTAATAAAGCACACCTGAACACAATTTACAACTGAAATTGGTACATCATTAAACATTTACACAGGGTATATAAGCACTACACAAGCATGGCTTCTTTGACTGTGTTGCTGTTGGGTCTTTGGAGATTGGAGGTTTAAGAATAGAGAGTTTGAGAATTTTTGAGAGTGAGTTAGTGTTAGCGTGAGAGAGTCAGTTGGTAGTGTTAGCGTGAGAGAGTGAGTGAGTTAGTGGGAGTTAGTGGGAGTGGGAGAGAGTCTGTTAGTGGGAGCGTGAGTGAGTTAGTGGGAGTTATTAGTGAGAGTTGTTAGTGGGAGCGTCAGTTAGTGGTAGTTAGTGAGCGTTAGTGGGAGTGTTTGTTAGTGAGAATTAGAAGTAGTGTGAGTTAGCGAGCGAGTGATTTTTCTGTACACTTAACACATTTACACGCAAACACATTCAATACATACATACACTTATCAATAACACTACATACACTCCATACCCCCTACCCCCTCATACTACACTCCATACCCCATTCCTTGTAGTCCCATTCCCTTTCATCCCATTTACTCTTATCCCATACCCCATACCCATCCCATACCCATCCCCTAGTTACATTTAGTTTACATATCCTCCTTTTAGTCTTATTCTTTTCGTTTATTTAAATACTCCTTACCCTCTTTGTTTTTTACATCCCTCTCACACTTTAAGCACCTTTTTTGTCTTTTTAGTTCTTTATTTTGACCCCCTTTAATTTCATCACACTCACTTTTTGTTTGATTATTTGGGGTTTAGTTTAGGGAAGAGATGGAGGCCAGACAGGGGACAGGTAGAGGGGGGAGTAGAGGGAGGGGGAGAGGAACAGGGCAGGAAGGGGGGCAGGAAGCAGGGGTGGAAGCGGTGGGTGGACCCAGCCACTTGGTTCAAGATGACCAAGTGGCTGGGCCCAGTGGCGGTCAGAGTAGGGCTTCACAGTCCGGGAAACAGAGGGCATCGTCACAGGGGAAGGCCAAGGCGACTAGGGAGGCGAGGTTTACGATGGAGGAGAAGGAGGCCCTCGTAGAGGCCTATATGGCCAGGCATAGGATGCTGCAGCACCAAAAGACCACCCCGACTGACAGGAGGAGGCTCTGGAACGAGATCAGGAATGCAGTCAATGCAGTGGGTGGCCGGAACCGAGATATGGATTCTATCAAACATCGGTACCGGGACTGTAAACTTGAACTGAAAAAAAAGTTAAGCCTGGAGGCCCGACATGCCGCAGGGACCGGTGGCGGCCCTGCCATTGAAATGGAGTACTGCCGATGGGAGGAAATGTTGCGGCCCAGCATCTCCGAGATGGAAGTAGTCGGTATTGGAGGAATCGATACCGGGAACCTGCCACTCTCATCTGACGGTAAGCTCATTGAACAATAATTTCACATACAAATGTATTTCAAGGGACACTATACGCAAACATTTACTTTCATGATTGAGGTAGCGAATACAATTTGACAAAACATTCAAATGTACTTATATTACCTAATTTGATTCATTCTTGAGATATATTTTAATGAAGAAATAGCCATGCACACGGTGAAACAATCACAGGAGGCAGCTATATTCAGCTAACAATCAGCATCTTATAAGCATATTTAGATATGCTTTTCAGCAAAGAATATCCAGAGAATTAAGCGAATTAGATAAGAAAAGTACATTCGAAAGTTGATACAAAATGTATGCTTCTAAATCATGAAAGATAAAACATTGGGTTTCATGTGTTAAGGATCAGATTAATGCTATAACGTTGTTTACACGCATTCTATTACTTACATCAGTTACATCAGTATCTAGGCTATAGGTTAGGTGTGCATTTAAACAGACTGAAAACAAACGCAAAAACATTCACATTGACCACAGATATCACAAACACGGTTTAGAAAAAGCGGAAATAGTATTGATTGTTTGTTCGATTTCAAAGTGGATTAATGATTCTGCATTTGTAATTGTATCGTAAGCTAAGTCATTTAAACCTTTATTTGCAAATATGCTAATATATACATTTCTTTATTTATTTTTTTTTTTTTTATATACAGAGTCTGGGGACGAGGCAGCACAGCCTCCTGCATCTCCCCGGGATGAGAGTGGTGGTGAGGAATTTCCACTTCGGAGGGAAGAGGCCCCCCGTGACGAACAGCGCACGGGAGCTGATGAAGAGGCCCCGGAAGCACAGGAGGAACCCGCGGAACCCGAGGTCCCTCAAAGACCCGCACTCCGCCGTGCACGGGCACCCCGCCGTGCACGGGTTCAACAAGCACAACAAGAGGAAATAGCGGAGGTGCGGGTTCTACTGGAGTACATAGACCAGATGCGTACCTCCCGGATAGAAAATATAGAAGGACGACACAGAATACTTGTTGGCCAAAATCAAATTATTCAAGGACAAAATGAAATCATGAACATACTGAATCGAATAGAAGAAGGCCAAACCAGAATATTTCAGCTTCATCAAGAAATGTTCACTTTTTTCCGGGAGGCGCATGCTGGTCTACCTCCTGTTGCTGTGCCTCTTGTTGCTGGGCCTCTTGCTGCTGGGCCATCTCCTCCTGCCGGCCCATCTCATCCTCCTCAGCCATGTACTCCTCCTCCTCAGCCATCTACTCCTCCTCCTCCTCAGCCATCTACTCATCCTCCTCAGCCATCTTCTCCTCCTCATCCATCTTCTCCTCCCCAGCCATCTACTCCTCACCTTGGTCGTCCCAGTACTCTTCCTTCCACTCCTCCCACAACAGCTCCAAGGAGGACTCTTCGGAGTCGGCAGTTGCCTCTCCCAGAGCCTCAGCCCCGTGGGAAGAGGGGAAGGAAGAGGAAGTAAGTATTTTTTTCATCTTCCCTGCTTTTTATAATTTAATGTGTAATGGATAGGTATGTGATGATGTGGTTTTCATACACTTGTGGACCACACTCTGTATATAATCGACTTCTATGGGACCGGGTCCATGGAGGCAGATTGTTTGCAGAGTGTGGGTTATAAGTGTGTGAAAACCACATCATCACATACCTATCCTTGTTCATGATATTGATTGGTTTCTGTGATGTGATGTCCAAACTGTTTCCCGAATCACTAACTAAATTACCATAACAATTATCCATGATGGCATATTACTGTTTGAATGCCAATAACACAGCTTAAAGGGACAGTCAGAAAATTATTGATTACAAAGAAAACACTGTATTACGCATTATAAAGTTTGAAACAACAAAACATGGAGAAATACATGTGTGACTTATGTGCTTACCCTTGTATCTATGACTATGAAAAATGACCACTTATTTGTTGTTCATACATAACAACATTTTAGATATCAATGATCAATACATGGTCAATAATATGCTGTATGAGCACAAGGTTTTACATATACAAATGCTATCAAAATGCCCTCTAGTGCTCAAATTGTATAATGATTACAAGCACTCTTCAAGATCGAAGAAATGAGCACACCAACCTCATAGGTTTAGATAGCAAATTTAAATAAACCCAGACAAATGTTCAATTGTTGAGAAACATTTGATATCCTTGATATTACATAATTGACTTTTAGAATAAGGAAAAACATTATATTTTTTCTAAACTGTCCCTTTAACAACATTACATATGCTAACACATATTTTAAGCTTGTTGGTATATCTACATGTACTTTGTCAAAAAAAAAATATTGAAATCACATTTATATTGACGTGTTAAATAAAGTCTATTTTCTTTAAGAGACATTATTGTGTTAATATTTTATTGTAAATAAAAAATTTTTTAACAATGAATATGGTTTAAAGTCCTTTTAGGAGTGGGGGGGGGGGGTGAAAATATGCTAACAATAATATATTTGAAGATTAAACTATGTGGATCTCATACATGATACAAAAAACAACATTTGCATTCAAGGGACAGTATCCTATATTTTTAACATAACTGTATGTAATAGACACTACTACAAACAACAAGATTAACATATACTGATATCAATATTAAAAAGCTTCAAACACTTGAAAATAAAATAGGGTTAGCTATATTGAAAATATAGATGAACCCCCATTACAACCGTAAAACAACACAATACCCCATCATTAACATATGAAAAGACCCTTTACACAAACTGGAGAAAGCTGGAGATGGTACTCACATGAAACTCAGAGGCTTTGCGAGGAGTAAGAAAATTACTTACATTTTCTTAGAAAAGAAGAAAAAATAAACGTATTGGTTAAACAATGGACTATCTAACTAGAGACAAAATCCAAGCTTTTGATTTATAATGTGAGTGTCTAATGAACCTTTAATAAAATATACAACGAAATTACATTTAGAAGAAGTCGGCATCATATATTTAGCATATGATAAAGATAAATGCATATTGATTACTTTATTCAAACACAATAGCACATATTTATTAATTAGATATATTCAACATTAAACACAACATTAATTTTTTCAGAAAAAGGAACATATTGTTGACAAACATATTAAACATGGACTGTAGAGATTTGCACTTGCCTAGAAATATCCTATGCATGAAAACATTTTTCTTTCGTTCGTTGATTCAACCAGACATACAGCAAAAGAGAATGTGGTGGTCTTTATCAGCTACGGGTCAACAATGTAACATGATGCAAATAATACATATTCGCAAGCTTTTTAAAATTGGATGCAGTCACAAACGTTTTTAACGTGCACAAATATTGCGGGACTACGTAATCCAATCAGACGTTTTTTTACCTTTACATGTGCCGTCTTAACATGGCGCTTCCTTGATCACGTAAGAACGCCATCCAATGAAAGTCACATTATTGATCACGTAAGAACGCCCAAAAAAAAAGGCGCATCCTTGATCGCGTCAAAACGCAATCCAATAAAAGGCATATTCCTGATCACGTAAGAACGTCAGTCAATACAAGGAATCATTGGACAGCCTGGCAGGTGACGTCTTAAGCAACATGGCGCATCCGAGATCGCTGAAAAACCGCAGACAATACAAGGACTCAGTGACATCTTGGCATATCACTAAGAAACGTATTTATATTTTAGGAACTAGTATGTGTGTAGATTGCTATCTAGGAATGACAACAAATCCTGAATCATCTTTTCGGACTTGACTGTCCCTTGAACTATAGCTATGGTGTATATCTTTAACATTTAAAAGATACACATGAGAAATACATATGCCATTGATGTTTTAAGATATGTTTGGATTGTTGTTGAATAACAATAGTTATACATGTATTGATTAAACGTGTCATTTATTCAAGTTTAATTATTGTCAGCCTACCTATAGCCATATATGGGAGGAGATGTATTTTGTTAACATATTAGTTAACTAATATTCATCATCTAAATTATTTGCATTACACACAGAGATTTATTTGGTTACACTTTTACACTAATATAGATTTGAAAATGAAATACAGGTGCTGTCAACATTACAATAAGATTGTTTATTAATAAAATTATATGTCCTTGTTCTTGTAAAAAGGACAAAAACGCTTTACAAATGGAAATACATTCATTAACAATTGTGATCAACATCACTTAAAGGGACATTATTTTGTTTTTAAAAAGAGCATACACATAGTCAATACTATTTCAATAAAATGAAGACTTTACAGGGATTATATCATTGTATCAATACTCAGATCATTTGGTAAAGGTGCATCAATTCATGCAGACTTTCTAAATACACACATGGATCTGAACATTTAAATATACATATATACACAAATACCAATCTATATATACATATATAAAGAAATTACTCTGCTAATCATAATCAGGCAATGATAGAGCTAAGAGAAAATAATATAAAGACAAATAATAAGATTACATTGGAGATGTTAATCTTAACCCCTTAATGACTACAATGTACCCTGTATGTCACTGGTCGTTAAGGGTTTTTTCAGGACATAATAGCACAAGTCTAGCAAGAACACGCTATTAATACCCTCCCTCCAGCAGGCTTTGTGGAATAGAGCAGTCTCAACGCTGGTGGCAAGACCACGCTATAAAACAATCAAGTCCCAAAAAAAGGCCAGTGACATACAGGGTACGTCGCTGGTCCTTAAGGGGTTAAAGTCATTTACTATTGTCTTACATATATGATTTCAGTATAACAAATATATTTGGTAGGTCCCTTTAAGGATCAACAACATAAACTAGAGCTTTAAAAAAATAACAGGAAGAATGAGGACAAAGATTTGTGAAATAAAATGTATTTTATTAGTATGTAAGAAAACATACACAACGTTTATAAATAATCTTGTAAAAATAAGGAATATATGAGCCATATGACAAGGTAACACAGTGCATCACAGTCCATGAAGAGAGTTGCCAAGGGCCAGCATAGCCCCATTGGAGACATATGACAAGGTAACACAGTGCATCACAGTCCATGAAGAGAGTTGCCAAGGGCCAGCATAGCCCCATTGGAGACACATGGCAAGGTAACACAGTGCATCACAGTCCATGAAGAGAGTTGCCAAGGGCCAGCATAGCCCCATTGGAGACATATGACAAGGTAACACAGTGCATCACAGTCCATGAAGAGAGTTGCCAAGGGCCAGCATAGCCCCATTGGAGACACATGGCAAGGTAACACAGTGCATCACAGTCCATGAAGAGAGTTGCCAAGGGCCAGCATAGCCCCATTGGAGACATATGACAAGGTAACACAGTGCATCACAGTCCATGAAGAGAGTTGCCAAGGGCCAGCATAGCCCCATTGGAGACATATGACAAGGTAACACAGTGCATCACAGTCCATGAAGAGAGTTGCCAAGGGCCAGCATAGCCCCATTGGAGACATATGACTAGGTAACACAGTGCATCACAGTCCATGAAGAGAGTTGCCAAGGGCCAGCATAGCCCCATTGGAGACATATGACAAGGTAACACAGTGCATCACAGTCCATGAAGAGAGTTGCCAAGGGCCAGCATAGCCCCATTGGAGACACATGGCAAGGTAACACAGTGCATCACAGTCCATTAAGAGAGTTGCCAAGGGCCAGCATAGCCCCATTGGAGACATATGACAAGGTAAAAGAGTGCAACAGGCACAACAATAAACAGAAAAAAAGGCCAAATGGCAACAATAAAAATACAAATTCAACATGTGGACGGAGGATTCTTATCTGCCACCATGGAGCATATCCAGATCCTCCACTTACTGGTCATCCTCTTCATTGTCCTGTGCATGTCCAGCTCCAGATTCAGGCCTTGAACGTAATCGCATAATTTCACGCAGAGTCAAGTCCTGAACCCGGAGCTGGGCCTGCATGGTGTCGTTCATCCCTCTCAGGACAGCTGCGTTCCTCAACACGGCCTGCTCTACTCTTGCTATCCCTTCTAGCATGAGCCATGCTGAGTCTCAGCCTAAAATAAAATAAAATTAAATATTAAGGATAATTACACAACAGACTAAAAAATTTTAATACATACATTGTCATCATAAAGACAAATAATTCTTTACATAAATTAGTTTACATTTATTCTTTACACATGAATTAGGTTATTCAGACAGACAGAAATCATTAAAGGGACATGTTACTCAAACATGTTGTCCCCTTTAATTGGTTTTAGATGATCCACTTATACAGCTTGAGTGTATCAAATCTTGTTAAAGGATTTACATTGTACTTACATCAACAATTTAAAAATTAAATTTAGACTGTGGTAGGCACACCTATACTTAAACATTTTTGCATTGAGGACAAGCTGTGTAAACATAGCAACCAGAAGAAATTACATTCCCACTGGGTTAGACAAGAGATAATGTATCCACATTTGTACATAAAATTTTGGATCCAAGTAGTGGTGTTTGGTATATGTAGTGATATCCAATTAAAGGGACACTGAACCTAAATATTTAATGGACTGATTCAGATAGAGCATGACATGACAAATCTTTATAAATTACACATATTCATTATATGTTTTAATTCTCAAGCTATATTTTGAATGCAAGAATGTTGCTTTTTATGGAAGCCAATATTTGTTTATCAACTTTGTTTGTGCATGC
The DNA here is from genome assembly GCF_027579735.1 of Bombina bombina. NCBI lineage: Eukaryota > Metazoa > Chordata > Amphibia > Anura > Bombinatoridae > Bombina > Bombina bombina. The sequence continues at coordinate 223,029,212 of NC_069499.1, forward strand.
TGGTTGATGGATACATTCATCCAACAATAAAGAAATGATGGCCAGATTTATTTTATTGTTTAAACTAATTATAGGAATTACTTTTTTTCAAAAAATATATCAAGAGAATGACGAATAATTCATAAGAGTATTAAATTATAAATTTGATTAACATTGCATGCTGGATTTGAATCACAATTTAACCAATTTAACTTCACTGTACCTTTAAGTATCTTATAAAGTGTATTTAGAATGATACTTACAGCTGTGCCTGGGAAGGACAATCTGACACCCAGGACAATGAAGGTTGAGACAGGGGGGAGGGATGGGATTGGCTTGGGGAGGGATGTGAATGGCTTGGGGAGGGGTGAGCTGCCGCTCCGGGGTAGGCCGTACAGCTGGGGAGTGGGGAGTTTGGGTCTGGGCAGCTGTACGGGCCAGAATACGGGGAGAGCGGCGAAGGGGGGTGTATGGGCGTTTTGTGGGAGGGACAGGATATGAAATATGGGAAGGGCTGGCAGTGGTCTGGGCATGGTCATGAGTTTGGTCATGGGAAGGGCTCTGGGTCTGTGCAGGGGTGTGGCCATGGGTGTGTGCATGGGGAGGGGTCTGTGACTGGGCAGGGGCGGAAACCAGATGACCAGAAGTGGTGGATCCATCTGAAAATGTAAAGAAAATATATTAACATCTCATACATCCTGACATCAAATCAACGCATTTCAAATTGATTATGTTTTCAATATACTTCGAAGTGTGTTTGAATTTTTAAACAATTATGAAATGAGGATATGGTATGTATATAGGCACTCAGATGAATATCAATGACTGTCTGTACAATTTGAACCTTATTATTGTGTTTTGGCATGGAATATGCATGTGACATAATGATGGCATGAATTATAAATTTTTAAAAATAAATATACAAGCAGAATTTCATGCTGCCTGATATAGAAAGGGGGCAGTAGTGTATTTGAACAGACAAATAATATTTTTAAAGGGCAAAAGCTGTAGACTTTTAATGTCTTCAATAAAATGATTTCCAAAAAAGAAACATGTTGGAAACATGATAGATATATTTCACATACCATCAGACTCCAAGGCAGCCTCTTCCTCCTCCGTCCCACATGTGACATCAATCTCTGTAAAACATAACATGTTGTGTACACGTTAAGATCAGATATTATAACATATGTTACTGTTGCTCAAATACGCACATCAATGTTGCATTAAAGATATACACACACAAAGTTATGATTTACATCATTTTGATGGAGCATACAAATGACAATAGATTTGTTATTGTCAATGAATCTGAATTTTAATGTATTGTTTGTATTAATGTTAAATTCATAAAAGCATAGTACATAGAACATTTAAGATTTCTCATGTGTGTATCACTTGATGACTGTTGTCAAAAAATCAAATGGAAACAAACATATGTTATACATCTTATGAATAACAAATGTGTAGACTAATAAAGTTGAAATTATTAATCGTTCAATATGAAAAATAAATTAATATATAATCAGAAGATAAATATTTTGAATTTTTATAATGTTATGCTTCATCAGAATCATGATCATAATATTGATTAGCAATACACCTTCAATTACATATAAATGAGTCAATGGACTTACCAGGAGACCGCAAAGGCGGCTCTATGTCACTGATGGATTCCTGTGGGCTCACCACACCAACTCTCTCTATGAATGATATAGATATATATTATTAAACACATTTGGGATATCACTAAATCACATCTGTCTAGAATTTTAACATTAATCAACTTTAAAATGTGAAGAATAGAGCAGTCATTACACCAGAAAATGCTTGATTGAATCAAGGGGATTCTGTAAAAATATCTGTATTGAACATATGTTTAATGTCAGACTACATTAGACATCAAATTCATCTCAGATGCTGCTATTGCATATCTAAATATACCCAATGATCAATGTTCTTAACCCTTTAAGGACACAGCTTTCACTTTGCTCAATTGTTTTATGACGGAATAATTCCGTCATATGTCCTTAAGAAGTTACAAGAATACACACAAACCACATATTGAGGAGCATCTGTTGACAAATCTAAACAAACACATGTGTCACATCGAGCCATTTTTGCAATGTACAGTAATCTTGTTTAGGACACAACACATATTTATCACAATACAAAACAAAATTGATTATTACAAATATGTAATCATGGTGCTGTTAGAGTATGCAGATATCTATAAAGTAACTCCAACAGAGAATGTGATTTATATATCAATAGTTTTTAATAAAAAGAATGTAAAGATGAATGAATATATTTTGTCTTAAAGGGACACTGACATGATTAATTTAAATAATTGATTTCTATGTTCAAACTGTTAAAAATGATTTAACATTGACTCCTATTATAATTAGAATGTTGCTCGATATTAATCTTAAAGGCAGATAAGGAATATTGGATTCAATAAATATTGTTTGTTGAAGGTATCCACCAATCATCAATAAAAACCCAGGTTGGTCAACCAAAATTTAGATGCACATAAACGTACTTTCTTTAATTTAAAATACATTTAGCAATAGAATATGTCACATATGATGATAGTATTATATTTTTATGTTTATTAATATTGCATACTGTATCTGAATGACAATATTAATAATTGTAGCTCAGTATCCCTTTAATCTAAAATTAAATTGATTCCACAATGTTGTTGTTAATGAATTATCTACTCCATATGTTGATGTCATGAATGGTATTGAGCATGCAATTAAAATCTAATATGTTATTTAAGGATATCCGAATAATTATTTAATTTTCATCTATTAAATAGACATTACATATAAATATTGAACAATGTGTATTTAGTATGTAATGTTCAGTCCATGTTTCTAAGACAAATGTCAATTAAAAAGAGACATACCATACTGTGACAAGCCCTGGCTTGAGGATCCAGCAGCCACATCCATATCTGTAATATATTAAATGAGGATTGCATATCATTAATACTAATCATGCCATGTTTAAAAAATTTACATTAATAACAAATCAATTGAAAAATATTAATCCTTTGGTAGTCCCATGAGTTAATTGTTTCCTCAATTAAATTAATTATAAATATATCCTGGACTCTTATTTTCAATCAGTTGTGTTGTTTACTGTATCTTTAAGAATATCTGCTTGTTATTACATAATCATCAATTGATGGCCATATGTTATAATTTTTTTGTATTATTCGTTTTTTATTAGCTATAATATTTAAAATAAGAATACTGTATTCTTCACTAATCTAAGAATTCCCATTTAATTTTTAACAACATGTATAAAGCAATGCCACTTTCCGCAAACCCATGTTAACGTGGATGAGAAATGCCATTTTCGCGATCATTGCGCAATGATTCCAAGCGGAATTACGCATCCGTCATTTGAACAACATGTATAAAGCAATGCCACTTTCCGCAAACCCATGTTAACGTGGATGAGAAATGCCATTTTCGCGATCATTGCGCAATGATTCCAAGCGGAATTACGCATCCGTCATTTGAACAACATGTATAAAGCAATGCCACTTTCCGCAAACCCATGTTAACGTGGATGAGAAATGCCATTTTCGCGATCATTGCGCAATGATTCCAAGCGGAATTACGCATCCGTCATTTGAACAACATGTATAAAGCAATGCCCCTTTCCGCAAACCCATGTTAACGTGGATGAGAAATTACATTTCCGCTCTGTGACGCATATTCTGTAGAGCGCAAGAAACATCATTCCTATTTCATGTGTCAATAATCTAAAATCAGATATCTAAACATCATATGTAGTATATGTTGTTTGATCTGTATAGGTTTAGTATCTGACTATATACACATTTTTTGATTATAAAAAAAAAAAAAAAGATATTATATGAAGTTGGATAATTACCTGGTTCAGATTCTCTATCATCTCCTCCCAGGCCACCGGACGGAGAAGCATCTGCCCTGTCCCCCGCGTCAGGACTTTCAGATCCCGCAGCTGGGAGGGAAGAAGAGGAGGCCGAGGATGGCGAGGATCTAAATCTTTTGGGGACCCGGAGATTGAGGAGCTCGCATAAAGTCACCTCATAAGGGAGTAGGTACAGTTTCCGCGGGGCCTTTCTTTGGCCCCCTCTTTTACGGGCTTGTACCCAGTCCCTTATGAGGTTTACTTTTTTCGATAAACGCAACCTCATATCTCCGAATCTCCTCATGATCTGATCCTGGGTCCTCTGGACGTCACACACCAATCTAACCGCATTGGTGATCGACTCCCAGAGGGCCTTCTTAACAGGCGCATCTGTCAACCTCCTCTTGTTCCCAAACAGCTGGGGATAAAAGTCCTTGACGGCGTGGACCAGTGCAGCGCTCTCCTCCTTGGTGAACCTGGGAACTGACATGCCTGCTCGGTTGGCTACTAAATATATTATAATAATATTAATATATAACACTGCCTGCAGGCATTAGAGAACTGACAAAGATGGCAACGTGTAATGGACTTTATATGGTGAAGTAAACATGAGATGCACCATGGGACAATTTATCTGTACATCTGATTGGATAAAAGTTAGAAATATTGTTATAATGTCTGTGAGACCATCCTGACTCAAGTTGTGTTTGTGTGATGAACTCTGATTGGCCGTTCCTTAATGTTTCATATCTTAGTAACTTCCTTACACATACCGCTTGGTGGTGCTGTTACTTCATTTTTCATGTAGACTTATTTGTAACTCATGGGCCTGTCATGCGGATATGTGTGACGCAGATTTAATATCCGTGATCCGTTAAATATTAATGATTAAATACTCTTTAAAATCTAATACTGTCACATTATTAATGTTGTAGACATTTCTCGGTTTAATAACGGTCTGTTTCTTTAATACAAATACACATTTCATATTGTATGTCTTTATTGTTCTTTAAATACATTTATTGTGAAGTATTGACATTGCTCTATTAAATGTCTTTATAATGCACATTGATTGTGTGCTATTGCGTGACATTAGACTCTAATGTTTAAAGATGCTAATCTGGTGTTTCAAGATGCGTTTCCCACGCAATATTTATTAATGTTAAAATTCAGGTTAGAATGTCAGTAACTTGGATAATCTGTTTATAAATATTAAACTACAGCTTTGTTATTCGCAAATAAACCTCGAGCTTGTATTTGTCTGAAGTGCTCATATATGTTATTGTGCAATGGCGTCTTTAGTTTTAAAGAGACATTACAAACAATTGTATCAAATGATCTGTAGAGATAGAAGATTGTTTAGACTTTAAAATGTGAATCATTTTCCCTTAGTATTTATATATCCTCAACAGAAGAAATTTAAATGCACATGGTTGAGACAATCACATAAGGCATCTCTGTGCATCCACCAATCTTCATCTACTGAGCCGATCTCGATATGCTTTTCAAGCAAAGTATGTCAAGATAGCAAGATAAGTAAATACACTCTTTAAATCTCTTAAAGGGACACTGTCCAAACAAATTTAGCATTGGTGATTGAGCATGAAATGTTAATCAACTTTATTATTTAATCCGATTATCAAATGTTAACAGTTATCTTGTTATGTTTCTTTGCAAATCAATAATGATATTTTATATTACGGACAATTGTTTAATAAAAACCTGGGTTGTCCTTGACGATTGTTGCATCAATTATTCCAAACAATCAAGTTCTGTCCAGAGTACTGAAGCAAATAAATTAGCTATTTACTGCCTTATTTTTAAAGTAATGATAAAGTAATGATAGCAACATCACAATGAGCATTCATAATATGAGACAAGTTTTAAAGTTGATTCAAATAGAATACTCATTCAGAATGTATAAATCATTAATTTTTTAACTGTCTACCTTTAAGTATATTTTGAGTTCATGTCCCTTTAAATAAACATTTCACAATAATGCTTAAAATATCATAAACCTAGGCACCTTCCTTTTGCTAAATGAGTCTAACATATGAGTAAAGCAAATTTAGATTAACTTCTAGATTGTTTTACACACTGACTGAAATATATTTATTAAATGAGGTCTTTTTTAGCCTTCAGGGACATTAAGCTATATGTTATGTATGCATTTTGTATAATATTCTTATATTTGAACAACTTAATATGTTTTGTTATTCAATCATTATATTGTAATTATATATATTCTTGGATTAAATACATCTCTACATAGGCTATTTTGATGCTGATTGTTGTTTGCATATAGATGCCTTATATCATTGACTAAGATATGTGCATTGTTTTTTTTATTTTAACAAGTATATTTAAAGACTGAATGTAATTCTATAGTACTTTCTAAATATGTTTAAATTCTTGTATGATATTTTTTAAAATCTATACAAAATATACTTTGTGAATGTCCCTTTAAGGACCCAAACATTTTGTATTTTGATTTAACATTGACTAAATAAACAAAAGGGGAATTTACATTCTATATAGATATTTGATGTCTAACCCAAGAGGTAAGATTGTAATAAATACATAATATTAATAAGTATAGTTAAATGACTCCACTAGAAAATTACATAGATTAACCTGGCATCCAATAACTAATTTTTGAAAAATATCAAGTTAAATGACCTACCATTTATAAATGTAATAATTTAAATAATTTTTCAAATAATGTTTTGAGATACCTAAGGAAGATACATGATCTTATACAATTATTTTTACATTCAACAACACTGTCACTTTCATGTAATTGAACCACTTCACCTTATTAAATGTTAAAACAATTAAAATTTTACTACATATCCTAAATAATTTTAATATATACATTTTCAATATAAAAGCATTGAAGAATCTGACTCCCCAATTAATGTTATAAAATATATTTTAATATTCTCGGAAGCATTTTATTTTCTAATATTAATGCATTATTTTATCTTATGCATGTGCTTGTCAAATAGCCAACTACCAGTCATGGGAGTCCAAGTTTTATTTATTTACAGATTATATTGATATTTAGTAGAATCTGTTCAAAATAATGTATTTAATTATAAAATGTTTAGTATTAACATGTAAAAATATATTTAATAGAAATTAATTAAATATTCCTGGAAGTCATCAGATGCCAATCTGAAATGACAAATAATAAAAATGGAACAAAGTTAATACACACGTTGTCAAATATTCATAAAATACATTTAAAATCATATGGTGTCTATGCTCTAACTTTGATCAACATTTTTTAAAGATAATCATTAAATTGATTTAAAATTAATGAAATACATACACCATTATATTGTTGATTAAAAATTCAATTTAAATATCCAAAATTCAAATTATACATAATAATGTATATCACATTTCAACAATATATGTATGCTGAACATAAATCTAATATTTCATGTCCATTCAAATACCTCTATATCAACTATAATATGTATTCCTTTTTCTGATTGTGATCCCTAAATATCTAATGATGAAATAAGTATGACTAATGTATGTAAGCTAACAATAATCAACATTCTTCATGTGATTATTAACTAGCATGCACCAACCTGGACAATGCATGGTCTTTGAAAGTCAATTCAGGGGTAAACAGTTGATCTTCAATAGGTGTCTTATTCATCAGTTCATTAAATAGAGGACTGGGAAATACCATCTAAAAAAGTACAATCATCTAAGTGTCTGATTGTGATCCATAAATATCTAATTAACAACTAAATATGACTAATGTATGTAAGCTACTAATATTCTACAGTCTTCACTAGCATGCATTGGTACACCAACCTGGACAATGCATGGTCTTTGAAAGTCAATTCAGGGGTAAACAGTTGATCTTCAATAGGTGTCTTATTCATCAGTTCATTAAATAGAGGACTGGGAAATACCATATACAAAATAGAAAATCATCTAAGTGTCTCCAATAGGATGTCTCCACAGCCTTATTCTATCAAATAGTTTGCACTTACCATGTGAACATGTCTTTGTATGGTTTTCAAGGTCAGCAGAATTGAAAGATAATGCCAGACATGATCCCATTGGTATACGTCTGGGCAATCTTCACTGTCAGGCTTCAAATTGTTCCCTTTCAGTCTTTAGATTAAGTCATCTCCCTAATGTAAGAAATTTTTTCAAAAAAATTCATACAAGTGTGTGAATCAGTTCTGTACCCCTCTCCCACCCCCCATTTCATAATAAATATCTGTCACTAGCTTACTAAGCCTGTGTATGAACCTGTGTTATTTTCTATCAAGTGTGAAGATGAGTCATATTGAGCAGAAAAAACCTCTGTGTGACATTGAACCATAGTCATTCTAGAGTATCCCTTTCTGATTATGTACATTTTAAGTAATGTGTAAACAAAAATCTATTTTTGAAAATGTATGCCATATGATGTATTTGTGTACAAATCATGCCAGCAACAGTCCATACATTTCTACTTACCATCTGATGTCCTCTTTAAAAACCAGGTGGCAAAGACTCGCTATAGGACCCAATGCCCAGAGCATCACCTATATTATGAAAATTAAAAATTATTCTAACATTTGATCAATACTAACATGTTTGCACAATTCTCTACTTGTCATTTCCATAGAGTTCACATCTATTGAAAATACTCCAGTGTAACTTCTATTCTTTACCGTCTAAAGTGGCGGTTGATGACGTCTGCTCTGACATCAAGTCCCTCGTCCTGGAATTCCCCCTCTAGAACAGGATCATCCTCCTCATCTCTGAGGAGGTCTCTGTCCACCGGGACGGCCTGCAGCATCCCAGCCCGCTGTGCAATATTATGCAGGACGCTACAGGCTACAACGATCTTAGCCACCTTCTTTGGGTTGTACTGGAGTGCTCCTCCAGAACGGTCCAGGCACCTGAATCTCATCTTCAGGAGCCCGAACATCCTTTCAACCACCGCCCTGGTTCTCTTATGAGCCCTATTGTAGCGCTCCTCAGACACATCAGTCGGGCTACGCAAGGGGGTAATGAGCCAAGGCCGGCTCATGTACCCAGAATCACCTATAAATTTTGAACAGAACATAATTCAAACAGAATACTTAAACTAGTATATTGTTGTATAAATTTTTATTTTTAAAAACGATAATCCATATTAAAAGTTGTCAGAAACATCCAAAAAATAAATTTCTATATTATTCTGTATCTTCCCATTTCAGCTAAGACATGCTACATATGCGTATTGTTCTGAAAACAAACCTTGTGTAAAATGCTAACTACATGGTTACATTGCATTCTCTATCTGAACACTTAAGGTAAGACATGCTACATATCTGCATTTAAATAAAACTAGACATTAGCAGAAAGAGACAATGACAGGGTTAAATTGCATGAGATAATAGCTTCCCATTTCACCTAAGACATGCTACATATGCGTATTGTTCTGAAAACAAACCTTGTGTAAAATGCTAACTACATGGTTACATTGCATTCTCTATCTGAACACTTAAGGTAAGACATGCTACATATCTGCATTTAAATAAAACTAGACATTAGCAGAAAGAGACAATGACAGGGTTAAATTGCATGAGATAATATCTTCCCATTTCAGCTAAGACATGCTACATATGCGTATTGTTCTGAAAACAAACCTTGTGTAAAATGCTAACTACATGGTTACATTGCATTCTCTATCTGAACACTTAAGGTAAGACATGCTACATATCTGCATTTAAATAAAACTAGACATTAGCAGAAAGAGACAATGACAGGGTTAAATTGCATGAGATAATAGCTTCCCATTTCAGCTAAGACATGCTACATATGCGTATTGTTCTGAAAAAAAACCTTGTGTAAAATGCTAACTACATGGTTACATTGCATTCTCTATCTGAACACTTAAGGTAAGACATGCTACATATCTGCATTTAAATAAAACTAGACATTAGCAGAAAGAGACAATGACAGGGTTAAATTGCATGAGATAATAGCTTCCCATTTCAGCTAAGACATGCTACATATGCGTATTGTTCTGAAAACAAACCTTGTGTAAAATGCTAACTACATGGTTACATTGCATTCTCTATCTGAACACTTAAGGTAAGACATGCTACATATCTGCATTTAAATAAAACTAGACATTAGCAGAAAGAGACAATGACAGGGTTAAATTGCATGAGATAATAGCTTCCCATTTCACCTAAGACATGCTACATATGCGTATTGTTCTGAAATCAAACCTTGTGTAAAATGCTAACTACATGGTTACATTGCATTCTCTCTCTGAACACTTAAGGTAAGACATGCTACATATCTGCATTTAAATAAAACTAGACATTAGCGTCGGTAAATAACAAATGGTTAAATTTAATCCTATAGCTGAACATGACGCTAACAGTTAAAAAATACAGGGCCAATTGTCAAAATAATTAACCATGTTGAGCACAAATACTCACCAACGAGATAACCAGGGGGCATTTGTCTTTCCTCAAACTGGCTCCACAGGGACGACAGAGAGAGGATGCGGGCATCATGACAAGCCCCTCCAAAATTCGCATACACATGCATAATCCTCATCCGTGCGTCACAAACATACTGCACGTTGAGGCTATGAAAATGTTTGCGATTTCTGAAGGGCAAGTCATCAATTGGAGCACGCAGCGCAATGTGGGTACAATCTATGGCTCCCAAGACATTGGGCAATTGAGCAATATCAAAGAATTCCCGCTTCAGGCGCCTCCAATCACCATCATTCTGTGGGAATCCTATGTAATGCTTACTGATACGTACCATGGCGTCCAGAAAGTTATCAAACACCACAGAGAATGTACCTTGAGCCAGGCCATGCATGTACAGTTCTCCGGATTGAAAACTCCCGGAGGCCAGGACGTATAGACAGCTTAGCATCTTACTCATGGGGGGAACAGCAGTCCTTATTTGTATACGTGGCTCCAAATGAGGTTTAAGAAGATCGTAAAGGCCAATGAGCTGTTCGCGATCGAGCCGATTCTTATCAAAAACCTCAAAGTCGCTCATGTTTTCCAAGGTGGGTCTCACCCTGTAGACACGAGGACCTCGAACCAGACGACCCCTTCGTCTCGGTCTGAGCCGCCGAGGCTGCCTGATTCGACCAACAGCTAGTTCGCCAATAGCAGCACCAGCAGCGTCTACCATGTCATCGTCATCCATCTTTCAAAACAGCGTAACAAGGTAAGCACTTGATCTGATGTGGATCACAAGTGATGCATTGGCCATGTTGTTTGGGGGATTTATAGTACGATTAGTCCAATGGTATTGAGTTTGTAATGATTGCTAATTGTATTCACTTGTTTGTATGTGAGCGGCGCGAATGCTTTCAAAGTGGGCGTTGTATTTTTTTGGCTGAAATCTTGTTTTCCGCCAATAAATCTCAATGTGAAAGTGTCAAATATCACACATACAGTGCATGTTTGTAATGTTTGTTCATATGCGTAATCAATATTTATTAAACGCGATCTTATAGTAACAAGTACACGTCCAGGCTAACATGAATGAAAGTGCATAGTTGTGTATAATGTGCATCGAATGTGATCGATCAATGTTGCTGCAACATTGTTTGTAAACGATAAAGTAACATCTGCCATCTGTAGTATTATATATATAAGTGATTGCTGAGCTGTCAATATTGTATGCGTCCCTTTAAAATCGCAATAATACTGAATAACTTCCGGCTGTCATCTGTAGTATTGTATATATAAGTGATTGCCGAGCTGTCAATATTGTATGCGTACCATTCAAATCGCAATAATAATTCAGAACTTCCCGTCTGCCATCTGTAGTATTGTATATATAAGTGATTGCCGAGCTGTCAATATTGTATGCGTCCCATTCAAATCGCAATAATAATTCCGAACTTCCCGTCTGCCATCTGTAGTATTGTGTATATAAGTGATTGCCGAGCTGTCAATATTGTATGCGTCCCTTTCAAATGGCACTAATACTGAATAACTTCCGGCTGTCATCTGTAGTATTGTATATATAAGTGATTGCCGAGCTGTCAATATTGTATGCGTCCCATTCAAATCGCAATAATAATTCCGAACTTCCCGTCTGCCATCTGTAGTATTGTATATATAAGTGATTGCCGAGCAGTCAATATTGTATGCGTCCCTTTCAAATCGCAATAATAATTCCAAACTTTCCGTCTGCCATCTGTAGTATTGTATATATAAGTGATTGCCGAGCTGTCAATATTGTATGCGTCCCTTTCAAATGACACTAATACTGAATAACTTCCGGCTGTCATCTGTAGTATTGTATATATAAGTGATTGCCGAGCTGTCAATATTGTATGCGTCCCATTCAAATGGCACTAATACTGAATAACTTCCGGCTGTCATCTGTAGTATTATATATATAAGTGATTTTAGATCTGACAATATTGTATGCGTGCCATAAAAATGGCACTAATACTGAATAACTTCCGGCTGCCATCTGTAGTATTGTATATATAATTGATTTGCGATCTGACAATATTTCTTAATTGTCCCATTGAAATCTCCATAATAATGCTGTTCAAAAGTGTGGTTTACGTATATGTTGTATTGTAGTATTGAGTGTTAAAGTTCCTAAATCAAACCTTGTGTAAAATGCTAATTACATGGTTACATTGCATTCTCTCTCTGAACACTTAAGGTAAGACATGCTACATATCTGCATTTAAATAAAACTAGACATTAGCGTCGGTAAATAACAAATGGTTAAATTTAATCCTATAGCTGAACATGACGCTAACAGTTAAAAAATACAGGGCCAATTGTCAAAATAATTAACCATGTTGAGCACAAATACTCACCAACGAGATAACCAGGGGGCATTTGTCTTTCCTCAAACTGGCTCCACAGGGACGACAGAGAGAGGATGCGGGCATCATGACAAGCCCCTCCAAAATTCGCATACACATGCATAATCCTCATCCGTGCGTCACAAACATACTGCACGTTGAGGCTATGAAAATGTTTGCGATTTCTGAAGGGCAAGTCATCAATTGGAGCACGCAGCGCAATGTGGGTACAATCTATGGCTCCCAAGACATTGGGCAATTGAGCAATATCAAAGAATTCCCGCTTCAGGCGCCTCCAATCACCATCATTCTGTGGGAATCCTATGTAATGCTTACTGATACGTACCATGGCGTCCAGAAAGTTATCAAACACCACAGAGAATGTACCTTGAGCCAGGCCATGCATGTACAGTTCTCCGGATTGAAAACTCCCGGAGGCCAGGACGTATAGACAGCTTAGCATCTTACTCATGGGGGGAACAGCAGTCCTTATTTGTATACGTGGCTCCAAATGAGGTTTAAGAAGATCGTAAAGGCCAATGAGCTGTTCGCGATCGAGCCGATACTTATCAAAAACCTCAAAGTCGCTCATGTTTTCCAAGGTGGGTCTCACCCTGTAGACACGAGGACCTCGAACCAGACGACCCCTTCGTCTCGGTCTGAGCCGCCGAGGCTGCCTGATTCGACCAACAGCTAGTTCGCCAATAGCAGCACCAGCAGCGTCTACCATGTCATCGTCATCCATCTTTCAAAACAGCGTAACAAGGTAAGCACTTGATCTGATGTGGATCACAAGTGATGCATTGGCCATGTTGTTTGGGGGATTTATAGTACGATTAGTCCAATGGTATTGAGTTTGTAATGATTGCTAATTGTATTCACTTGTTTGTATGTGAGCGGCGCGAATGCTTTCAAAGTGGGCGTTGTATTTTTTTGGCTGAAATCTTGTTTTCCGCCAATAAATCTCAATGTGAAAGTGTCAAATATCACACATACAGTGCATGTTTGTAATGTTTGTTCATATGCGTAATCAATATTTATTAAACGCGATCTTATAGTAACAAGTACACGTCCAGGCTAACATGAATGAAAGTGCATAGTTGTGTATAATGTGCATCGAATGTGATCGATCAATGTTGCTGCAACATTGTTTGTAAACGATAAAGTAACATCTGCCATCTGTAGTATTATATATATAAGTGATTGCCGAGCTGTCAATATTGTATGCGTCCCTTTAAAATCGCAATAATACTGAATAACTTCCGGCTGTCATCTGTAGTATTGTATATATAAGTGATTGCCGAGCTGTCAATATTGTATGCGTACCATTCAAATCGCAATAATAATTCAGAACTTCCCGTCTGCCATCTGTAGTATTGTATATATAAGTGATTGCCGAGCTGTCAATATTGTATGCGTCCCATTCAAATCGCAATAATAATTCCGAACTTCCCGTCTGCCATCTGTAGTATTGTGTATATAAGTGATTGCCGAGCTGTCAATATTGTATGCGTCCCTTTCAAATGGCACTAATACTGAATAACTTCCGGCTGTCATCTGTAGTATTGTATATATAAGTGATTGCCGAGCTGTCAATATTGTATGCGTCCCATTCAAATCGCAATAATAATTCCGAACTTCCCGTCTGCCATCTGTAGTATTGTATATATAAGTGATTGCCGAGCAGTCAATATTGTATGCGTCCCTTTCAAATCGCAATAATAATTCCTAACTTTCCGTCTGCCATCTGTAGTATTGTATATATAAGTGATTGCCGAGCTGTCAATATTGTATGCGTCCCTTTCAAATGACACTAATACTGAATAACTTCCGGCTGTCATCTGTAGTATTGTATATATAAGTGATTGCCGAGCTGTCAATATTGTATGCGTCCCATTCAAATGGCACTAATACTGAATAACTTCCGGCTGTCATCTGTAGTATTATATATATAAGTGATTTTAGATCTGACAATATTGTATGCGTGCCATAAAAATGGCACTAATACTGAATAACTTCCGGCTGCCATCTGTAGTATTGTATATATAATTGATTTGCGATCTGACAATATTTCTTAATTGTCCCATTGAAATCTCCATAATAATGCTGTTCAAAAGTGTGGTTTACGTATATGTTGTATTGTAGTATTGAGTGTTAAAGTTCCTAAAGGGGCGGTACAGTGGTGAATCTGTGATGTGTATGGTTGAATCTTCTAATGACGTCATGATATTATTAACCTGCCTATGTAGTTGTGAAATCCTCATTGTGTTGTTGTATTGTGCTACATTGTTATTGTGTGCTGAATAAAATCAAAATGTGTGCTTTGTGGTTGCGTGATGGGTGATGCGTGTTATGTACATGTACGTATATATTGTGATTGTGTCCCACATATGCTGACTTCTATATAGCGGTCTGGCATTGTTGTTCCTTCCCATAAAGTGACATCTGTAATCTGGTGTAATGATGTTCTTGTTGTACGTAATTCCTAATGGTTTCTGGTGATGGAATAATGATGTTACAAGTACCGTCAAATCCATATGTTGTGTTTTGTGATTCCTGTAGAGAATATAATGTGTTTGTCCACCATCATTTGAATGCACATGTATGAGTGAATGTTAAAAGTAATATATGTGCATCCATGAGTGATTATGTGTTAAGCCTATGTAAATATGCAGTTGCTGCAAGCATATGAGTTGAATAACTGAAATGCAATAATAAAGGTAAATGAGAGGTGTTTCCCATTGTGTAGTGTTTGTGAATCCAGAAATGTGTATTGAATTTTATTTTAATTTTAAATGTAATTTTATTGAAATAATAATGTGTTACTAGTGATGTGGATTTGTAGTTGATGTAATCTAAAAGTGTGAAACAAATTTATGGTGTTGTGAATATTTAATAATTAAAAACCATAAGTCCACCATAGGGAAATAGTCATTTCTTGATCTATTTATCATAGCTGTGTCTAACGCATGAAATCAAGTATTTTCTAGCGCTGGTATTTGGAGTTTTTCAGTCTACGCTATTTGCGTGCGTTAGGGAAATGAGGGTTTCGCGTGCACGAGCACGTCTTCCCAATAGAAGTCAATGGAGGCTCTAAAGATTTCTAATTTTTTTTTCTAAGACTGGTTTTCCTCGTAAAGTGAGTGACGTCATGAGCTTGTGTGAAAAAGTAACTAAATCGTGTTCTTTTTGTAATAAATAAATATTTTGTGTATGTCATGTGGTGTATATTGTTTGTATGCATCGATGAGTGTATGTTTGTGATAATGTTATTAGTTAGATGTAGGTATATGAGGGTCTTTTCCCGTATGTCCATGTAAGTCAATGGGAAAATGGATTTTTGTGGATTTTTTTCAAACACCCGAGATCTCGCAACTTTAATCCTTTGTATTTTACCGAAAAAAAAAAAAAATATGAAAAATAAAGATAGTGTAGTGTTTGTATGACTGTAAGTGTACTTTGTGTAATATTTGTTTTGTGATTCGTGGATGTTTTTTTTGTCGGTATATGTTTACTACTGGGTCTGAGGTGGCGGTAGAAAGGTGAGCGTTAGGTGTATTTTGAGTGGCGGTAAATAAACTCTAAATACCGGAGTGCGTAAGAAACCCGCGTTAGGAGCCTCTAACGCTGGTTTTCACGGCTAACGCCGAACTCCAAATCTAGGCCATATTCATCCCAGATGAAGCGTATGGAGTGATATTCATCCAACTTCTTGAGTATAGCATAATGATATTGTTCTAATTCTAAAGCGGTAGTAACTATCTCTCCAGAACTGTACAGTCGGTAGTGTGAGTTTTTTCCAATGGTATGTCATATAACGTTTAGCTGTATTTATCAGGTATGGCATATAACGTTTAGCTGTATTTATCATAATGGTTAACAGTTTTAAACAGAGTGTACATCTCATAGGGGGAAAATGGTTAAACAGGAATGTCCATGGTTTGAGAGGAACATGGGTGCCCAGTACTAGTTCTATTTCCCTATTAATACTTGACCAGTAATGTTGTGCTATTAGACATGTCCACCAAATATGTGTAAATGTACACCTATGTTCTCATTCTCACCAACAGCTGCTGTTATGGCCTGGTATCATTTTTCCCAGTTTGTCCGGGGTGTAATGCTATCTACATAGTAGCTTCATATTCATTTCCATAATGGATACAGATGAAGCAGAAGAGCTCATTTTTTATATATATTGTGTGCCATATCTTAGCTGGTTGATGGTCATCTAGTTCTGTTTCCAATCTCGCGACATACAGGGAGTGCAGAATTATTAGGCAAGTTGTATTTTTGAGGATTAATTTTATTATTGAACAACAACCATGTTCTCAATGAACCCAAAAAACTCATTAATATCAAAGCTGAATAGTTTTGGAAATAGTTTTTAGTTTGTTTTTAGTTATAGCTATTTTAGGGGGATATCTGTGTGTGCAGGTGACTATTACTGTGCATAATTATTAGGCAACTTAACAAAAAAACAAATATATACCCATTTCAATTATTTATTTTTACCAGTGAAACCAATATAACATCTCAACATTCACAAATATACATTTCTGACATTCAAAAAACAAAAAAAAAACAAATCAGTGACCAATATAGCCACCTTTCTTTGCAAGGACACACAAAAGCCTGCCATCCATGGATTCTGTCAGTGTTTTGATCTGTTCACCATCAACATTGCGTGCAGCAGCAACCACAGCCTCCCAGATACTGTTCAGAGAGGTGTACTGTTTTCCCTCCTTGTAAATCTCACATTTGATGATGGACCACAGGTTCTCAATGGGGTTCAGATCAGGTGAACAAGGAGGCCATGACATTAGATTTTCTTCTTTTATACCCTTTCTTGCCAGCCACGCTGTGGAGTACTTGGACGCGTGTGATGGAGCATTGTCCTGCATGAAAATCATGTTTTTCTTGAAGGATGCAGACTTCTTCCTGTACCACTGCTTGAAGAAGGTGTCTTCCAGAAACTGGCAGTAGGACTGGGAGTTGAGCTTGACTCTATCCTCAACCCGAAAAAGGCCCACAAGCTTATCTTTGATGATACCAGCCCAAACCAGTACTCCACCTCCACCTTGCTGGTGTCTGAGTCAGACTGGAGCTCTCTGCCCTTTACCAATCCAGCCACGGGCCCATCCATCTGGCCCATCAAGACTCACTCTCATTTCATCAGTCCATAAAACCTTAGAAAAATCAGTCTTGAGATATTTCTTGGCCCAGTCTTGACGTTTCAGCTTGTGTGTCTTGTTCAGTGGTGGTTGTCTTTCAGCCTTTCTTACCTTGGCCATGTCTCTGAGTATTGCACACCTTGTGCTTTTGGGCACTCCAGTGATGTTGCAGCTCTGAAATATGGCCAAACTGGTGGCAAGTGGCATCTTGGCAGCTGCACGCTTGACTTTTCTCAGTTCATGGGCAGTTATTTTGCGCCTTGGTTTTTCCACACGCTTCTTGCGACCCTGTTGACTATTTTGAATGAAACGCTTGATTGTTCGATGATCACGCTTTAGAACCTTTGCAATTTTAAGAGTGCTGCATCCCTCTGCAAGATATCTCACTATTTTTGACTTTTCTGAGCCTGTCAAGTCCTTCTTTTGACCCATTTTGCCAAAGGAAAGGAAGTTGCCTAATAATTATGCACACCTGATATAGGGTGTTGATGTCATTAGACCACACCCCTTCTCATTACAGAGATGCACATCACCTAATATGCTTAATTGGTAGTAGGCTTTAAAGACTATACAGCTTGGAGTAAGACAACATGCATAAAGAGGATGATGTGGTCAAAATACTAATTTGCCTAATAATTCTGCACACAGTGTATGATGGTTGGTTTTTGGTCTGATGTGATAGTAGTAGTTTATAAGATAGGGAAAGGATTCCCATGTGAGGGAGAAGCATATAACACATTGTTTTGAATGGCGTTAAGGATCTGTAAATATTATGTTTGTCAGGGTGTGTTGAAATATAATGTGTGTGCAGGGCCTAGGATATTTGAGATTTCTTGTTTAGTTTTAAGTTTACCGTTTTGTAGCAATACGTAACAGGGTATGGATTGGTGTATTATTTGGTTGTTCTGAGCGATTGATTTGAACTGTAAAGGGGATCTGGGATTGTTTAGAAGAGGTGTCAAGGGGGATTATGGGGTTGAAATTGATTTATGTGTTTTTAGTATCTTGCCCCAATTTTTAAATGTTTCCTGGACAATGAAGGGCAGGGGGAATTTTGAACATTCGCGCACATCTAGTAGCCAATCCTCTCAGTTGTTCACCTAGTGCAGACTCCAAGATCACCCATTCTTTGTGGGCAGCATGTTTACACTAATCTACAATTCTAGACATAAAAGTTGCATATCTGTAAAGTTGAAGGTTTGGAGCTCCAAGGCCTCCGTTGTATTTGTTGCGATATAAGGTGTGAGTAGCTACTCTGGGATTTATAGTTCCAAATAAAGGAGTTTATTTGTTTCTGAAGTTGGTGAAGTATATTGTCTGGGATAGGGATGGGTAGTGTTTGGAAGATGTAGAGGATTTTTGGGAGTATCATCATTTTAATTGCATTAATTTTGCCCAGCCAAGATATGGGTTTGTGTTTCCAGGATTGTAAGGTAGAGACTATATGTGCTTTAAGAGTTCCATAATTTAGAGAAACTATCTTATTAAGGTACAGGGAGATATAAACTCTAAGTATTTGAGTGCTAAAGGATGATGTCTAAATTGGTGCGTTTTAAGGAGAAGTAATTCCTGATGTGATGCACCTATGTTAATGAATTCTGATTTAGCATAGTTTATGCAGGAGTTCGATAGGTCAACATAGATATGTAAGAGGGACATTAGGGAAGGGATAGAGGGTTTCTAATTCTGTTAACATAAGGATAATGTCGTCGGCATACAGGGAAGCTTTATGCTCGGTTTGATCTATAGCGATTCCTCGGATGTCAGACGAGTGTCTAATGTATGTTGCCAGGTTTTCCATTGCCAGAATAAATAGGGTAGGGGATAAGGGGCATCCCTGTCTAGTTCCGTTGTTTATTTGAAATTACTTAGCTAATGAGTCATTCAGTTTGATTTTGATTGTAGGGCTGTTGTAAAGGGCAAAAATTTTGTTAGCAAATTCAGTGTTAAAGAGAGGAATGACCAATTTAGGCAGTCGAATGCCTTTTCTGCATCAATGGAAAGGATTACAGAAGGGATGTGGTGAATATTTGCATATTCTATAATGTTTAATATTTTGGTTGTATTGTCCCTAGCCTCTCGATGTGGGGTAAATTTTACTTGGTGTGGATCAGATCTGGAAGGACTCTATTTAAGCGAGTGGTTAGAATTTTGGGCGTAAAACTTAACATCCACATTCAATAATGAGATGGAGCAAAACTTTGAGGGCATTATGGCAGGCTTGCCAGGTTTAGGCAGAACCACCCCATGTGCCTCTAACATAGAGGGTGGGAACTTGGCTCCCTTAGCAATTTCGTTGAAAATTAAATTTTGGTTAAATGCAGGGCAAGATTGCTTTGGAATATTTGATAGTATTTCATGGAGAACCCATCTGGGCCGGGGCTTTTACCTTGTTTAAGTGTATGTATGGCCTTTACTAATTCTGGTGTAGAAAAGGGGGAGTTGAGGAGTTTTAGTTGCGCATCTGTAAGGGTAGGTAATGGACAATTTCGGACAAAGTGTTCAAGTTTGTGCTGGAGATGGGAAGGAGTAGACGTTGGATCTATATTATATAGATCCAAGTAATAAGAGTGAAATACCTGAAGAATGTCAGAGGTAGTGTTCTGTGGTGGTTTATTGGGGGACCGTAGTTTATAGAGGTGTGATTTGAGTTTTCTTTTCTTTAGGGCCCTTGCCAGTATTTGCCAGCTCTGTTACTTTCGTAGTTAAATAGACTATTGGTTTTGCGTGAAAGGGTGTGATATTCTATTTGTAAAAAGTCATCTAAAGCCTTTCTGGTGTTCATTAACTCAGATAAGATATCAGCATCCAGTGGAGATTTTTTATGCAAGAAATCTAGGTTTTGAGAGTTTAGTAGTTAGATTGTCGATTTTAAATAATATTAATAATAGTAATAGTAATAGTTCAAATATACACATTTGATTTTTGAATGTTTACATTCGATATATTATGAACACTCTGAATCGAATGTTGAAATTTCCAGTCACATACATTAATTCGAATCAAAATCGAATGTCGAAATTTTGTATCGCATAAATTAATTAGAAATCGAATGTTATAGCTAACAGAAAGCATACATAAAATTTGAAAATTCAAACGAATATAACCAAATGTTATATGAAATTCGGAAACCAATTATCAAAATTAGAATGTTAGAATGTTTGATAAACTTTCGATACTCGTTTTAAATGGACGATTGTATACAAATTTGTTTTAAATTTTGAATGTTATGAATTTTTTTTGCATATGATGGGTTAGTGAACATAAAGAGTTGCTAAACTCAGTATGCACTATTGAAATATTAAATATATATTATTCAAAATTATTAGACATAGTATAAAAATTCTAAGTAATCCATATAATATATGTATATGTTTTACAGTATGTATAATTTATATATTTTTTATTATTTTATATTTCAACAACATGCATTGAGGTTAGCAATGCTTCTTTACATAGGGTGATCACACAGCAGGACCATTGACAGTCTTGCATTTAGTGTATTGTAGGAAGTGTTATTGCCCATTACTAGAGGATCTCACTATTCCTCTAACCAGGCTGTGCTCCAGCAACTTCCAACAGCAGCAGCAGCAGTGTTTACTGAAGTGTTTCTGTTCTCTGTCCAGAGGGAACTTAGTTCCTTCTGCAAAAATAGTGCAGGAACTCCTGTTCCAATACGTTCCTACTCAACTTGACCCCTGTGAAGCAGTAAATGTATTTTAAATGGCTCAATAAAAGGGTGAAGTTTTAACTTTTATCTTGAGCACAGACTGTTACTCTTCCAGTTTATATTTGGTGAGCAGTATATTGAAATATGTATTTACAATAAAAATCACATTATCCTGTATGTGAAGAACATTGGAATGTGAAATATGAACAGTATATATACAGTAAAACACTTAAATATATAAATACATATGTACACACATATGTACACACACACACACACACATATATATATATATATATATATATATATATATATATATATATATATATACATATGTCAGTATATACCAGGGTTATAATACAATTTATTTATATTATTCTTTAAAACAACCTCCAATTAAAATGTATATACGAAACAATTGAAATTAATTTTTATTCCTAAATTCTTGAGAATAGTTAAATGTATAAACACATTGAAGTATATTAAACAGAGACTAGCTTTGAATCAACTATGCACGCTTATTCCGTTACAATATTCCATACAACAGATCGTAAAAAATATACCTTTAAAATTATCTTTACTCACAATAATCACATTAAAATACCACAATAAAATACCAGAGTATGGACCGTTAACTTAACAATGCTTAGTTACACAATAAAACAAAATACTTTAACATCCAATTGATATGCCAATTTATCTGAACTGAAATAACCTCTTATTTAGCTACAATAAGGCAAATTCTTAAATATATATATATATATATAGCAATAACTGTAATTAATTTATGATATTAAAATACAAAATTATTTCTAAACATTAATATTTAATACCAGTATACTTACTACAATCTAACTAAAGCTTTAGAATATCTTTGATTTAAAATATTAAATCTACAGTTGCTTTATATATATATATGTATATTTGTATACTTTACAAGATATATGTAATATATATATGTATATTTACAAGATTACCAGTTTGAGAATTCATTTAATATCCAAATATGTCTATCGTCATATGTTTTAAGAGATTTATGCACATTTGTAAGAAAATTAATCATGATAGTCTCTTATCCAGCGTATTTGTCTTACAGAAAACTGTGTTCGCACACTGGTCTCTCTATAAGCAAAAATGGCAGCAAGCAAGATTGCAACAGTCAATAAAAAAAAATTTTCAGCCAAGTTTTTTTTCGGTGTGCAGGGAGTTTTTGTCTGAGACAAAACTCCTCCCCATTTCTTAATCATTCGATAGATTTGGATACGACCTCTTCTCTGATTGGCTACCGGGAGATGCTATTTTTAACAGCCAAATTCCTTTTGTTTGTAATACTGGATTTAGGCCATCGGGGGCAGCAGACAAAGACAGAACAGTTTCATTTTCAATACTGCTAACAGTCTGTCTAATCTTAAAATGTTTATTAAATACACTTTAGTTTCCGGCATTAATAACTTACATGTTTAGTATAGATGGGGTTATTTTATACTATTTACCCTGAGTATTTCAAGATTAAACATGAATATACTCCACTTATAATATCTTAAAATTGCGTTTAAAAATCAAATTTTCTGTGAAAATATTTAAAAGGATTATAATACTTTCTCAGTTATCATCTTAATATCACATACATACCTTGAGATCAGCAATCAGATGTAGTTTCACATAATGATATCTATATTGAATTAATATCCCATATTAATATAAATATTGCATATCTGTATATCTCTTGCTGAGTGTCTAGAAACATATGATATTGTTTACAGCACCAATTATATATGTACTTATTAGATGCCTGAAACATTTAAGAATATGTTATCCATTTTGAAACAAGTTTGACATTTTAAATTAACTGTATAGCTACTTATTAAATTCAGCAAATATTCGTATTTAATGTTATACAAATAGACAATCTCATATCCATTTATTTGTACCTATTATTTTGTCAGTCTGAGGCACATATTTAATGTTTGAAAACTATATATATGATTTGTCCAAACTTCGAATCCTTAAGACTTCTATGTTTTCAAAAATACATAGGTTAAGACATGTTGAAATCTTGATTCTTAGGCTTTCAGCTTCCCATATTACCCTTTCTTAGGCATAGACAATCTCCCAGATTCATATGTTCATATTTAATATGTTTCTGAATATATATATATTCATTTGAGTATCTTAAACTACATGAAACTTTCCTTTATCTGAGATCTAGTTTCCCATGTCACACAGAGACTTGAAATGCCAGCTTGTCTAGGAGATGCATATGGGAAGCTCCATAGGGGACAATTTACACTTTGATGATATGAGCCACATCTTTGAGAATGTTTGTATATTCCACTATTCTTACAGACGGACCGTCTGTTCCTTACAGGGGCTTGTAAGTTTTATTACCCATCTTGGGCAGGAAACCCATATATGGGCATATACATCTGAGGACTCCATATGTTAACATTTACTTTGAAGTGGCCAATTGGTCTTATCTATACAAAGGTCTAAATCCTTTGTTCTCTCCTGTGTAATTTTGTATGTTGAGTGGGGAGGATTGAATTTTGATGTGTAGTCAGCGAGGCATCTCATGTCTGACCTCAGAATTGCAATACACAGAATGTATACAGAAATACAATAAGCATGCTCAAATGTAATATTTGATAGATTGCATACTTATTTTATCTTATTATATATATATATATATATATATATATATATATATGTATTATCTACTGACATGCACAGATACCCTGACATATACATATATATATATATATATATATATATATATATATATATATATATATATATATAAATATAAATACTAAAGAAAAAAACGTAAACCTTAACCAGCACTACACATGAATCAATGCAATATGTAAATGGAAGGAACTGTGAGATACTTAAAGCTAGACATATTATCACAGTAGTCAAAAAGTAAGCAACACAATTTATTACTATATAAGTGCAAAGTTAATGTGCAACTAATAGAAACAAAAAAGTAGATATAATTAATCTATCCTAGTATCAATATAAATTGTTCATTCATTACCCCACAAGCATACTAATAGAGCTCTATTAAATGATCATACAATGCGTCCACTGTTAAAGAAAAATAGAGTTCCGTCAAAACAGATTGGTACCATAAATTTTGGAGAGTATGTCCCACTGTTAGAGTGCAAATGGCTGGACAATGAATAAAGGTCAGTTCTGCGTGGTATAGAGCGTGTTAAACTGTTACACTATCGGGGCAGACTTGCGTGTTAAATTGCTCTACCGGGTCCCCCACCACTTACTCTCTGATTGAGCAAGCTGAACCAAAGCCACCTGGCCACCTCTGCATGGTATACTCTGTGTGGCACCTGGCTCAGCAAGTCCCATTCACTGAACCAAGTGGGAGAAAGCCAGGGACAAGCTATTTTATAGATCTGGGGACATAGTCTTAAAGGGGCATTGTTCACCAAAGTCACAATATGTCCCCAGACGGTTCTTAAAGGGCCATACACACCCAATAAAAGTTAATATGTTCTCAGGGGCACAATCTTCCAGGGGCCATAGTCATGAGGAAGGAGGCTGGCAAATAGGCTTCTCCAAAATCCAGGGAAGCAGGGCAATTTTCCATTTAAAGGGACAGTTACAAATAGCAGTTTGTAACAAGTACGTTATGATAAATTTAAGATTCACAGGAAAAGCTGTGAATAACATAAAAATAGCTGTTGTGTAATCAAGCTATATTGTTAAGCTAGGCAGGAAAAATAAACACAGTATATAATAATAAGCTATGCTATTGCTATAGATTAAATAATGAATGCGTCAGATGAGAAGATATATATAGTGGTTCAAAATATAATCAGGGTATATGGATAAGTATGACAAGTGATATATGTTGGTGTGTAGTTATTCCAAGCGTGTGTAGGGGATTTTAGCTGCACTTAGCTGCTAAGAAGAAGAACTCATGTACGTCTGAAGGTAGTATCTGAAGGAGGCGCACCAGATTAGAGGGGGAGGGGTGAGAAAAGAAAAAAAAAAGGGGAGATAGGGGAGAGTAATAGGGGTAAGGAGTTAAGGTAGGAGAGAAGGTTAAAGGAGCAGAGACAGGAACGTCTTCTAGATTTTTAGTAAATTGTGGGATTTTAAGTACTGGGGGACCGGATTTTTCTCCACAGTTCCCAAGACTGGCAATGTAGGGAGATTTTGTTGTTTGCAATAAAGATGGGACTTTCCATGATTTCTAGATAGTCCATAGTTTTTATTAAATCATGCCGGGGGGAATATTGGTTTGTTTCCACAGACGAGCTATATTGAGCTTGACAGCCAACATTAAGTAGATACTGAGGAGACCCACAGGAGAGAGAGGGCACCCCACCCCCAGATGGAACAGCACTCTTTGCGGGTCCAACCATAAGGTAGGGTTTATCTCAAAACATTTACGAGAGAGCATATCCCAAAGAGGTTTCAAGACGGGGCATTCCCACCATATGTGTAGTGGGGATCCTATCTGGTTACATCCTCTCCAACAGAGCGGAGAATTAATGGAAGAGATTTTGAAAAGTCTCAGTGGGGTCATATGCCATTGCACGCAAATCTTGAGATATAATTCTAGCAATGTGATACAATGGAGAGCTTTTTTTGTCACTGTCATAGCTTTAGACCATTCTTCTGGGGTGGCTTGAAATAATAAATCTCTCTCCCACATAATGATATATGTTGATTTAAGGTAGGTGGGAGGATTCAGAATGTCTTGATATGATATTGATAGGGCTTTAGGGATTTTTTTGGCGGTACGCCATCTCAGTTCCCAAATTGTTGGGGGACGTAGGGGAAGGGTTGTAAATCCCCACGAATGCAGGAGACTCCGCAGTCTCCAAAACTCGAACTGTAATAGTTGAGAAGGTTGGAATGTGGAGCGAAAGGTTGCGAGGTTCATTAGTTGTCCATTAGGGAATAAGTCTTGTATGTTGGTGATTCCATGGGAATACCATAATGGAGGTTGTAAGTCTTGGAGGGCACACAGCAAGCCCGAAAGTGTATGAATCGGGGAGGGATGAGGGGCTATTTGAGGGAGTGTACTAGTTTTATCCCAGAACTTTAAGGCAGAGAGAACAATGAAATTCTGAATGTCAAGGGAAGCTCTGATATGTTTAGGGATCCACAATAAGTCTGAGAGTGTAAGTGGGTGGGGAAGATTGGCTTGTTCAAGGATCCACCATTTGCAATTAGAAGTTTTGGAGTTCCATGGTAGGATGTTAGCTAGTCTAGAAGCTTCATGGCAACAAGCTAAGTTAGGGGCGCCAGCGCCCCCACTCAATAGGGGTTGTTGTAAGATCCTAGTAGCCACTCTAGGGTGTTTATTTTTCCAGATAAATTTGTTGCATAGGAGCTGGAATTTCCCAATGAGGGATTTAGGAATAGGTATCAGTAATGTTCGGAACAAATATGTAAGTTTGGGGAGAAGGGTCATCTTAAAGGCTGCAATTCTGCCCAGCCAGGAAATGCTAGGGACATGCCATCGGTCAACAGATTTTTGGAAGGAGTGTAGAAGGGGATAGATGTTGGACTCTACTATGGTCGAGACGTTACAGGAGAGAAAGACTCCTAGATGTTTGAGGCGTTGCCGTGACCAATTAAAAGAATATCTCTTTTTGAGAATGGAAAATTCTGAGTCAGATATATTGATAGTATAGGCATCTGTTTTATTCATGTTGAGCTTGTAGTAACTGACCGTACCAAAGGTATGTAGAAGGTCGAATAGATTGGGTAAAGAGTGAACTGGGTCGCTTAAGAGTACTGTGAGGTCATCTGCAAATAGGGCGAGTTTGTGGGTGTGTCCATCTAGGTTAATACCTTTAATGTTATCATGGGACCGAATGGTCTCAGCAAGAGGTTCCATTGCCAGTGAAAAAATGAATGGGGACAGGGGACATCTCTGCCTCGTACCATTGGAGATTGGGAAAGAGGGGGACTGGAACCCCAGGCCTCTAACAGATGCTGAAGGGGACGTATAAAGAGCTTTTACGTGAGTGAGAAAGTTAGGTGGGAAATGGAATTTGTTAAGGACCTCAAAAAGGTATGACCAATTCACGCGGTCGAAGGCCTTTTCCGCATCAAGGGCTAAGGTGGTACAGGGTATCTTTCGCCTCTTGGCTTCCAAAAATATATTTAAAAGGCACCTAGTATTGTCAGGTCCCTCTTTATCAGGCGTGAATCCAACCTGATCCCAATCGAGTAGGGAGGGGAGAATGCTATTGAGCCTGTTTGCCAACACCTTAGCATATATATTTGTATCTAGATTTAGAAGGGATATAGGGCGAAAGTTTTCGCAAATATTAGGGTCTTTACCAGGCTTAGGAATCGTCACTATTGTGGCAGATAAAAATTCGGGGGAGAAAGAGCCCCTCTGCCCTGCCATTACAAAGACTCTGGAAAGTAGAGGAACAATGAGTGAGGTGAATTGTTTATAAAAAATGGCAGTAAAGCCATCTGGGCCTGGCGCTTTGTGATGTTTTAATGATTTGATGGCTGTTTTTATTTCTCGCGCAGTAAGAGGAGAATCCATGAATGCTTTCTGATCTTCAGTAAGAGTTGGGAGAGAGAGTGGATCAAGAAAGGCCCTAATATTCTCAAGTGTGGGTGTAGGGCAATCCGAGGAGTCTTTCAGGTTGTAGAGGCCCTGATAGTAATTAGCGAAGGTCTTGCCAATATCCATAGGTAGTCGAACTTGGCCATTCTTCGTTTTAAGGTATGGTATTCAAGCATTGGCTGTTCTTTCTTTCAATCTGTTGGCTAGAAGTCGGTCTGCTTTGTTGTCTTTCGCGTAATACAGTTGTTTGAGCTTATTTATCTGCCATTGTAATCTAGTATTTTCTATGGTGGAAATTTGGGCTTTCACTTCTTCCAGCTGAAGTAGAAGATTTGGGTCAAGTGTGTTTTTCTACTGGAGAGCTAAGGAACAAAGCTTTATGTGAAGTTGTGAAAGCGTTTTTCCTTGTTTCTTTTTATGTTTGGATGCTAGTTTAAAGAAAATGCCTCTAACATAGGCTTTAAGTGAGCCCCATAGGCACTGATCACTGACTGCCCCATTGTCATTGATCATTATGAATTGTTTGATTTCTTCTTTGATTAAGTTAATATTCTCGGCATCCGCCAGAAGATATTCAGGCAGTTTCCAAGAAGGTCTAGGGGTTGCAATATTGCTGTTGTGCATTGTAACATGCACCGGGGAGTGGTCCGACCAAGTGCAGTCCAATATCTGAGCAGATTGGATATGGTCTAAAAGACGGGGTTCACAAAATATGAAATCGATACGTGAGTAGGAGGAATGTACCGTGGAAAAGTATGAATAGTCCCTATTAGTCGGGTGTAGCGATCGCCAGATATCAAACAGGTTGTGGTGTGCAATCAAGGTGTTAAATTGCTTTATGTTCTTGAGGAGAGAGGGGTCATAAGCTCTGTTTTTTGGGGAGCGCCTATCTAGGAAAGTATCCAAGACCATATTAAAGTCCCCGGCTAGTATTAAGTTACCAGTTTTATGGGAATCCAGTAATCTTAAAAACTTCCTAAGGGAGTTATTTTGTCCAGAGTTGGGTCCATAATACGATGCCAAAGTATACGGTATACCTTCAAGCTTGCAGTTTAGAATCAGGAATCTGCCCTGAGGGTCTGTATGAGCATTTAGCTTTTCAAAGAGAATATTCTTATGAGTAAGAATTGCCACCCCTCTGGATTTGCCCGTGAAAGATGCAGTCTCCATAACTGGATATTGTTGTGATTTAAGGGGAACCCGCTACCCAGTGGGTCTCCTGTAAAAATATCACCTTAGATTTTGTATGGTTGAGGAAGCGTAGGAGTCTGCTTCGTTTATTAGGGGTGTTGAGACCTCTAACATTGTGGGAGGTGAATGATAAGGCCATATTCTCCAGAGGTATGTTATAAGATCAAGTTAAAGTGGGGTGTGATAATGGAAGAACAGGAGGGAGGAAAGGGGGGGGAAGAGAAGTGAGGTAGGAGAGGAGGGAAGAGAAAGAAAAAAAAATGGGATGCGCGGTGCCTGCCTCGAGATGAATGAGAGGAATAGTTATTGTGCTAGGTTAATGGGGGTTGCGGTATAGACAAGAAGAACAGCTTTGGTAGTCTCCTCTGAAAGGGGAGCACGTTATGAACGGGGGGGGGGATGTGTAGGAACTAGGGATTGACACTAAATGTCAAATATATTTGTGTTTCCGGGAGAGTGGTCGCAAAAGGATATAAGTGAACTAGAGGTTTGAGTTTTAGAAAAGTAGAAGTAGATATGTGGCCACAGAAATTCGCCCACCTTTGATTAGTGTGTAGTGTGACTATGTGTCACAGTGGTAGAATTGTGTGGTGTTTTGATTTTTAATGGGTGAAGTGAGTTAGATTGTGAGTCTTTGATCTTCTGGAATATGGGGAGCTAGTAATTTTATGTATGGGGAAAAAGGCTGTGTGTCAAGATTGTAGGTCTTCAGTAGGCGGGTTAGTGCCCGATTTTAAGAGTGTTTTGGAGTGAGGTAATCCTATTTGTGGGCTAAAATTGAGCAGGATAGGTGTCTGGATATACATGATATGTGATGAGATTAAGAGGGATCTAGAAACCAATGGGATTTGTGCTGGGTGTAAACAAGCTTATCTATCTTAAACGTTAATGTTAATGTTAATGAGAAGAATAATTATTAATTCTAAAGTTAAGTGAGGTTATAGATTGACTGTAGATGGATATGATCTAGTGTGAATGATAGAGTAAATTCCACTTGTTATCAGTGGAAGACGTGATCAAGGCTTATAAATGTAGTATATGTTTAGAAAGACGATAATAACGAAATGTCAGAAGCGGGTCCACGCATAACAAGACAAATCAAACCATATCAAATAACAGAATATTACAAATGTAAGAATTGTATTGTTCAGTAGATACTTATTAGTTTTTTCTGCAAGGTGTTCATTTTTTAAAAAAAGTAGGGATAATCAAGGTGTACAGTTACAGGCGTAAACAGACTTATACCCTCTCTACAATTCAGTTCTACAGAATAATCAAGGAGGATTTCAAGGTTGTGTAATAATAGTGTAGTAGACCCACCTCCAATGTCACTGTGAGGTGTGATGTGTTAGTGGGTGGGGTGGCATCTAAACCTAGTGTCGAGTGAGATCATAAAGTGATTGTGGATGAGTGTAATGTGGGGTGGGTAACAAGGCAGATGCCACGTGTCAGTAATGAGAATAGTGGTCCAGTTGTATATAAGGGGTGTGTGTGTAAGGAAATGACAAAAAAAGGAGATCCGAGGTGGGTCCACTAAGAATAAAACAAGTCAGAACACATCAAAAAACAGTATATGTTTCAGTAAATACTTATCAATCCTTATAGTGGATATCCAGCTCTGAAAGGCGGAGAGACCTGTAGGGGAAAGACACCTAAAGAGAAAAAGGAAAAAAAAGAGAAAAAAAATAAAAATAAAAAAAAAATAACAGTCTCAAACAAAGTCTCTCAGGGACTCAAAAGTTTCAGAAAAATTGCCAGATAAGGGTCCTGTAATACATCTTTCAAGAGTCATGGCTAGCAGGTTTTCTAGGAACAGGAGACGTCCATTCAGGAGCCTTGGCACTTAGTTGTCGATGTTGACGCGGTGGATTGGTAGGAGTACCCTCAGAATTGGAGTCTAGGTTCCATGACTTGAGCAAGGCTAGGCCACGGGTGACATTGTGGACATTAAATGTTTGATTATCCTTGAATATCAACAGTTTAATGGGGTAACCCCATCGGTATCGAATGTTATGCTTTCTTAATGTAGTGGTGACATCTGTAAATGTCCGTCTTTGTTGGAGGGTTCTTGCTGAGAGGTCTGGAAAAATTTGTAAGTGGCGGAACTTCTCTGGCAGTGTCGGTTTCTGAAAGTGGGCTCTTTGTACCCTTTCTTTATAGGTAAAATAGTGTAGACGTACGATGACATCCCTCGGCTGTTCCTCAGATAGACCTTTTGGACGTAGAGATCGGTGGGCTCTGTCTATCAGGTTTTCTGAATCAGAAGAAACAGGAGCTAGTTGTTGAAAGAGGTCCTTCAAGAATGCTGGAAGATCGCTTGAAGAGACAGATTCCGGCACCCCCCGGATCCTTAGGTTGTTGTGCCGGGATCTGTCCTCAAGGTCTGCAATTTTATCTTCCACAGAGTCTATGTATTCTGACAGATTTTGGGCATATGCTAAGCAGTTGGATTGTTCTGTAGTTAGGTCACAGCGTCTTTCAAGAGAGTCAATGCGTTCATTGTTGGAGGAAATTTCCCTCTTGAGTTCAGCAGTGGATGCAGACAGTTTGGCTGCAAATGATGAGTGGTGATCATCCAGCATGCTTTTCAGAGAGTCTAGTATGAATGTAGGTGTCACGGCTTCCCCTTGGTTCTGTTGTAAATTTTTTAGTGCTAATAGAGAGAAATTAGCTGAATCAGAGCCAGGAGAGTCCGGAGGTTCAGATATAGTGTGCGAGTCAGCTGGGAGGGTGCTAAAGTGATCCATCACGGGTTTCTAAGGAGGATACTGTGGCTTATTCTTCTTTCTCTGTGATTGTGACATTGTTAAGCCAATGTTGTTAAAAGTAGCTTGCACCTTACAGTGTTCACTTCAGCCCTAATTAGGGAAAAATGGGGTCTTCTCGTAGAACTCACCGTCTTAGATGTGAGGGAGAAGGTTGCTAGAAGAGGTATAAACACCAGTTGGTAGGTGGGCTTGTTCCTGCAGCCAGAAAGGGGATTTAATCTGATTCCATGTTGAGGATGTTCAGGCTAGTAATGAAATATGATCTCAATTGTGGTTGGTGATGTAGCTAAAGATTGAAACCATATAGGTATATTGGGTGGTGCATCAGACCAAATTTGCTCCTATAGAGGGACGTCACATACGTGGCCTTGAGAAAGTGGTATGTAACATAGACTTTGATAGAATGCAGGCAGTATTCCACAGTTACAAGGTAATTATAAGTGACAGACTATGTATTCAGAGGAATTCAGATAAACACGGTAAATACCAATCCAAAAAAGAAGTTCCAATAAAGAGTGGTGTTATTATTGGGTGTTATTTTCCTTGATACCACAATATTCAGCCTGCTATGGCTATGTGTGCTTTTTAATCCCTTTTGCAAGTTTTATTATGATTTGGACATCAGACATGCAGCTTTCAAGTTAGAATAACTCTCTATTGTAAGATGTATATGTGAGACCGCCTGTAGGGGTTAAATATAAGGTGGTAGAGGTAAGTTCATAGTGTTTTGTTCCACTATTCTGTCAAGATGGCATGAGAATGAGTTGGGGCAAAATGAGTAATGCCTGCCAAGTTTAACAGACTGCTATATCCAGAGAGGAGGTTATAATAAGAGGACCAGCACACCTCTGTTAGATTGTAGGCTGTCAGGTAATAAGCTGGTTATAGAATATTATAAGTCCCCACTGAGCGCATTTACATGCTAGTGTGCAGGTGAGAGTATCTCAGTATTATTTAGGCTCCGGTGTTATGGGCCTCAATATCAATTATGTGTAAAAGCAGCCTCTCACCTTTATGTCCTTCCAGTCTGCGGTACAGATCTCGCTACAGAGGGTTGTTGTCAGTCCCTGGCTCCGGCTAGAGCAGAGGTTGTGCTTGTCATTCTGTGAGTGTTCCGTTGGAGGTGCCACGTGGGAAGAGCCGAGGAGCTAAGATGGCGCCGCCTCAAGGCCAGCTGCAGGGTTGGAACAGAAGTGGAGTAATCTATGCTCAGGTTAGACAGCCGGCTCAAGAGTGTGATTGAATATGTGCTGTCTCGGTGTAAGTTGATTCCAGTGGCTCTCCTAAGCTTCAAGATGTGGCGGTCTGCTTGGGGCCCCACTATGGGGCTGTTCCGCTGTATATCCACGTCGCTCTAGCTCAGCTCTTCAATGCCGTTAATATCTGGTGCGGTGTGAAGATTAACAAGTCGAGGGGAACTGAGTATAGGGGTCTGGGTAAAAGGAAAGGGCAAAACTGAAGGGAATCAGAGGTAATTAGAATTTTTAGTGCGGGAGCTCTCTCAGAGTGCGACCAGCTTCTCCCGGAATTGGCTCCGCCCCCCGTGTTGCTTACTTTTTGACTACTGTGATAATATGTCTAGCTTTAAGTATCTCACAGTTCCTTCCGTTTACATATTGCATTGATTCATGTGTAGTGCTGGTTAAAGTTTACGTTTTTTCCTTTAGTATTTATATTTTAATTATCAAACCTCCTTGCACCTGTAGCCTCATCTGACATTGAAAATAGGTGGACTACAGTTCACAGTCAACCTCATAACCTGAACTAGCTGGTATTTTACATATTTAATATATATATATATATATATATATATATATACACACATACACATATTTAGACATGTAAAATGCCCTTTGCAGTCAAACACCTTGTCATATACCGTAAACCTTTTAACCCTTATGAATTTTTTTAATATCAATATGAATAATTATTATCAGATAGTGTTTATATGAGTGTAACTGTAATTTTAAATGTATTTATGTTGTGTTTTATGCAACTTTTTTTTTTAATGCACTACCCTTTACGCAAGGGTTTCAGATGCGCTAACCCGACAAGCATAAAATGAGATTGCGCTCTCGTGATCATGTTTACTTTCAACTTGTAATATGCACGCTATTTCTAATGCACGCAAAAACTCAATATTGCTAATGCACAACAGTTAGGGTGCCCCTTGGAATCTAGCCTTTTTTTGGTATCTTTTCTTAAAGGAGTAGCAAATTGCTACTGGGAGCTAGCTGAACATATTGAATGAGCCAATGACAAAAGACATATATGTGCAGCTTCCAATTAGCAGCTAGCTCCCAGAAGTGTGTTGCTGCTTCTGAGTCTACCTAGGTATGTTTTTCAACAACAGGTACCAAGAGAACAAAGCATATTGGATAGAATAAGATTAGAAGTAAATTGGAAAGTTGTTTAAAATGAAACGTGGTCTTATCTATAGACAATAATACTGACTCATTAAATCATTAAAGTGATAAATGGTTATTGATTTGCTTTATTCAAATATTGCATATTATTTATCATTAATATCTTTTTAATAAACTATTTTTTGTTTTTTTTTACCTGGTCTTAGTTTAATTGATAGACATGATAGAACTAAAAGGATATAAGTAAATGATATGACTATATAATTGAGTGTTTTGTTTAAATTCTATTCATAACTTTGTTATATGGAACACCTATATAGGGCTATATTACAATGGGTGTGCTAATGTTAGCGCGTTATAGAATATTGCAGTCGAGTTCATTTGTATTACAAGTTGAAAGTAAACAGCCCAATCGAAATTTAAGCACTTTGTTTTAGCACGACTGAAGACCTCGCATAAATAGTTAGGGATATATATAATAAATATAACACAATCGCAATATCCGAGGTCCTGAAGCTAGCTCACGTCGGCTTTTGCTCGCATGTAAATGTTTTACTTTCAAATTGTAATACACACCCTAACCCCAACAAGCAAAGAGATTAATTCTAGCGGTGTTTACGCTTGAGTGGGAGAGCTAAATATTACGTCACTTATATTCCAGCCCATAATCGGTAATCACTGTTTCTTATTGTATTAAATTGCATTTACAGTATTATACAGATGTCTCACAATAATTACTCTGTCCTTTCATATCAAAATTTGTGGGTATTACTGACATATCATTGCCTTTGCAAACTAAGGCCTAGATTTAGAGTTGGGCGGTAGCCGTCAAAACCAGCGTTAGAGGCTCCTAACGCTGGTTTTAGGCTACCGCCGGTATTTGGAGTCAGTCAGGAAACGGTCTAACTCTCACTTTGCATCCGCGACTTTTCAATACCGCAGATCCCCTTACGTCAATTGCGTATCCTATCTTTTCAATGGGATCTTTCTAACACCGGTATTTAGAGTCGTGTCTGAAGTGAGCGTTAGAAATCTAACGACAAAACTCGAGCCGCAGAAAAAAGTCAGTAGTTAAGAGCTTTCTGGGCTAACGCCGGTTTATAAAGCTCTTAACTACTGTGCTCTAAAGTACACTAACACCCATAAACTACCTATGTACCCCTAAACCGAGGTCCCCCCACATCGCCGCCACTATATTTAAATTTTTTAACCCCTAATCTTCCGCTCCGTACACTGCCGCCAACTACGTTATCCCTATGTACCCCTAATCTGCTGCCCCTAACACCGCTGAGCCCTATATTATATTTATTAACCCCTAATCTGCCGCCCCCGCTATCGCTGACCACTGCATATTATTATTAACCCCTAATCTGCCACTCCGTACACCACCGCCACCTACATTATAGCTATGTACCCCTAATCTGCTGCCCCTAACACCGCCGACCCCTATATTATATTTATTAACCCCTAATCTGCCCCCCTCAACGTCCCCTCCACCTGCCTACACTTATTAACCCCTAATCTGCCGAGCAGACCGCACCGCTCCTATAATAAAGTTATTAACCCCTAATCCGCCTTACTCCCACCTCAATAACCCTATAATAAATAGTATTAACCCCTAATCTGCCCTCCCTAACATCGCCGACACCTAACTTCAATTATTAACCCCTAATCTGCCGACCGAATCTCGCCGCTACTGTAATAAATGGATTAACCCCTAAAGCTAAGTCTAACCCTAACACTAACACCCCCCTAAATTAAATATAATTTAAATCTAACTAAATAAATTAACTCTTATTAAATAAATTATTCCTATTTAAAGCTAAATACTTACCTGTAAAATAAACCCTAATATAGCTACAATATAAATTATAATTATATTATAGCTATTTTAGGATTAATATTTATTTTACAGGTAACTTTGTATTTATTTTAACCAGGTACAATAGCTATTAAATAGTTAAGAACTATTTAATAGCTAAAATAGTTAAAATAATTACAAAATTACCTGTAAAATAAATCCTAACCTAAGTTACAATTAAACCTAACACTACACTATCAATAAATTAATTAAATACAATTCCTACAAATAAATACAATTAAATAAAATAACTAAAGTACAAAAAATAAAAAAGAACTAAGTTACAAAAAATAAAAAAATATTTACAAACATTAGAAAAATATTACAACAATTTTAAACTAATTACACCTACTCTAAGCCCCCTAATAAAATAACAAAGCCCCCCAAAATAAAAAAATGCCCTACCCTATTCTAAATTAAAAAAGTTCAAAGCTCTTTTACCTTACCAGCCCTGAACAGGGCCCTTTGCAGGGCATGCCCCAAAGAATTCAGCTCTTTTGCCTGTAAAAAAAAACATACAATACCCCCCCCCAACATTACAACCCACCACCCACATACCCCTAATCTAACCCAAACCCCCCTTAAATAATCCTAACACTAAGCCCCTGAAGATCTTCCTACCTTATCTTCACCCTGCCAGGTTCACCGATCCGTCCTCGGAAGTCTTGATCCAAGCCTCGGAAGTGTTGATCCAAGCCCAAGCGGGGGGTTGAAGAGTGACGTCCATCCTCGGGCTGAAGTCTGGATCCAAGCGGCGACTGAAGAAATCCATCATCGGGCTGAAGTCGGAAGTCCATCATCGGGATGAAGTCTTCTATCAAGCAGCATCTTCAACCTTCTTTCTTGCGGAGCAGAGCGGAGCCATCTTGTTCCCAGCCGACGCGGATCCATCCTCTTCTAACGACGCCTACTAGCCGAATGACGGTTCCTTTAAATGACGTCATCCAAGATGGCGTCCGTCGAATGCCGATTGGCTGATAGGATTATATCAGCCAATCGGAATTAAGGTAGGAAAATTCTGATTGGCTGATGGAATCAGCCAATCAGATTCACGTTCAATCCGATTGGCTGATCCGATCAGCCAATCAGATTGAGCTTGCATTCTATTGGCTGTTCCGATCAGCCAATAGAATGCGAGCTCAATCTGATTGGCTGATTCCATCAGCCAATCAGAATTTTCCTACCTTAATTCCGATTGGCTGATAGAATCCTATCAGCCAATCGGAATTCGACAGACGCCATCTTGGATGACGTCATTTAAAGGAACCGTCATTCGGCTAGTAGGCGTCGTTAGAAGAGGATGGATCCCCGTCGGTTGGAAAGAAGAGGGCTCCGCTCCGCTCCAGAAGAAAGAAGATTGAAGATGCGGCTTGATAGAAGACTACATCCCGATGATGGACTTCCAACTTCAGCTCGATGATGGAGTTCTTCAGCCGCCGCTTGGATCCAGACTTCAGCCCGAGGATGGACGTCACTCTTCAGCCCCCCACTTGGGCTTGGATCAACACTTCCGAGGCTTGGATCAAGACTTCTGAGGACGGATCGGTGAACCTGGCAGGGTGAAGATAAGGTAGGAAGATCTTCAGGGGCTTAGTGTTAGGTTTATTTAAGGGGGGTTTGGGTTAGATTAGGTATATGTGGGTGGTGGGTTGTAATGTTGGGAGGGTATTGTATGTTTTTTTTACAGGCAAAAGAGCTGAATTCTTTGGAGCATGCCCCGCAAAGGGCCCTGTTCAGGGCTGGTAAGGTAAAAGAGCTTTGAACTTTTTTAATTTAGAATAGGGTAGGGCATTTTTTTATTTTGGGGGGCTTTGTTATTTTATTAGGGGGCTTAGAGTAGGTGTAATTAGTTTAAAATTGTTGTAATATTTTTCTAATGTTTGTAAATATTTTTTTATTTTTTGTAACGTAGTTCTTTTTTATTTTTTGTACTTTAGTTAGTTTATTTCATTGTATTTATTTGTAGGAATTGTATTTAATTTATTTATTGATAGTGTAGTGTTAGGTTTAATTGTAACTTAGGTTAGGATTTATTTTACAGGTAATTTTGTAATTATTTTAACTATTTTAGCTATTAAATAGTTCTTAACTATTTAATAGCTATTGTACCTGGTTAAAATAAATACAAAGTTACCTGTAAAATAAATATAAATCCTAAAATAGCTACAATATAATTATAATTTATATTATAGCTATATTAGGGTTTATTTTACAGGTAAGTATTTAGCTTTAAATAGGAATAATTTATTTAATAAGAGTTAATTTATTTCGCTAGATTTATATTATATTTAATTTAGGGGGGTGTTAGTGTTAGGGTTAGACTTAGCTTTAGGGGTTAATCCATTTATTACAGTAGCGGCGAGATTCGGTCGGCAGATTAGGGGTTAACAATTGAAGTTAGGTGTCGGTGATGTTAGGGAGGGCAGATTAGGGGTTAATACTATTTCTTATAGGGTTATTGAGGCGGGAGTGAGGTGGATTAGGGGTTAATAACTTTATTGTAATAGCGGTGCGGTCCGCTCGGCAGATTAGGGGTTAATAAGTGTAGGTAGCTGGCGGCGACATTGTGGGGGCAGATTAGGGGTTAATAAATATAATATAGGGGTCGACGGTGTTAGGGGCAGCAGATTAGGGGTACATAGCTATAATGTAGGTGGCGGTGGTGTACGGAGCGGCAGATTAGGGGTTAATAATAATATGCAGGGGTCAGCGATAGCGGGGGCGGCAGAATAGGGGTTAATAAGTGTAAGGTTAGGGGTGTTTAGACTCGGGGTACATGTTAGAGTGTTGCAGACGTAGGAAGTGTGTCCCCATAGAAAACAATGGGGCTGCGTTAGGAGCTGAACGCGGCTTTTTTGCAGGTGGTTTTTTTTCAGCTCAAAGAGCCCCATTGTTTTCTATGGGGATATCGTGCACGATCACGTTTTTGAAGCTGGCCGCTTCCGTAAGCACCGCTGGTATCTAGAGTTGCAGTGGCGTTAAATTATGCTCTACGCTCCCGTTTTGGAGCCTAACGCACTGAAAACCCAGCCATTCTGTGAACTCTAAATACCAGCTGTATTTAAAAGGTGCAGGGGAAAAAAAGCATGAGTAGCTAACGCACCCCTTTGGCCGCAGAACTCTAAATCTAGGTGTAAGAGAAAATGTTATGTTTATTTGATAATATATTATATTTAGATAGAAAGGGTTTATGGTGTTTAGAATGGATACAAAAATGTAATAGGTCAAAACAGTTAGTCCTTAAGTGCTAAACATATTTCTCAAACTAAGGCCTAGCTTCCATTGAGGTGGTAAAGTTTGGAAACTTGTGGTTAAAACATTTATCTATATTAAAGTATATGGAGTATTTTTATGTTACACCAGTTTCCAAGCTTTTAACCTCAATGGAAACTAGGCCTAAGAAGGAAAAGAGTAAAAAGTGCTTATTATACCTTTAAAATAAAAGTTATTATGCAGGCCCTTAAATTAGTTTTAGGAGAGGTCCAAATCTTCAGATCAAACAAATTTGAGTTATATTAAGGACCAAGAAGAAGGTACTTGAATGAATTGTAACTTATAAGGGTTTTATAAATTCAGTGCATATGTCATAGGATTACTAAAAATGCGTTTTGTGCACTGATTTCCAACAGCCTATTACATGCAATTCCAGGAATGTTAATTATGTTATGAAATGCACTAATAGTTACAGTATGTTTGCCTCAATTCCTGTAATATAGCTACAAAAACAAGAGAGCCTATTGAGAATATTAAAATTGCTTTGTTAACCATACTGTATCTAAAAACAATTTAGTTGGATCTATAATAAGGATCACTCACATTTGTCCTTACTAAGGGCTCAATTTATCAAGCCCTTCTCTCCCCTTCGACTGCAGGTTCGCACAAGTGAACCTTCAGTCAGTTTTTGACAAGCTTCCCTGTCCTGTTCTCCACCTGTTAGGTGGAGAATTTCAATCTTCCGGCCTCTTCCGAACAATAAAGTGCTGGTGTGCAATGGTAAATGTGGATTGCTATCTGCCAGAGGAGAAGCCAGGCATACAGGGTGAATATGTCCGCCCGTGCATGAGAAATCAACCACTAAGTATTATAAAGGTAAAGAGTTAGTGAATAGGTGAGGCTATTAATATTTTTTTACTTTCTGAGGTAAAATGGGTAAATCAGTGTGGGACTTTAATTTCTAGGGGTCTAAAAGGGCTATTAGAGTCTAAAAATTACATGCTCTAATCCGTTTGTTCATAAAGTTTTGAATGTCAACTATACACTACTGTGTTGAACCGTTTGGGAACAGCAGAGCACCGCTGATC
Source organism: Bombina bombina (assembly GCF_027579735.1). Lineage (NCBI taxonomy): Eukaryota > Metazoa > Chordata > Amphibia > Anura > Bombinatoridae > Bombina > Bombina bombina. The sequence continues at coordinate 223,069,817 of NC_069499.1, forward strand.
CAAAGCAGAAAATGCCTCTGATCTAATCAGCAGCACTAGTGGCATGATTCAGATGTGCAACTTGCACTGCTGATTGGATCAGCAG